>NC_084602.1:9742785-10052285 GCF_033807715.1 Cololabis saira
CCCTCCCCCTCCTCCCCCCGACCAGAGGTTGCCAGGTAGGCTGCAGAATGCAGCAGGAACGTAGGCTGCCATGGCTGCCATAATTAGAGCCGAGCTGGCAACCCGGATGCCGAAACAATACTGACTTGGTGATTGGGAGATGGGTGGAGCTTCAGAAACATTACTGACTTGGTGATTGGGAGATAGGTGGAGGGTGGAGCTTCAGAAACAATACTGACTTGGTGATTGGGAGATAGGTGGAGGGTGGAGCTTCAGAAACAATACTGACTTGGTGATTGGGAGATAGGTGGAGGGTGGAGCTTCAGAAACAATACTGACTTGGTGATTGGGAGATAGGTGGAAGGTGGAGCTTCAGAAACAATACTGACTTGGTGATTGGGAGATAGGTGGAGGGTGGAGCTTCAGAAACAATACTGACTTGGTGATTGGGAGATAGGTGGAGGGTGGAGCTTCAACATAAACATCAGTTGAGGGCTGCAACTCCTCTTTTTAAACTGGAATATCCTGGCTTGAGTGCTGTTGTCAGTGACATAAGTATTTGAAATGAACATGATTTTTAAATGTCTGTTGACATATCGGGGTCATTTTATGATTCGTTTTATTATTGCTCTTACATACAGCTCCTTTAACTTGAGTACATTTGAAACCAGCTTTGGCCCCGAAGAGATTCATATGTTTCCGTATTATGGTGTCTTTCTCTCGCGGTCGAGCCTTAATGCATGCGTGGATGACACAGTGAAGTGCATTCTTAGGGCCTGATTTACTAAAGGTTTGCGTGCGTAAAAACATGCGCAAACTTGAAATCACCCACAAACCAATGTGCGAGCTGATCTACTAACAGCGTGCAAAGAGGACTGCGTCTCTGAAATTAGCAAAATAGCACACGCTGTTCATTTAGTACTTTTGCCCTGATGAATAATCAATATGGGGCGTACCCGCCAGAAAGCGCTAAATACTGGGAGGGGAAAATGCAAATTGGTTCATTTACCACACGCAATGAGATTTACCAAGCCTGAAAGTTATTGCGGGGATTGTGATTGCGTCTGTATTTAATACGTTTTATGCATTACGCACCGATGGCTGCTGTTATTGTGGCAAGGAGGCGACATCGCCAAAATCAAAGAATACGCAGAGAGAGAGTCTTTATTCTACTGCATGCTATTTTAAAAAAAGTTTTATTAAAGGCCACTTTTTCTTTAGTTCTTCGCCTTATATCTTGCCACCTTCTTTTAACCTCATCTGCCGTTCTTTTTGTCTTACCAACTGCATTTATTCTATCGCAGATTTTCTCCCATATTGCGTTTCTTTTGGTAATGTTTAAATTTCTTTGCTGTAGTTCATGAATGTGTTTATTTGCCTCTTCCACTAATATCTCTAACTCCAACTCGTCAAATTTCATTTTGCGCTTGCGACTATCCTGCTTTCCATCCAGACTCTCCATGGCGCAAACCGTAAGACACGCAACACCTCATTTAAATACTGCGGTTTGCACCCGTTATCAATTGCGCACGCAATCTTAGTTGATCACCCGCAAAACACACAACAACAGCACGTGCAAACTTTTTCAGTGCACACGCAATTTAGTACTCTTTATTTAGGATCTTAGTAAATCAGGCCCTTAGAAGGTGAATTCTGGAAGTGAAAGTGTAAAAATGTAAAACTGTGTTCACGAGTCCGTGCATGGATTTCCGTCGTACATGTCTACTTTTAATCCAAGGAAGATCAGAGGCATCCAGGATTTTCAGCCTTTTCATGTCTACAGAGATTTCTTTTGATGATGTCATGAACTGTAGATGTTTTTCTGACATCAATTCATATTTGGTTCATGCAGTTTTTCACCAACATGCTTAAAATGGTTTTATTTGCTTTCAGATGTCTTCGTGGCCCCAAAGTATCTCTGTGACCTGCTGGAGTCGTCCGCTGCAGGCAATCCCAAGAGCACAACAACAAGCAGATTAGCAGAGTCAGAAAAGGTTTTAATCTGGTCCAAAAAAACAGGCAGAGGTCAAAACTGGGCAGATAGGCAGAATAGGCAGACAAATCCAAGGGAGCAGGCAAGATCCAAAAACGGGGAAAGAGCCTCAATATCAGGCAGGCAGAATCCGTAGGCTGGGAAATGCTGGAGAGCTGGGCAAACACACTAGACAATCTAGCAGAGGACATGTGGAACTGGGCTGGTACATGAAGGAGGACGGATGACAAAGAAAACCAGGTGTGGAGTTGGGCGGGGATGCACCGGTTAATGCAGGGGTCGGCAACCTGCGGCTCCAGAGCGGCATGTGGCTCTTTAGCGCCGCCCTAGTGGCTCCTGGAGCTTTTTCAAAAATGTTGGACTTTTTTCCTTTTTTTTCTTTTTTTTTTTTCCTTTTTTCCTCTTCTTTTTACCCTTTTTTCTCTTTTTTTCATCCTTTTTCCTTTCTTATCTCGACATTTCGACTTTGGAAATTTTAACTTTTTTTTCGACATTTCAACATTAATCTCGACATTTCCACTTTGTTCTCGACATTTCCACTTTTTTCTCGAAGTGCATAATGAAAAAAAAATCTTCCCCCTGTTATAACTAATATACATGCAGCATGTGTTGCCTTCATTCTAAGGCTTATACAAGACTTTTCAGTTTTTGCAGCTCCAGACATATTTGTTTCTTGTGTTTTTGGTCCAATATGGCTCCTTCAACATTTTGGGTTGCTGACCCCTGGGTTAGTGGAATGAGACAATTGCCTGGCTGATGAGGGTGGCAGGAACTGAAATGACAGGAGAATTAGTGATCTGATGAAAACATTCACAAACAGAGATCATCCCGTAACATCCTGCTGCTTGTCCTTTTGGATCGATGACTTTGGGGTGCAGTCTTTTCAGCGCGTCTATGTGTACACCGACTCCATCCCCGCTTCATACGGCAGAGTTAACACATTTCTGAAAGCTTTGTAGTGATCTCGTAGCACGGTGGGGTGGTTTGTGCTGTTACCTCCCAACAACATGCCTGGTTTGATTCCCAGCAGGGCCTTTCCATGTGGAGTTTGCATGTTCTCCCTGTGCTTTCTGGGTCCAGGAACATGAACATTCAGAATGTATTGTAATAAAGTAACTGTGGATGGAGCTGCCGTCGTACATCGGGCTGGTTCATTTCCTGTTTTCAAAACAATCATTTATTGTCTTTGGCTTTTAACCCAGTCTGAGTCAACGGTTTCACCATGTTTCATTTGTGGTTGGATTTGAATGCTGGTTTTGCTTCTTATTCCCCCCAGCCTGTTAAGTTACACTTTATCGCTTTATTCTTTGGTTTTTAACCCAGTTTTGAGATGTTGACTTTTATTGTTCCCAATTGAAAATTGTTTTCTGTTTCCATCCTATTCTTGACTTGTTTTTATTTATTTTAGTTGGTTTGGTGTTCAGAACTTTGTTGTTTTGAAGTGAGTATTGAGAGCAGTGACGCTCTGATCATCTTTACCCCTGAGAGACTCTGCATCTCTAACATCCTCTTTTCTACACAGTCATGTCACTGACCCGTTGAAAATTAACCAAATTAGTTGTGAATCTTCTTCCTGATGTTTCCTTTTGATACTGTTTTCTCCTGGCAAACAACTACCAGCACTTCATGTTTGTTGGACCAGCAGGGTGTTTATATGTATTGTTGCATTGTCTACTCTGTTTTTCTGTTTGTCTTTCTCTTTTAAATGTCATGAGCTGTTTGGCAACTAATTTTCCCCAGAGGGGACAATAAAAGTTTCAATTAATCATCCAATCAATCTTTTGTTACCATGTACAAACCTTTTTTTGAGCATGTTACGACTTTCAAAATTAAAATTAGCGTCTTAATTTTATTTTTGTCAGATGTTTCACTTTCAACATAGGTTTTGTTTCTTGTATTGGGAATAAAGTTTTATTCATAGTTTACGCAGTATTTCAACTTTTTTAGATTTGAGGTTGTAAATAAAAGAATAAATGTGGCTTTACAAGTTTCGGTTGTGATGGTTTTATACCCACTTTATCAACGCAGCTCTATTGTGTCCATATTAATTGTACATTGTTCTAAGTTAGGATCCGCTTTTTGAAAAGTAGAATGATGTGCTATCTAGTTAAAAATAACAGCTTTGGGTGGTGGAGATAAAGGACAAGGAAAATCTGGTTACTTGATTGGACAGAACACAATCTGAAGTTAGAATAAAACGATGCGGTTTTGATGTTCATCACATGCTGCTTCAACATTTGTGGTTCAGTAAGTGAAGCTTATCAAATAATGTATATTTTTGGAGGATTCTCACAAAGAGGTTAACTTTAGACGCGTGTGAAAAAACATCAGAGTTGCTTAGAAGACAAGAGGAACTTCCAGCAGGAAGATGCATATGAGGTGTTACTTTGTTCTGTAAGTGCAACTATCAGATAAAAGCATGTTTATGGGCGACAGTTCAAGATCTGAGGCAGGAAGATCAGTGGAGCATTTCATCCTCACACAAGCAAATACTGAAAGCTTGTGGTTTTGGCTGCAGGTTCTTTCACTTTTCAGGGTTTTTTTTTTCTGCACTGAGCATTTATAACATGACGCCCTCAGTTTGAACATCTACTTCACCAGCAGCTGCTGCACCAACAAATCTCTGCTACCCGGCGCATCATTTCATCATTTTCTGACTTTACGACACTGACCATCACAGTTAAACGTCATTCTCAAAGGTATGTATGCTCTCTTTACAGATAAAAATAAAACCAGATTCTGTTGGAGTTTTACATTTAAACGTCAAACATATGAATTTAAGGTAAAAAAGGAAATACATACTTTTAAAGAAATAAAATAATTTTATGGAAAATGTTTATTGAGACAGAAAATTTAATTTAACAGAAAAGGAAAAGAAGTAGGAACATTTTTTTCAGACTATGTTCTGCAAAACATTGCAACAATACTTGCAGAGCTCCTGAACTTCTCAAATTGTGTTTCTATTTAAAAACTATGGACTATCTTCACCATCCTGTACACTATCTTCCTGAGAAGTGAAAGCCCTGAAACAAGATGTACATCACAATTATCATGTTTGTTCCTCAAAATCAATTTCTATAGAAGTTAAAGCTCACCATAAACCTCCAACAGTATGGCAAAGTGCTGGATAAATCATTTATTTCTCTCATTCTTGCTCAAAAGATAACCATGAGTAGTAATAACAAAGTACAAAGTACAAGTGTGCTTTTTAGTACAAGTGTGCCAGAAAAACACGTAAAAATGAACAGGTTCAGCAGAAAACTGACTCTACAAACATGAATAAGTATATAACTAGTTCACTTCTGAAAGGTTTGGCCTTCACATTGTTCCGGTGAATCTGATATTTTGAGAATTATCTTTATAATTAGGGCACAAAACAATATATTTCACCTTAAGACATTTTACAGTATTTTCTTTATTCTTTTCACAATTGTGTACAAGCCTAAGTTTCTTTAACATAAGTCATTCAAATTTGTAATTTTATTGTTTTCTGAAATTTGATTGTCTGTTTATTAGCCTTTTTGAAAATTTACCTAACTGATATCTTTTCTTTTCTTGATACCTTTATCTTACAAGTGAAGCCTTGTATGAGTGGACCAAATTTCAGATTTCCGTCTCTGGATTTGTGAGATACTGACACAACGTAGCATCTGCTATGGATGAAATTTCACAAAAGCTGGTCTGTTTACAAAGTCCTGATTGTTGTTACAAACGTTCATTGGCATAATTATGTCATTATTTTTATACCATTGAGTAGCTCTTGGTCTGGTCTGGTGCATAACTGTAAAATAGATCTCCCACTTAATATTAATTCAAAATCATTTAATCTTCATTGTTCTATGTCCATTTCCCCAGAAAATGTAAATTTCCAGCAGTGAATGGAGTCAGAAAACTAGCTTTTCCAAAGTGTCTGATTAGCCATTTCTGCTACTAGCTATTGTTTGAGTCACTAATTCATAACAACTATGTATTTAACTCATTCAAACAGTAAAGCAACATGTTAACTGATAAAAAGTGAACATTACTTTGTGAATGTTTGACTTGATGTGAATGAAATCAGGCAGAAATGTTTCAAACAGTGACATTAGCTGCGTGTTTACTTTGCAGATGCTTGTAGTAGCGCCCACGTCGATATCGGTTAGGTGAAAGTTTTACATTTCTGAGCTGGGACTCTGAACTCAGCGTGTACTCTAGCTAGCTAAAATGTCCAACTAGGAAGTTGGAGGAAAAGGAAAAGAGGATAGAACAATTGTTTATTTTAACCCAAATGTTTTCCAAGTAAGGACTCAAATTACAATTTGACCACTATAGCGCCCCCTACAGTCAATAGTCTTTGTAAACATGTTTTATTATCGTATCAGCTTGGATGTTGCAGGTCTTTTTATGCAGCTTTTTGTTCATGAAGTTCAAATTGCTTCAGTTCTGTAAGTACCTACATTTACTCAAGTGCAATTGCACTTTTGAAGATTAAAATAGCAATTAATTCTGATGTAGGACCCATGCATTAATTACAAATTTCCTGCAACCTTATGTTCTGTTCTGACTCAAATCTGCTTTGATTCACATTTTTATGCTCTTTTAAGGGATGTTTAGAGGTAAAGGATGTAGGGATGTAAATACTATTGGTGGAGTTTTATAGCTGCATCTGAGGTGTTTTTTATGAGCTAAAAAAAAGTTTTAATGTTTAAATTGAAAGCAGTCTAAGAAAAATTCAGAAATTGCTGGTTAATTCAGCAAACAACTACATTAAAAGTTTCCTCCCAGTCCTGAATTTTCTCAATGCTTTTCAGATTAATGATCCTTTTGCATGATTTTATGCATTTATTTTTATTTATGATGCCATTTAATTTCATCTTAAATATAATGTTGGTTTTCCACAAATATCAAAATAAAGGAGTTTAAATTTGACAAACTTCATATACGCATAACAAAAGAAAGATGGAGCCCTCAGAAGCTGCAAAACAGCTGCACAACTTGATGTTCAAACTTCACCAAAAGCTTCTCCTCCTTTGAACTTTTCTGATCCTTATCTGATTGTTACTATAAGTCATCTTTTTTTGCACATTAAAGCAGTCGACCCATATGTCAAGAGTACTTTCCATGTTACTGATCTACCTACACATGTGCTGACAGATCACCTCGTACATCTGTGAACCTGACTGATAAAGATCAGATTATAATCTGAGCTCAGGCTGATGATGGCACATCAACCCACCATCAGGTCTGCATGCATCCTTTAAATGCGTTTTTGAGGGAAAAAAATAGGTCATTGGCAGATAGAGGAAGAGCTAAACTGGCACACAGGCAACATGTAAACAGACAAAATACTGAGATGAACTTTTTAGCCACTAACAGCAGGTTTTCCTCGAACCACCATCAGCATCAGAGTGGTGTCAGTCGTGGTGGTGGTGCCCACGTTTACCAGTGTGAATTTGAGGGCAAGAAAAGCCTTAAACTGCTTATTTACCAATGACAAGCAAGCTTAATACTATATTTTGATTTAAAATTACACTGTTTTAGTTTGTTCCTATATGACTTAAATTGATGACATTAATGCTAACAAAGACTTTTTTTTTCAATAGATAGACAAAGCTTTTCCAAGAGGGTTATTGGAGTAAAAGTGGAGTCACCCTTTCTCAAGTATGAGAGGAAAATCTATGTAAAAAAATCAAAAGTAAAAGAATGCATCATGCAATTAAGATTAAAAGTATGTTAACCCCTTGGACTTAACTGGTTTTCTTCATCAGTTACATTAAAATGTGTAAAAGGAGTCAGTATTTTTTACAAATATAGTCCTGTTAATGACGTTAGTTTGGAGGTGTTGTTTTGAGCTACATTTTTATGAAATGCATTCCAACATTTGAAGTTTACTGTTTTTAAGATGTTTGTGCTGATGTGAACCACGTCTCACAAAAGGAAATCTCTGAACACTTAAGACCAAGGGTAGTTGATCTGCAGGAACACAGTCTTTAGACACCCGTCAGTGGCTACAGTGGCTTTTCTTTTTAGAGGTAGATGTCCAGCTAAAATCACTCAAAAAACTCAATCCCAGTGGTGAAACTCGGTGGAGGGGGCTTCATGATTCGGTACTGGTCTGCTGCTTCAGGGTCTGCACCATTATCAAAAGGAAAATGGGAGCGTTTACCAAAATCTCACTCCAGAATAATGTGTGGGTCTGTCCAGCAGCTGAAGCTTAGTCGAAGTTGAGTGATACAGCAGGACAACAAGTCTAAACATGAAAGTAGATCCACAGAGGTTTTAGAAAAAACAAAATCCCCCTCCTGGACTGCAGCATGCACACCTGACCCCACAGAGATGCTGTGGAATGAAGTCCGGACAGTCGTTCACACCAGACATCCTACAGACGTGTCTGACCTGAAGCAGTTCTGCAGAGAGAATCATCCTTCCTCCTGAAGGCTGAGCAGATTAGGTTATTGAAGCCAGATGTTCACGCCTGGGGTTCAGACACCTTTATCTAAGGAACATCTTTGTGACAGATCACATTTTATAGCAAATTAATCCAGAAATCCAGTAAACTCAAAGGAGGTTTTGCTTTTTCATATGCTTTTTTTGGTTACTTTTAATTTAGTAGTTTAACTTTAAACATATGTTGGCATTAAAAATTGTTTCTTAACACTGTGATTCCTGACATAGGAAACAATTACATACTTAAATAATTTCAATGAATTTCACCAAGCCCCCTCCCCAAATTCTGTCTTTAACAGTTTGTAAATAATTATATTTTGCATCATTATGAATTAGTATTGATCTATTGTACAAAAATATTTGTTTTAACTCATCTTTCATAGTTGGGGTGGTAGAGAGGTCTCAGAAATTCAAATATCAAATGTGATACATCTGTCATGAGAGGGTTAATATTGTTATCTATTAATGTACAGTACAGACCAAAAGTTTGGACACACTTTATCATTCAAACAAATGGGGAAGTTTGTCCAAACTTTTGGTCTGTACTGTATATCCTTTTTTTTCCTGTTTTTTTGACAAACTAATTAATGATCTGCTGCAGCTGTGTTGTATTAGTTTCTCCTGGCATCGTTCCCTCAACCACAGCTGAGTCTACAGAGAACATGAGTACATTAGGACTTTCTCTGGCACTGCTCATTTATATGTTGCACTGTTTTCCTAACTATCTTTGAAAATGTTGGAAGTGCAAACAATTGCTGTTTGGTGATAACGGTTGTCTTTCCCCCTCCAGACTGAAAGGATGGAGAATGGAACTGAAGACTATGATATGACCTGGCCTACAGATGACCCAAATGAACTGTGCGACATCAGTCCCGTCCCTGCAATGTTCTCCGCCCAAACCTGCATCCACTCCATCATCTGTTCGGCAGAGAGAATCTGATCGGCAACATTCTCGTCATTGCCACCTACGCCTTCTACAAGAGAACCAAGACCATGACGGACGTCTATCTCCTCAACGTGGCTTTGGCAGACTTGATTTTCGTGGTGGCTCTGCCACTCATTGTATACAATGAGCAGGAAGGCTGGTCCATGGGTGTCGTGGCTTGCAAGATCCTACGCTCGGCCTACAGCATCAACCTTTACAGCGGAACGTTGCTGCTCGCTTGTATCAGCTGCGATCGTTATGTCGCCATCGTTCAGGCTCGACGCTCCTTCGGTTCTCGCTCCCACTCCCTGACCTACAGTCGTCTCGTCTGCTCAGCAGTTTGGGTGTTGGCAGGGGTTTTAACTCTGCCTACGCTCATCTTCACTAAGGTCTTTGATGAAAAAGATGTCAACGATGAGACTGTCACGGCGACTTGTCTGATGCATTTCAGCTCTGAGGACACAGCGGTGTTAATAAAGTTGCTGGTGCCGAGCTTTCAGATGGCCGTCGGCTTCCTCCTGCCGCTGTTGGTGATGGCGTTCTGCTACTCGTGCATCGCGCACACCCTGCTGAGAGCTCAGAGCAGCGAGAGGCACAAGGCCCTCCGCGTGGTGGTGGCTGTTGTCGTGGTTTTCATTGCCTGCCATCTTCCCTACAATGTGGCTCTGCTGCTTCACACCATGTCTCTCTTCAAGCAGAGAGACTGTGCAGCTGAGAGGATCAAAGTCCAAGCTCTGGAGATTTCCCGGAGCGTGGCCTACCTTCACTGCTGTCTCAATCCCATCCTCTACGCCTTCATCGGAGTCAAGTTCAGGAGCCACTTCCTGCAGATAATATCAGATCTGTGGTGCTTTGGCAAGAGGTTTGTCTCCTCCTCTCGTTCTTCGTGTGGGGCTTCTGACGTTTGCACCTCGGGCTGGAAGATCCCAGAAGGCTCCAACATGTCGTCCTTCAGTGCGTGACAGAAACTGCCCTGAAGGGGATATTCAAACCGTCATCAAAATAAGGCTCTTCTGCACCTGCACACGAGTGGATTGATGTGAAACAGTTTTTTTTGTTTCTCTTGTTTCTACAAATAGAAACATTTTGTTCTAGGTTTTTATTTGTTTCTTTTTTCAGTTTCTTCATTAATACACAAACAGAAAATAGTCAGCATCAACCACAGAAAAACCTATTTCGATTGACTTCTAGATTCTTCAGAACAAAATCGCTCTACAAGGCAAGGAAAGTTTATTTGTATAGCACAATTAAACACAACGTAATTCAAAGTGCTTTACATCAACATTAAAAGCGGCAAGACACAATTAAAAAGTAAATAACAAATAAAATGAAATAAAATGATAAGAAAAGAGGTAAAATAATAAAAAGCACAAGTTGTTAAAAAGTAAGGGCAGTAGAGTACAGCAGGTACATCTCATTCTTTGATGCCTTGAAAAAGGTCTATGACCGAAACTTCGGCCTAATAAACAAGTGTACGGTGAGAAGAAGGTGTGCGACGCACCTTTCTGCAAATCCGGTGTGCAAAAAGTTTTCCACTTCGGACACATCTCATTCTTAAAATGGCAAGAATTACGTTTCTATACGGTCAAAACGTACAAAGACCAGGTCAAATACAGTATTACAAAAGTAATATGTAACAATTGGTACGGTGAATTAAACCAATTTGACAATTTAAAGTCAGTATTTGATGTGAGCTCAGAACCAAGCTCAGCGTTAACTCTTTTATATAATAGCTATAAAACTCTTAAAATGAGATAAGACAGAAAACTGGGTATATTACAGTTTAAATCAGTTGGGTAAAGCTCATTAAGGGACCTTTAAACAGACTTAAAGCAACTTAAAGGAGCTTGAGGCCGGATTGTGGCAGGATTTATGAAAAAAATCCGTATACGTTTTAAGTTTTCTAGTAAAAATGTCAGATGAAGCGTTCCAAACCCAAAAGAATGAGCCCTCTAGTGTATCTCTCCGTTGCCTTGAACAGGCTGTGTGCTGCAAAATGTGCTGCAATTCGGTCCCGAATTTCCCGCGCTGTCCTGCGGATGTGACGTCACATGACGCTGCATGCACGTTCTCCCCGTTCTCCCGTGCCGGCTTCACTGTTGGCTGCAGTACCCCCGACGGCCGTCGTGGTGAAGGGTGGCGCTAGAGAGTCTCATTTCTTAAAAGGAGCCTCAAGCTCCTTTAACAACAGTTTCGGGATCAATGTGAGGTTTGAAAACTGGATTCAACACCACACAAGGGTGTTTCCCAAACATGTCACACACATTCACACAGTAGCTCCGTTTCACATTCATCTGTAAAAAAAAGAATAATTTCATCATCCACTTGGTGTTTTTTTCAATGGTCCATTACTGTAACTCAAAGGACAAACTAAAGCGATGACTTCCTTAAATCTAATTTTAAACTTTCTTAATTTTCTTAATTTTAAACTTCCTTAAAAGACGAGAGCAGCTGCATTCCCACAACGCACGTTTAAAACCAGTCCAGGAAGAAAATACATCTGCTAACATCAAGTCATATTCAAGAACATGTGGTTTACTAAGTAACTGCTAAATCCTCTCAGATTATGAGTTATTTGGCCATGTTGAGTTTTGAATTTTCACTAGAGCTTGTGAAAGTAGGCGGTAGCTTCAATGAACACACCGCAGCCGCACTGGTTTTGGTCTGTTCTCAGTCGGGTTTTTATGCATTCTAACCAGATCCCACATAAATAAACGGCTGTGTTTTTGTGTTTAAATGTCACTTCCTGTAAAACTAACACCTGGATGGATACACATCCGTGTGAAAACCAAACTCGTAGCTGATAAGCTGATTTGTAAATAAAAAAAACAAATATTAGGGATCGATGTCTGTTGTAAAACTTATTTTTTTTGTTTTGATGTTTAAACAATGTTTTATGAGTCTCTTCATTTATTTTTCTTTTTTACACAGTTTTAATTTTATAAGTATATATGGCTTTTTTGGCATTAGAAAGCTTTAAGTACTTTGTATCTGATTGTACGATTTTTCATGTTGTCAGAATAAACATTATCTTTGAAAGAGTGTATTTTCCTTAGACGAGCCGTCCTGTCTCGTGTTTTCAGACTTATATGTCGTAACTATGAATTCTTGACTCTTGATGTCAATAAAAAAAAATTATAATTTTTTTTTTTGACATTTTATGTATTTCTTTGCTTAATAAACACGCAGCGAGACTTTATTTAGGGACTCGATCAGATTTTACCTCAAACTTCAGGGACTGTACCAATTCATGAGATGCATAAAGGAGCATAAAGTTTAGATAATCCATGTCTGAAAGCAGAGCAGATGGTACTCTATGCTATAAAAATAAAAAAAAACTATTAATCACAATACTCTGGTCTGATGAACACTGATTAGAATATGACTACAACATGTTATTAACAGTTATTATCTATTCCAGATGTAAAAAAAACAAAACAAGGTAAGGTTTATTTGTAAAGCACATTTCAGCAACAAGTAGATTCAACGGGCCAGTAAAAGATGTACATAAATAAGAGACGCGGAGAACAAAAGCAAACCAAAGTGTTGAACTACATGGACGAATGAATAAGAATGAGATCAGACACGGTGTGAGTCAGCTCACATTAACCTCACCGGCATCCTGCACCTACACCTCAGACTGAACTCTCAGATGTGTTGATAAGGTTAGGGAAAGCAGAAGTTAAGTAGACCAGGTAACCGCGTGGAGCTTTATTCTGCTTTAGTCATGCGGGTCGTTGTGTTTAGACAGGAAAATGCTACTTTTCATGAAGAAAACCCGGATCAGACGTTTAGGACGCAAACATGACATTAGCACAGTGTTTTAGCACTGAGCACTTTTCTTTTTCAATTCAATTCAATTCATTTATTAAGGACTGCACGACAAGTCGGCAGAATTTGCTTTCGGCACAGCATAGTGCCAGCACATAGTACTGTGGCAACAGACTTCAGTTATACATTTAACATACATGAGCAGACATCGACATTAAAGCAGACATTTACATACAGACTATACATTTAACACATTTAAATGGAGTATGGAGATGAGTGGAGTTCACTAGCCTGATGGCAGTGGGAAAGAAGCTGTTTTTGAACCGGGTTGTTTTTATTGAAATGGACCTAAAGCGTCTGCCAGAGGGCAACAGTTGAAACAGGTGGTTAGCTGGGTGTGTTGAATCAGAGATTATTTTATGTGCTCTTGTTATTGTGCGTTTATGGTAAAGTGAATCAAGTGATGGGAGGGGGGTGTTTGATACGTTGGAGTTTGCTGCGTGAGTGTCCAGACTGCCGTACCAGACTGAGATGGAAGCTGTGAGGATGCTTTCTAGGATGGCTGTGTAGAACTGAAGGAGGAGATTGCGTTTTACTTTGTATTTCTTGAGCTGCCTGAGGCTGCCTGAGGTACAATACAAGTTGCCTCTGGGCAGAGCAGCACAACAAACTACAAGAACATGGAGAACAATGATGGTGATGAGATACTTAATAACTGACAGTTGAGCTGATGAAAGGAAAGAGAAGAAGAGGAGAGAAGGAGGGGTGAGGGGCACCGCTCAGTGGATCATGTCGGTGTCCCAAGATGAACAACAACTTTTAACTTTCCTCATTGTGCCAATATTTATTTAAAAAAAAAAAGAAATCCCAAAAGAACTAAAATCATGCGGTCAACAGTAAGTACCTGCTAAATAACCAAAGCCAGAGCATTCATTTGCGAGCCATGAACTGATCATCAGCTGGTGTGCAGACCAGCATCAAAGCAGATGTTTTGATGCTGTTGGTTAATGGTCTAAAGCATTTAAATGTGTTAACACATTGCCAAGAGAGAAATACATAAATGATGGTCTTAGATAAAGCAATTGTTGCTGCACATTGATCTGGAAAGGCTATAAGGCTATAAGGTCTTTGGTTGGCCTTTTTTATTACATGGCTTGTGTTAAGGTCCCATTTGAGTGTGTTGTTGATATGAATGCCCAGGAACTTGTAGGAGTCTGTGATTGTGATAGGTTGTCCAGAGATGAGTAGGGGTGTTTTGGGGGGTGGTTTGCGTCTGAAATCTGTTATGAGTTCTTTGGTTTTGGAAGTGTTGAGTTGGAGGTTGTTGTCCTGGCACCAAGTTACAGCTTGGGCCACCTGCTCTCTGTAGTGAGTTTCATTGTTGTTGGTGATGAGTCCAGTTAAGGTTGTGTCATCCGCATACTTATAGATGGAGACTGTCCTGTGGTGAGCAATGGCGCCACCATTTGGTGGCTAGGGGTGGCTACAGCCACCACTGGATTACTCTGAGCCACCCCTTAGCCACCCCAAGGAGGCACATTGGATTTATGTAGATCTAGGAAATATATTTTAAACATAGGCCTCTATATTTTTAACAGAAATAGCAACAACAATAATATATATTAGTAAGAATAAGAATCAGACCACAACGGGATCCCTCATTCCCTCATAACTCATTCACTGCCATTGACGTTTATAGACGTCATTTGTGTGTAATATTTGTCCACCAGAGGGCAGCATTGTCACTCTCTATAAAGCCGCCATTTGCCCCTCCCCGAGGGGCATCTGCGAGTGAGAGAGGAGATGGCTGCCGCATTCTACTGCAGATTACGAACGAACGGCAAACGGTAGGAACAAAATTCCTTTTTCTGAGGACAGAAGAGACTCTCCCCTTTATTCAGGGGGGCTTCGGTGTTCACATAGTCGTAAATACGATATTATTTTGGCTTTGGTAGATCGGAAAACGGACTCTGAAACGGGCTGGCAGTGAATATAAGTAAAGTGATAATAAAATACTGTTAAAATACATAAATATAAAATATTTTTGGTGGTATTTTTGGTTGGTATTTTGGTGGCACACCCAAAAAAAAAAAAAAAAATATATATATATAATTTTTTTTTTTGGTTGGGTATATATATATATATATATATATATATATATATATATATATATATATATATATATATATATATATATATATATATGTATATATAAATAATTTTTTTTTTGGTTGGGTGTGCCATCCTAAGAATTTGCCTTGCCACCCACTAGCCACCATCAGATTTTTTTTCTGCTGGCGCCACTGGTGGTGAGATGTGAGGAAGTTGGTGTAGATGGAGAAGAGCCAGGGGGAGAGGACACAGCCCTGGGGGGCACCAGTACTGAGGGTCAGAGGACCGGAAAGGGGTCCGCCTATCCTAACCCTCTGACGCCTCTGCCACAGGAAGCTCCTGATAGCCTTTTTAAGAGTTTGTGGCTCTTGTGGCCTTTATTTAAAATTTAGACAGGAAGGAGGGTAGAGAGGGAGAATGGGGACGACATGCAGCAAAGGACGAAGGCCGGGACTCAAACCTGCAACCGCTGCAGGAGGACTGTAGCCTCAGTGCATGGGCTGCTTGCTGAAACCACTGAACCACCCAGTGGACCAACACTGAGCACTTTTAACCCCTTAACCACACAATTCCCTTCAATTTTATTTATAAAGCATCTTTAACAACAGAAATTGTCTCTAGAATCTTTCCAGAGACCCAGAACATGACCTCGAGCAATTATTACATAAACAATGGCAGGTAAAAACTCCCTTGGTTGGGAGAAAAACCTTAAGCCAAACAGTGTCGATATTGATTTGAAACATATATCATACACATGCAGTTGCATAACTTCAGAAACATACCCTTAACGTTCCACTCCAAGGATGTAAGTTAGTTAGTTTATCAACTTTATTTCAACTTTATTCTCGAAATTTCGACTTTGTTCATGAAATTTCGACTTTATTCACAAAATTGTATTTCAACATTAATCTCGACGTTTTTCTCGACATTTCGACTTTTTTCTCAAAGTGCATCATGAAAAAAAAATCTTCCTCCTCTAAAATATTATTTTTACTTTTCTCCTGCCTGGCCCTAATACTTGTAGGTTGTTTACTCCTGCAAAGATTGATTTGATTGTTTTTGACTTGTGAATAATCTTTATCGGTGTAGAATCTTGTACTTGTTTTGAAATGATTTTATAGCCTTTCCAGATCAATGTGCAGCAACAACTGCTTTCTCTAAGACCATCATTTATGTATTTCTCTCTTGGCAATGTGTTAACACATTTAAATGCTTTAGAGCATTAACCTATCAAAACATCTGCTTTGATAGTGGTCTGCACACCAGCTGATGATCAGTTCATGACGTGCAGATGAATGCTCTGGCTTTGGGTATTTAGCAGGTACTTACTGTTGACCGCATGATTTTAGTTCTTTTGGGATTTCTTTTTTTTTTAAATACATATTGGAACAATGAGGAAAGTTAAAAGTTGTTGTTCATCTTGGGACACCGACATGATCCACTGAGCGGTGCCCATCACACCTCTTTCTCTTTCTTTTCTCAGTTATTAATCAGAAGTATCTCAACACACTATCATGTCACTTCCATGTTCTTGTAGTTTGTTGTGCTGCTCTGCCTAGAGGCAACTTGTATTGTAAATAGACGCTATACAAATGGAATTGAATTGGGATGTAATTGCCAAGCTGCACCAAGACACACATTGATCAAATTTGTTTTTAATTATTATTTATTTATTTTTTAAAGAATGAATCATGTAAGTTACGTACCAAGAAATCAGACCAAGATCTTCAGGGTGTCTAGAGAAGAAACTCATCCAAACAAGCCTCTTAAAAACAGCCTGTCAGTGTTCAACAAAGCCAGTATAAAAGGTGTCAAGGTCAAGAAAAAGAGAAATGAGAACATGTTTTTAGTGAGAGGAAGTAGATGAACAGGACCAAACCTCCTCCTTCCACCAGAGGCCCTCGGTGAGCCGCGTTTCCTTTCACACGCTTTATAGCAGGAGCTTTCCTGTCCTCTCACTGTTCCACATGAGGTTCTTTACAAAGCACCAGAGCTGATTCCTCATGGAGGGAGAACTTTAACTTTATTACATTTTTATTCACCAGTATCTTGAAGCTTGTTTATTTTGATTCCTTGTTTGGAAATCTTACTTCCCTCTTGTTACACACACTTGATCACTGATCACTTGACATCTTTATCCATCCCTGAACCGTAGACACCTTTTTAAAGGGCAAGGCAGGTTTATTTGTGAAGGAAATTAAAGACAATTAAAGCTGCTTTACATAATGGAAACATCAAAAGTAAAGAATAAAACATATTGAGTTATAGTGCAGTGGCATAATAAAGAAAATGAAGATGTAAACTAGAGTTGAAATGAACACTGTTTTAATTTAAATTCAGAAGGGGTTCAATCATTCAGTCAAAGACAAGTCGTAAATGAACCTTGATTTAAAGGAGCTGAGAGTCTCAGCATTCCTGCAGTGTTCTAGAGAAGTTCATAACATTCCAAAACACAAATATACTTTTAAGAGACATTTATATACTAGATATCAGCTCACTGTCTGGGTACAAGAAGAAGTAGAAATAACACTTTGACTTTTATTTATTTTCCAACAGTATGACGATGTTTCCAGACAAAAAGAAAGTCCAGAGTACTCAGAAGGTTCATCTAAAATAAATCATGTGACGAAGGTGCTCTTTGGTGGGAAAAAGGATGTCAAAAAAGAAGAAAGATCCAAGGCACTCTTCTTCAAATATAAAAAGCCTTTATTTGAAATGTTTATTTCATGTAGAAGATTAAAAAAGTGGGTTAAAGCCCACGCGTTTCGGCCTTTCTCAGGGTGTGACGATGTTTCTTCTTCTTTTTTCTTTTAATCAACAGTTTGACTTCATTTGTTAATACACATTTTTGTGTTTCAGACTGGCAGCAGATTCCAGATAAAGTTGGGACAGAGAAAGTGTTTTGTTTCCGAGACACCAGACACGTTTGGGCGTCGTCCGGGTTACGTTTGGCCCAACGCCCCAGTCATGACACTGGCAAGTGCTCCGTGGCCAAATGACTACCAAAGTTCATTACTGGACCCAGCTGGGGTTTTGTGTGTTTCATGTGGACGGAATTTCACAAATTAGTTTTGACAGGTGATATGATAAGTGCTGTGAGGGCCAGGTATTGCCCAGATGACCACAGAAGATGATGCACTGAACCACGTTTAGGCAACCAGACACAGCTGGAGTTGGTCTGCTGTGGACAAAAGAAAACTGCAGATATGGATATTTATTGTCAAGGTTGTAAAGAGGTGAGAGAGAAAAGAAAGAAAAGAAAAGAAATGTTGTCTTTTCAGACAGTTGATGTCAGCATAGATCAGACCCACATCTAGAAAATGATCCACAGTTCCTTCCCATCCAGGGGGCTGCAGCAACGGAGCACAGTTGGTACGAGCAATCAGAGCAACGAACAAGAGCGATGGAGTGAGCTCTGTAGAGGTTGATGGAGCGAGAGAGACAGCGATGTAAACGAGATGGAAATAAAGATAAAGATGGAAAGATAAAGATGGAAACCAGTTATTCTCCATAAAGAATAACTGGTGAGATCAAACATCATCCGATATCTTTCACATCAGGAAGCGTATGTAACACCTGACGTTGAGACAGATATAATAATGCCTCTCAACATTTGTAAATGAGATGTTCCTGATGCTCCACAATCCCTAAGAGCCTGTCACAAAGACCTCGTGTCCAACGGTCTCACCGTTTCCTCAGCAGCTCCAGGATTCAGGGCTGCTGCTCTCAGCTGTTACTGGAGCTTCCAGACTCCTACTGGGGATGGCAGGTTGCTGGCCCCAAACTTACATTTGTTCCCCTCCTTCCCCTTGGTCCTCGATCAACGGCTTTTCTTTAAGTCCCACTTGCTGCTAAATTAAACTTTTGCTGTGGTCTGCCAGCAAAACAGCAAATACATCAACCACACAAAGGAACGATTCAAGCGCCGAAGCTGCAGCTGAGGATTGATGATTGTTTGAATCGACTTTGGCATCGACACACTGCAAAAACTCAAGATCTTACCAGGAATATTTGACTCTTGTTTTATGTGTAATGAGATTTTTTGATTAATAATGAGACATTTTAACTAGTAATAAGACAAATATTCCTGGTAAGATTTTGAGTTTTTGCAATGTGTCGATGCCAAAGTCAATTCAAACAATCATCAATCCTCAGTTCCAGCTTCTACACTGTCTTCTACACATCCGTATTACAACGTTGCTACTCTGATGTCATCGTGTTAAGCCCGCCCAGACACTCTCTCTGCAAGGACAGACTGATTTGATTGGCTCAAGAATTATTTGCATAGTTAATAAGCTCTAACACCTGGTAGCTAGATGTATCTGTAAAAGAAAATCTACATTTGCAAGCTGTTCTTCTAGATTTCTAGGCTAGTCAATGGGTGATTTTAATAATATTTAGGACAAATATTTGGTGATAAGATCTGGAATACTGAAACATGACGATGGAAACCACGGTGACATTTCCAGTGTCTGGTTCCTCCCAGATGCCTCAGAGTCCAGACATGTTGACACTTCTGCAAATGTTTCACAGAAGTTGTTTGGGTTTTATGAAGAGTAAAGCTTTGCATTTCTGCAGCTCTGTATTTTAATGTTTGACCGAGGTTTCCATGGTAAACTTGTCGATGTGTTGATGAGTGATGGTTTCTGATGAATCATCTGAGGAACAGACGACACTGGTTCAGCTGTAGTTCATGGTTGAAATGGGACGTGTTGTACTGTATGTGACCTATTTTGCTCATTATTCCTCAGGAAACTGTCAACGTCTGGAAACAAGGAACATCATAAATGTCTAATTCTAAATTGTTGCTTCTGGTTTGAATGATCTGAGACTGGACAGGAATTTAGATGTGAAAAGTTAAATGCAAGATGGGGCCTCAAATTAATCCAATGGTGACACTTGTGACTTTCCATACTCGTCTAATAATACAGAGACTGAATCAAAACATGATAAACAAGCTGTTAGCTAACCAAACACTCAGCAGGGAGACGCTAAAGATGGAGCTGTGTTAAAAAAAAGATTACTGCAGCTTTAAAGTGATATGGGAATATAATATATATATCAGTAGCAGCTGGCCAATAGAGGGCGCTACGGCTTTAGATTAGCAAGAAAACTAGTAAATAGTTAGGTTTTTATGTTTATGTTTCTGATTGGTCACGTGTTTCCTCCCCGAGCCCAAGAACCGTAGAATAGTGACGTCATGACACGAACCTCCTCTGTCTTGCAGGCCGGAAGGGCTGTTCATGGGGAGAATCATGGGTTATTTTATTTAATATTCAGCATAACTTTAGTTTCTTTGGTTAATTTTCTATTTAGGAGCTAAGTTAAATCAATTGCCAAACTCTGTCTGGATTATTTGTTTAGTATTTTACACCTGTGTGTGACTGGTCTGATCCGCCCGTGTTTAAGTTCCCCGTGTGTGTTTGTTCAGTCAGGTCAGTTTGGTTTTGTTTCAGTTCGGCGTGACGTGTGGTGCTGGTTATTGTTTAGTTCAGGTTTCTTTATTTGACATCTTTTAAGGGCCCACTTTGTAGAAGTTATTTTGTTTGGGAATAAAACCTTCTCTTTCTTTAAAACCTTCATGGGTCCTGGTGCTTAACCGACTTGGTCCCTCACAGTCTGGAAAAGGAAAACCAAGCAAAGCTTCATTCATGATTTGATGTTTAAAAGTAGCTTAGAACTCTTCCTGAATCTGGGCCAGACTCTACTGCATCAGATTCTGAGTTCCTGCAGCAACTAATCAAAGATTCTTTTTGCTAAATGTTGTAGGAGAAATCCAGATTCATAGTTTGACCCTGGGCTTAATTTTGATACTTAATACTGCCCCAACAGGAGCCAGGTACTTAGGTTATGTAGTAACAGAGCAGTGACAACAGTAAAACCATAGACTGAACTTAAAAACAAAGGACAAATCCTCTGTGACATCACAGGTTTTGTGAAGAGTGAGTTTGAAGGCTCTGGGGCCTCATTTATAAAGCTTGCTTGCGCACAAAACAGGGCTGAAAGATGCGCAAGCCACCTTCTACGCAAAGGTTGGGATTTAAAAAGAAAAAACTAACCGAAAAATCTGCGTATCCCTACGGCAACCCCGACCCTCCCGTAGGAACTCACTTAAGATCTGGGGAACTGGCGACGCAGGCGGTGAGGTGGTGAAATGAAGCCAGATTCATGTCATACTTTTAATAATGTCATCACATATCAGACTTATAATATAATAGCGCTGATCGTGTCCCTCTGTGTTTGAAGCTCAGCGTCAGTCAGGACTCTGGTGCTGCAGCCGCGGTGCAGGACACACCGGGAACCTCCTCTTCACCCACCGCGACAACCGTAGAGAGACTGCTGACAGAACAAATGAGGGGCTCCGTAGAGCGTTTAGGGGCTCTACGGAGCCCCTAAAGGGACACAGATTTTTTTTTGATATATAATGAGTTTTACGCGCGCGTGAAACCTTTACGTGCGGGCGTAAGCCTAAATTATGGTTCCGCGTCAAAACGACGCAGAGCCTACGCCGTAGGGTACGCGTTGGTGTAACGCGGAACCATAAATCAGCCTTGAGCAGCTCTGAGGGGAGAGGGGAGGGAGGAGTGGGAGCGGGGCTGCCAGGCCGTTCTAGCATCGTCTTCGCACAGAGTGTCTTGTTGATTTGCAATTACAGTCTGAGCCTACCGTTAGTTTTTAAACTGTAAAAAGTGGGGGGGACGAGAACATGATTTTGAAAAGTGGGGGGGACATGTCCCCCCTATTGCGCCGGGGCACTCACGGCGTTTAATGCAGCAACAGCGTGCTGCCACTAGCTTTATTTTATACTATTTATATACTTTTTCTACTTTTACTGTGACCACCAAATAATGTGGTTTTCCTGCCTCCACCTCATCCACAACATCTCGATCTCAGTCTCCGTGAAATTTAGTGACACGGTGGCTCGACACGTCTCATTCATCAACAGGCTGCAGGAAGCCGCTGCGCATGCTCAGCAGGCTCATTCATATGCAAATACTACTTTGCATTTCCCATTTATGGTAAAAAGTGGGGGTGTAGAGATATGAGATATGAGAGATATGAGCCGAATTCAGCTGCGCAACTTTCCAGCTGGACTGTGATTTATAAAGCGAATATTGCGTCCGCCATTTTCGGCTTTTGGCTTTACATGCACTTTTAGTATGAATCCTACACACTCTTTTATAAATGAGGTGGAAACCAACTCTACCAAACCATGGTTAATCTAAAAATGTCCAAAGGGACAGAATGAGCCTGGTAACTGATTCATTTATTCTTCAGATGTCAATACGGAAACAACATCAGAAACAAGTACTGCCAGAAATGAAATGAGGATTGGTGGAGGGTTGGAAGGGTCCTGGTGATCGTCTCTCACCTGGAGAACTCAACTACTCTGGTTCCTGCACAGCCGACAGTAAAGACCGTGGCCTTGCTGCAGCCTTCTCTCCTGCTCCTTAATTAGTCTTAAATACCAGTGCAGACGGGTGAAAGATGGCATAAACACTGCTAGAGATGTGGGTGACATCACAGACGGTTTGCTCAGTTCCTTTAGACAGTTTTTGGTAGGACTGAAGGCTCTGACCGTGTATCAGTGTGCAGGGTGTGGTTTGCTGTTTTTGAGTTCCTCTTTCCTCCTGAGTCCTTGATTTCATTCTCAGCTTTTGCTTGTTTCCAGCTCCCAACGTTTCAGTTACCCTAATTCTTTTCACGGCTGTAAGGCTGCGGCAGCACCAGATAGAGTGCTACATACAGTATCACCTCTTTCACCCTAAGGGGGGCGTTCTCCCTCCCTTCGAGCAAAACAAACTGCTTTCCCAGGTCTTTGAACTGATTACCTAAACAGATCGTACCCCTAATGCTGAAATTTGAACAAAACATGTCACAAAAGAAGGGCTCAGATATCTTCATCCAGCGCATATGATAATAAAAATGTGTGTATGTGTGTGTCTGAGTTTAAAAGCTACGTTTGAACGAACACACTGGCCCCATGAAGTAATTTTTGCTGATAACATCCCAGCTAATCTCCGGGAGACGACCCACCAGAGGAGGAGATGTCTCAGCGTGACCGACTGACAGGCAGATTTGGCTGCATTCCTTGATGGACACCAGAGGAGAACAGTCTGATCCAGAGATAATCCCCTCGCTGCTAAGACCCCTAATCAGCAACCGCTCTACATCTGAAACAGGCCAACAAATAGGGAGAGCCGGTCGCACACAATGGAGGAATGTGTGTTTACGCCCGCAAACACGTAAACAGCCTCTGTGACTCCAGCTGCACTTCAGCATCTTCAGCATCACGCACTGGACACAAACACCTCGGGTCAGGACGGGCCTCGGTTCTGAGGTCACGGTTCGGTCTTCGTTGCAGCAAGGGAAAAAAAATAAAACATAAAAATAGTTTTTCGTTTAATTTTCAACTTTTGCAAACTACAGTTTATACATTTTCTTATAAAAATTATGTATATATATATATATATATATATATATATATATATATATATATATATATATATATATATATATATATATATATATATATATATACATATATATATATATATATATATATATATATATATATATATATAGTTTGTTTGTTTTTTCTCTTACAGATTTCAAAGGCTTGTGTGCCCATAGTGCATTTCCCTGTGCTTTTCTGTGTTCTTCTTGTTTTGGACTAGCAGCATAAAAAATAATTATAATATTAAAAATGCATATATATATATATATATATATATATATATATATATATATATATATATATATATATATATATATATATATATATGGCATTAATATATATGCAGACAAAAACATTTAAAATTAAAAAATATATATATAAATAAATAAATAGGAATAAAAAATTGAATAATGCTTAAATCTGTTACCAAGTCCTCCAATAAATAGAATATTCTCAAATTAAACAAAATAGTCAAAAGTCAAAGTCAAGTCAAAGTAGCTTTATTATCGATTCATCACATGTAAGACATACAAGGAATCGAGAGGACGTTTCCCACTTCCCTCGGACGGTGAAACATATAAAGTGAAATATATAAAACGTGTGTTTAAAACCTGCGCTCTCAACAACTGAGTATGGTCGCAGATCCACCGCCATAAAAACACCAATGACATTAATTATTGCTCTAGCATTAAATCTGAATTACCGGCAAAAGCCAGTTTAAATGCCAAAGGTAGCTGTGTTGACATGCTGCAGCAGCGATATTCACATTCCCCTGGTGCCGTTTTAAATGCGTTATGAGGTTTGTTGTGTTGCCAGAAACATGCGATTGCTGGTGAACAACGTCAGCACACTGCTCTCGTCTGATTCACCATCTTTGTCTGTTGTTGTTTTTCACCGGGAAACCAAAGTGTTCCCAAACAAGATAGCTTAAAGATAAGGGAGGGTCTTCAAGCTCCGGCTTCTTGTTTGCATCAAACCTCACGTGGGAGTCCGGTGCTGACTGCAAACCTCCAGGCCTCCATGTGGGAACTGATCTGAACTCTGCTCTGCACGCAAAACAAGCCTGTTAAGTAGCTACTGTTAATGTAGCATATTCGGTTACACCCCTACGCACTGGTCAGCATAACTTCCCTCAGCTTTCTTCCTAGAGGTCTGAAGAGTGAGAAGAGAGCTCTAAAACCCCAGAAACATTTGGATGCTTTGAAACAAATACAAAATTGTTTATAAATGACAGAATTCACCAAATATGGACATGTGTGGAGCCAATGCAGCAACCTTGATGCTCACATAAACAGCCCGGGTCCAGAGAGGCTGGTGTGCTGTGGAAAGTGTAAATAGAACCGGAATATATTGATTTACGTCTCATAAAGACATATTTTATTCTCATTAGAACATATATGACATATTGAAAGTGAGATATTTGACCTTTTCATTGTTGTGTCATGTGTACCAGAAAGCTGGAAACATAAGTGGTAATAAAAAGAAGCACCTGGGGCTGTTTACCGAAAAGAGATTAGAGTCACCAAACCCTCGGGTCAGAACCTCAGGGCTTCCAGTTTAAAGTGTTAGGATTTTATGAAATTGTTTAAAGGTTTGAATAAGATTCTACGCTGGTGGTTGCTCTCAGGGCAGGATCACCTCCTGTTTTTATGACTAGACTGTTGAGACTGTTTAGCTGAGTTTTCTCTTCTTTAGGTGAAGACAAGGAAGAGAAACAGATGTTTTAAAAGTGATGGGTCCCATCCTGTTTTTGTTAAAGTTTTAGTTGTCTTAGATCTTAGATCCTGTGTGATTTTGTGCTTGTGTTGTTCTCTCAAGATGTAAGGGGTTCATGTTCAAAACACCTCCTTTTTCAGTATAAATACGACTGCATCGATGAGAACCGTGTGCATTTCTCTCCTACCTCTGTGGTTTGAGAAACGTGTACCTCTGGCCGAAAAATATTGTGCGTGATATAATAAGGCTTGTATTAACATTTGATTCTGTTCACTGGTTTTCTTAAGGTGCACCAGACAAACGAAACCGCGGATCTTTCAAAAGTGATGGGTTAAGAGCTGGTCCGGTCAGCTGAGTTTAGTTTCTATGACACAGCACATAAAAGGATTTCAACAGATTTTGAGTACACGATTTAGAAATTGATTTTTTTTTTCTCAGTCGTGTGCCCAAAATTCTGTGAAATTCTTCTACGATGGCTCTCATGGGCAGTTCAGACTTTTGACCAACTGAAAACATTTGGTGCAACTGCTGAGCAGCTCCAGTCCTGTATCAAGTTCAAGTTTTTTAACTGTGGTACATTTCCTCTGTTCAAACATGTGATGTTTTCCACACTCCATCATGTACAATGAGTGCGTGGATTTCACCGTGAATCCGTGCGTGGAAATCTTGCGTATACGCAAAAAAGTGCATACGCCCAAACCCATGCACGTTTCATTTGAACATCACAATCAACGTAGAATTGAGCACACATGCGGGAGCACATTACTCCTCCCTCTCTCCTCCCTCAAGTAAATCAATTGGAAAATGGTAATGGAGATAAATATCCATGAAAAAACATTCATCCAAACAAGGAACTTGCAAAAGCAAGGGAAGAAAATAAAAAAAAAAACATCGACATGAGCTGGATATGCTCCTGTCAAAAGTTGAAGTCTAGAAAAATGTTATTTGGCGGCATTTCCTCTGATTTAAGCCAGAGAGTCACCAGAGTGCAGTAGTTGTGTTGACCGCATTGCATTATGGGTATCGTTGTTCCTTGTTTTGTGTTGCGTTCCGTGAAGAGTTGTGGTTTTATTATGTTCATTTGTTAATGTTTATATTCAGCGTTAGTGCATCTTTAAGCTCTTTTTTTTGTATTTTAAGAATCAACACCAGAACTAAAGTTGGTGGGATGAAAAACGGCTCCTTGTTCCGCTTTTTCTGTCACATGATTGACGTACCAACATATTGAGCCCTTAGTTTTAAGGTCTTAAAACTAAAACTATAGTGTCCATGAGTATAGTATAACAATAGTATAACAATATGAAGTTGCCTAAACATTCAATAAAAACTTTATTCTTATGTAGCTGAGTCACATCAGTTTGTACCAACCAACCTTTCAGTGACATGTTTCATTTTAATAGAACTTTAGAGAACCGGTTATTTAATGTTTGTCTGTTCAGACAGTTATGGGATGTTTTAGGATCTGGCTTTAATCTCCAGTAGTCGTCCCATACGGTCGTCATGGTGACAGAGATGTCCAACCTGCAGCAGCTCCAGCTGAAGCATCATGTTGGTCTGAACCGGAGCAGCTGGTCCAGTTCAGGACAGAGATCCAGAAGATCCTCTTGGTACCTGAACCAGCTGATGGTCCAGTCTTAGTCCTGGACCAGTAGATCCAGACTAAACCAGCTGATGGTCCAGTCTTAGTCCTGGACCAGTAGATCCAGACTAAACCAGCTGATGGTCCAGTCTTAGTCCTAGACCAGCAGGTCGGTGTGATCTGATGCATCAGCAGGTTCCTCTAACGAAGCCATGGCAGCCATCGGGATTGACAGGTTCCATCGTTGCTTGAGCTCCTACATTTACATGTTCATGTGGTTGATTGTTGCAGCTCCACTCATATTCTGGACTTCACTGCATCACCACTGAGTGGCGCCAACAGACAAAACCTCAGAAAAGTGCATATGTCAGACTGCATGTGTGCGTGAAGGAGCACAACTTTCCACGTTCAAGTTGAACATCTGACCACGAGCGTGGAAAGTGGCGTACGCATGGTTTTTTGTGTGTCGCACTCTTTGTACGTGAGGCCCCTGGTGACTGAACGTGGATGCAGGAAGACTCTGGGCCGGGAACTAAACCTGACCTAAGACGCACCGCTACATGAAAACCCCTCCGCTGCAGGGACTCTTAGGGGGAATGAATCACCAGCAATTGTGGTTGAGTGGAAGGAGTTCCTTCATGATGAAAAACCAGATGTTTACAGGAACATTTGGAGAGGCATGAACAAGTACCCCTCATCCTCTACGTTGATCTACTGCCAAAACACAACCCCACCTTCTTTATATAAGATGTAGAACTGAGAAAGCCAGCTGGAATGAGCCTGAGGGGATCTTTAAATCACCACAATAAAATGCTTTTACAAGTTGTTCTCAGGAGGATTCTCATTTATACAGCATCACCTGAGGGGGTTATACCAAACTACAAATAGACATCCCACAAAGCAGGCAAGTAATGTACTAAAGTATCACATCAGTGCATTTGAATACATAAAATTATCAGTATATTGACACGCACTGTTTTATTTTTTGTACATATATTTTGCCCTTCTATCCTCGAGAGAAGCACATTTCTCAGAGTCTGTCTGGTTAAAGTCAGGGATGTTTTGTTTCTTCTCCATAGAGAACAGCCAATCCGTTAAGACGATGTTGTGTTACTGTGTTCCTGAGGAAGGTCTTGATTTTCCTCACAAACACCTCTCAGATTCAGCTGTAGTCACAGGAGTTGGGAGTTTTGTTCCCAGGATTTTTCAAAAAACAAAAAACCAGCACCTCTGAAGTGACTCACCAACTAGGCTTTCAATATGTTTCAAACTGAGATGCATCTGTAAGTCCTGGAAAAATGGATGACCTTTCTACAACATACAGTGTAGCATTGTAGGAGGTGTGACTCAGTTTAAAAAAAAGTGTGTTCAGGAAGAAAGGTTTGTGTCAGGATACCCACTTGTTTAGGTTTATATTTAACTGAGCACCGTCAGCCAAACTTCCCATCAGTAGTCATTCCCCATTCTCCAAACAGAGCATGACCAGCGCCGGGAGTGGGAACATAAAAGACAAAACATAACGCACAACACGTTAAACTGACAAAAGCACAATCCAAAACACAAACTTTATTTCATGTATCCACCATTAAAGAAAACCCACACCCCAATGACTTTTGAAGGATGCTGCATTAACCCTGTTGAAATGTCCTGCAGTTACATTTTTTTTCTCCATGAAAGCTCACATTTCCCACCGACTTGAACGCAACTTCCTGCAATGGCATTTTTCCACCATTACAAAAATCCAAAATACACCCCCACTGACTTTTCATTCAACAATTCCCATAAACATTTTTTGTTTTTCCCCAGTCACTAAAGCCTTTTGGAGGATGTTGTATTTTACGTGTTGCAATTCCCCATAGTTACATTCTGACCATTAAAACTCACAGATACCATTGACTTTTGAAGGATATTGCAAGTTCCTGCAATTACCGCCCATTCACTTGAGATCTCGCATTCATCATGTGGAAATTGCCAAAACATTTTTGAACTTTAAAACCAGCAGAAACTACTGACTGTTGAACGATGATGCAGGCCCCCCCACCATTCACCACTGGAATGAATGTTGCATTTATTGCAACTGGATTTTTCCCCAGACGCCCCTATAGACCCCCTTTCCTTGAAGGGGGTTTCAGTTACCATGTAGACATTTTGCATAATTACATTCTTCATTAAAACCCACAGAAACCCAACATGTTTAAAATGTTTAGCTACATTTGTCCAACACTAAAAACACATGCACAATATTGACTTTTGAAAGATGGTGCACGGACATGTTGACATTCCGACAACATTTACCAATAAAACCGACAGACACTGCTGTCTTTTGGAGGACGTTGCATTTAACATGTTGAAAAATATCAGTTACATTTTGACCTTTATGAAATGAACACCATTGACATTTGGATGTTGCAATTGCATTTTTTCACCATGAAAATGCCCACGTACTGTAAACCCCCCCATTGACTTGAAGACTGTTGCATTTATTGCAACTGCATTTCTTCCACAATTTCAAAAAAGCCATCAACTTTTGAGATGTTTCCTATTACATTTAATTCCCCCCCAAATAATGCATCATTAAAAATATGTTGCATTTAACCTATTGAAAATTCCTGCAATTTCTTTTAAACTTTGGAGGGACAGTGCAGTAATTTCCTGCAATTGCATTTGTAGTGATCCAAACCTGGTTTACAACACCTCTACTACATATGCATTCTTCCCAAATCCAGGGAGAGTGAAATTCACATAACCTTTTTCCAATAGGTCAAACCTGGGGAGGAATGTACGGCTGGCGCCCCATAAAGATACACATAAAGATACACATCTTATCCATGAACAAACCAAAGAAGAATTTGGGAGAGTCCTTAAAAGCAGGACGAGTAGAATCCACATCAACCTCTCCCTGAATAAGTTAGGAAGACTTGGGTGAGGCCCAGCAGGGCCGGGCACAACCAGGAAGAAAGGACTCTATAGTTCTAGAAAAAGCAGAACCATTCACATCCTCTCAGGCCTTTCACAGCTCTGAGAGAAAACTTTAAGAATGGAATGTGTGAATGACCTTAACAAACCTTCAATGTGATTTCCTATTCTTTAAAACTAAAGTGCATGTCTCCAGTTCACCACCAAGGGTGAACTATTCTGTTGTTGTTCGTACTATGCCTTTTTAAATTATATCAGGTCCTTCATTAAGTCACCGGACCAATGTAACCAGATAACTTACGTGTATTCTTAAGATATAGTATGTATGAAAGCAATAATAATACTATATACTGTATATATATATATATATATATATATATATATATATATATATATATATATATATATATATATAATGCGTCCAAGTATAGAAGTCAATCTATCATGTGTATAAACTGAAATCTATGAGGTTCTTTTCCTTTCTGTTCTTTTATCTTAACTAAATAAGGAATGGATGAGACTTGATGAGAGGCATTAATTCCAGTACCTTGGCTGCTCATGATTGAGTGACAGAGAATGACAGAGAGGCTTTGGCTTTTTTCATACTTTTAAGTCAAGTCCGGGTTTTTCCATTTTCGGCCTTCCTTTTGCTTTGCGCTGTTGTCATCCAGAAAAAGGACAATTCTGGGTCTGTTGTCGTCTGGCCAACGAGAATCTCCCAGCAGCGTCGCCCATAGACCACGCCAGGCCAGACAATAGCCAAATCAGCTGAGACGAACATCCCGGAGGAGTGTCCATCGCCCTGGATCATCCCAGATCCGCTGGTCCTGTCAGGCAGCTCATCTGGCCTGCGTTGGTGTCTCTTACACTCAAAAAACTCAAAATCTTACCAGGAATATTTGTCTTATTTCTAGTTAAAATGTCTCATTTTTAGTCAAAAAATCTCATTACACTAAAAACAAAACTCATCACTGGAAAAATAACTTGTTATTTGACAATTTCCCCCCTTTTTCAAGTTGAAATAAGTAGAAAAATCTGCCAGTGGGACAAGATTTATCTTCTTATTACAAGCAAAAAAATCTTGTTCCACTGGCAGATTTTTCTACTTATTTTAAGTGAAAATCTACTTGAAACAGGTGAAAATTGTTGTTTTTTCCAGTGATGAGTCTTGTTTTAAGTGTAATGAGATTTCTTTTACTAAAATGACACATTTTAACTAGAAATGAGACAATTATTCTTGTTAAGATTTTGAGTTTTTGCAGTGTACAACCGAACCAAGGAAGTCATCTTTAATTTTTCTTTAAAGTTAAACATCACATTTTTGGTTTATTACCATCTTTAGTTACTCATTTTATGTACTTACTTTACATTAGTATTTTGAACAGGAAAACGTCTCCTTGTCTCCTCTTCATTTCCTATCCTTTCATCTCTGATGTTAACCAGGTTAGTCTAATGGTCCTAAGTCATTATCTATTTTCAGTAATGTTCTCCTCCACTCCCACCTATATGCATATGTATGTATATAACCACATTTATTTGTCGATTTGTCTGTTTATTGGAAAGTGTAATAAATGTCCCTTGAATTGATTAGACTCAGACCAATCCAGATTAGAATCTACTTTCAGATAAGAGACTGATAAATACTTTAAAAAAACAAACCTTTTGACTTTCCTATTTACTTCCGGGATGTTATATTTAACATGCTGAAATTTCCCATGATACATTTCGACCATCACAACCCACAGACACCATTGACCTTTGAAGAAAGCAGCATTTAACATGGTTTAAAATTGCATTAATCCATCACTAAAACCCACATGCACACCATTGACTTTTGGAATTATTTCACATTTAGTAGTTCCCGCAGTTGCATTTTTTCCACTATTAAAAAACAAACAAACAAACAAACCCCATCAATGGTTTTGTGTTCATCCACGTCAGCAACCAACTGTGTTGATGAGTGTTGTGTTGTGTTGTGTTTAATTGTGCAGCCGGACTTCCACATTCACCATGCTAAGTGAGGCCTGTAGGGTCTGTTTGGAGTCTGACCTTGGTTTAAATTTGCTGAGTTGTCCAGTACTGTGAAGATTGACAACTATCCTGAATGTTAATTTTGTTTTTTTCTACATGAAAAACATGGAACTAAGTCAAATATCAACCTGGCAAATCAAGTTACTTGATGCAATTTTTGATGGCAGTGTTTTAATCAAACTAATGACATTTGATCATTTTCACAGCTGCATTTTTACTCTCATGCATTTTCAATTCCATATTCTGGGGAACCGTCCCACTCCTTCACTGTTGCTGCACATTCTCTATGGAAACTACACACTTATTGAATGTTTGTAAGTTCACATTCTGTTTTTGAGACCGCAAATTAGCTGCATCCCCTGTGATTTCATCAGGTTAGAAAGCAGCGTCCAGAGCTGTCACATGCATGGACAGTGTTAACACCTGTGCAGTAAAAACAGCGTGCGTGTGTGTCAGAGGCAAAAACACCAGCAGGAAGCCATCTCATGACAGCTCCCGCCTGCTCCGGGTCACAAACCGTCACTAAAGTCTTCTGAATCCTGGGATGCAGAAGCTATTTCCTCTCAGCGAGACTCCATTTCTCTGCCTTTCATCCGCCTCGCTCTGGAAATGAGAATGACGTTCTATTAGCGAGGGAAAAGAATCCCCCACCTTGGCGGGTGAGAAGTGCAATGCTGAGAACCAGTCGGCTAGATGAAATTCCAGCATGTTAAGAGTAGGAAGAGAGGGGGTTGCTGGGCAGAAAGGGGGCTGCAGCCTTCTGTCCTTTCCACATGCTGAAAGCCTCAGTCCACAGCTCATGTCCTGTAGTTTTCCTCAAGATCTGCACCACTGAAAGGGATTTAAACTAACTAGGAGTTTGATTGTTGACACATCTACACCACTTCCAGACTTTCAGTCATGTGGCAATGCCAATACTCCCACTTATAATCCTACTGCTGCTGTTGTTATTTGTAAAAAATATATTAAAAAAACCCATCTAAATATAAAGATATATACTAAAATGAGCAACAGATAACTTGTTTTCCACCATGACATTGTTAACATAAGAAAAACTCCAAATGGGGAAAAAAAATCATTTGGGTAATGCTGATGACCCCATGATTCCATAACTTATAGATTCACTTTTAGCAGCAATAACTTCAGTCTCTCTCATGCTTTTAGAGGAACTTCGCTCCATTCTTCTTTACAATATTGCTTCATTTCAATAGATAATAAATGAAGATAGATAGAATCTTTATTGTTATTCATGCACACATGAAGTAAATATTGTTTAAATGGCTCAGATAGCACTCATAATTAACCTGATCTGAAAAAAAACAGGCAGTAAAAATATAGAAAGTACAAAAACTCAGTACATATTATAAAGTGGTAAGTGATAAATGTGCAGGTGATGTAGCTGGGTTCTCCTAACCACACTGAAGACAGGTGGGTGTCTTGGTTTGCCACGTATGTGGAGGGTGGAGGGGATTGGTAACATTCAAGATTCATATTTCATTTCACAAAGAAATTACAGGTGCTTCATCGCAGGTGCTGGTCCTAATATAAAGTGCAAGATAAGTAAAGAAAAAAAATAAATGAGGAGTGAAGGTAGAGGGAGTGTAGCTCTGGATGAAGGAGTGAAGGTAGAGGGAGTGTAGCTCTGGATGAAGGAGTGAAGGTAGCCAAAAGTCTTGAACTTGATTCTGCAACTGGAAGCCAGTGCAGAGATTAACAGCAGAGTGACATGAGCTCTCTCGGGCTGGTTGAAGACCAGACGTGCTGCTGCATTCTGGATCATCTGCAGAGGTTTAAATGGGCAGCAGGAAGGCCGAACAACAAGGAATTAGAGTAGCCGATGCATGACCTGATGCAGTGGAAGTCAGAACGCCGGAAATCTGTCAGGGAAGGATCTCAGAAGGATCTCCAGCCCCCGGCGAGGCTCTGCCACCAGCACTTCTTCCCTGGCATTCCATTTCCTGCCAGTGCAGACCTCCATTCCAGCTGCTGCTAATCTGGGCTCCCTAGAGTCCTTATACCGGATGGCCTCTCTTATTCCTACCAAATACTCAGCGAGGCATTTGAATGGGGGTTGTGCCAAATAATGCTGCTCCGGCTTCCGGGGAGGCCGTGCCATCTTGACAGGACGATGCAGATCTTTCTCTCCAGGGCCTCCACGTATGGAGCTCAGACATGAGCAGGGGCTAGACAGCATGTTAATATGCCCATGCCTTAAATGACCCGGTGGCCTGGACTTGTCCAGCCAGGTCTCAGCAGAGAGAAGTGTCAGTGACGTGGATGTTGCAGCCTCTGATTATGTTTTATACTCGTGACGGACGGCATTTGACACCTGTATGTCCTCGACGGAAGGAAGAGAAGTTCCTATAATCTCTGTCATCCTCACCACATGACTACTTTTTGAAACCTACACATCCTGAAGTAGTTCTTGATTTGTTTTGAGAAAGTTTTGACATTCTTTTCCAGATTCATGACCATTGCTTCGGTTTTTCCTTTATGACACTGTGTCTGAATGCTGAAGAACAGCAAACTGCCAAAAACATCTGCTTTTATAGCTTCTGATGACCAAGAGAGTACTTAATGCCCCCCACATTCTTCAGTAATTATTGAACAGTGTTAGATTGTATTAAAAACCCACAATGATCTGATGTTTTTTTTTTTTTTTTTTTAAACAAATATTTAGATTTTACCGAAAAAAACAGAAAATTAGCAGAGGGGATACTAACTTTTGCAAATGAGAGTACATAACCAGACATTTGTCCAAACAGGAACTGTGGCTGCTGGTGCAGAGGAACCGCTGCTCTCTTTCCTGCAGGAGAAGCGTGTGAATTCATGTTTAGATTCCCCTCAGTCTGAGGTGGGTCCCTTGTTGTCAGAGTGATAATGTCTTTTCCTGCTAACTTACAAGATGAATTCCCATTTTATCTGTGCAGTGACTGGAAACCTCATTTCCTGGACCAGTTTCTCTTCCAGCAGCTTCGTCCACTCACTCCCAGCAGACAACACAGCGTCTACAGAGAAGCTAAAGACCAAAGAAGAGGCACAGATGGATGACAGAAGCAGGTAGACGTCGTAGACGGAGATGAAAGCGTTTAAAGCCTGTGTGAGGTTAACGATTCAGGTTCAGGTTCTTATCTCTACTGAGAGAACTGCTGTGCAGACGGGAGAGATAAGTTGTGCTGAAGCCAGTGTAACGTCAGTGTTTATGTTCCCAGGCTTCTCTGATGACTAAGACCCACCTTGGAAACATCCCTCGCTCACAGCTGTTTTTGTTTGTCTAAGCTTGATTTAACCTGGCAGAGAACCAAACCAGACGAACAAATGTGAGGATCGGCGACGACTCCGAGGCCAAGACTCCGGCCAGAGTCTGTCAGGATGTTGGCTCTCAGGACATCCATGTGTGTATATATAACGTTTATAACGTGTTTATACACCTGCAGCGTATTTGCTTCATGATAAGAGACATTTAAGAGCTGGTTTCTTCCCGTTACCCGTATGTGTATGTGTCGATCCGACCCTGATTGCAGTTCAGTGGGAAGACGAGGGAATGTCCAAAATGAGAGGCATCTATTCTCTGGGGAGCATGAATGAACTATGATGGAAAATGTCCAAAAGTTTCAGGCATGCAGTCATGTGAGAGAGAAAGCACACCCTGCCTCATTTCAAAGGTTTTATATATCAGAACATAATAGAAAACATCATGTGGTCTGTCTCAAAATGAAGTAAATGGAGCCTCAGATGACCAACAACCGTCATGGATAGTGATGGTTTCATTAGTTTGCTTTTGCACGGCCGTCTTCTGATCCCATCACAGCGTTTCAGCCATGCTTCAGTCTAGACTTGATAAGGTCAGTAAAGACCTGGATTCTTTCCTTTTTCTGCCATTGTGTTGCAGATTCATGTCACTTTTTAGCGTCAGATATACGACCTTTAAAATACTGCAACTGTCAAACTTCGACTTTTATTGTGTCAAATCAGTGACTCAGTGACACGAGGTTCCAAAGGGCGTATTAGACCTATTAACAAAGGAAATCAGAATCACTTGTCCTTACACAGTATTATGCACAACAAACGGGCAAATCTTAAGATTGCAGAAAGCTAAATGTTTCATTAACAAGGGCTGTGGGATCTACAGTTCTCTAACTAAAAAACCAGCAGACTCTTCTGAGGACACATGCGTCTAAAATGAATAACTGATGCACATAAACCTGCCGAAGGCTATAAAAACATGAGATAGTGGTTTTGGGGAGAGGTTTCCTCACTTTGTGATTAAAAAGTCAGAATAAAGTAAGAGTGTAAGTTTAGGCGAAGCTCTGCTTCCTCCATCTTTGTCAGGAACCACAGGACCAACTGGACTGCAGACCAGAACCTGGACACAGCACCAGTTCTCAAAAGCACTTTCAAGCTATTCGTGACGTTTTTTTTGTTTTTGTTTGGTGTCATTGGATTTATCGCATTCACGGCATGATGGTGGAAGGTTTCCTGATGTTTTTTCTGCAAAGCCGGACCAGGATTTGACTCTGACTGAGGGGAATCTGGATTTCAATCAAATTTGATTTTGGCTGAGAAGAAGAAGATCTGAAATGATTGCTTGTAGGATTGTTGGAAAAGTAAATAGAATAGAGTATAAGGTGATCAAATGTGTGTTTTTCTTAACTCAACTCACAGGATAAGCATCACCTTACACTCTCTCTGTTCAAATCTCTCTATGCATCCTCGTTTCAGACAGTTTGGTTGCAATATCGTCTTCTGAAACTAGGACTGCTGTGTATTCATCTGCCAGGCTTGGTTTTTTCTGACCATTTATCCATTTTTGGATTAACTCTGACCTGTCAGAGTAACTGGTTTCCAACCAAGAGCTGGGATGGCCCCAGCACACCCCCCCGACCCTGAATAAGAAGAAAGCGGGTGCAGATAGATGGATGGCTGGACGGATTGGGGTTAAACAAAGCCAGCTCTTTCCAATACGGTGCCGACACTGCTCGCAGAACCCGGCTTTAAAAACTTACTGGTGACGTCACAGAAGAGTTGTCCAGTTGTACACTTTGCTTGCAACAGCGTTTTCTAGTACAAATGTTACTGCTATTCACAGTGTTTTTTTTTTTAACTAATGACAAAACAGATATTCAACTAGGAAAAGACACTTTTAAATGTAAATTAGGGGTATACAATAACATCTCTTTAAACACAAAAGCAAGGAAATTAAAACAAATGGAAGAGAGGTTTGATGTGCTTCTTTTATGGTTCTTTAAATGGAGCATTAGTTAAGGTTGGGTGGAGATAAAGATAAATAAGCTAGATAATGGGATCTGAAGTGGGTCTATGACATCACAATACGCTGAAAATGTCAGTGGGAACTTTTTTTTATTCCAGGTTTTTGACTACGGAAGAGTATTAGGGCCATGCAGGAGAAAAAATATTTGAGAGGGGAAGATTTTTTTTTATGGTGCACTTCGAGAAAAAGTCGAAATGTCGAGATTAATGTTGAAATACAATTTGGAGAAAAAAGTCGAAATGTCAAGAATGTTGAAATACAATTTCAAGAATAAAGTTGAAATTTCGCCTTTTTTCTCAACATTTCAACTTTATTCAAAAAATTTTGACTTTTTTCTCAACATTGCGACTTTTTTTCTCGAAGTGCATAATGAAAAAAAAATCTTCCTCCTCTAAAATATTATTTTTATTTTTCTCCTGCCTGGCCCTGACACTCTTCCGTACTTGCCAGTGTCTTCAGACCTCCATGTACCCCTGAACACTATGTTCCAGCATGTGCTCCATTTAACTCCTGACTGATCTAAATCCCACCATTCCTCAGTGCTTTGTGCTCAGATCTGATGTGTGAAGGAACACTGATGAGTTGACGACAGGTCGTCATCTCCTCAAGCATGAGCTCACCTTGTTTTTCAGCCGAGCGCTGAAGTGAGCGCGGCGCTCGGAGCCGAGCTCGTCTGCAGAGGAAGAGGAAGAACAAGCAGCGACATGTACGACTCTCATTTCGAGTGTGGCTTATTTATTATCACTGTCCAGAGGGATACATTACAGTGCAAACCTTTCTTTGGCAGAAGTACAATACGAAATGACAGGCACTAGTACATCCACGCCGACCGCTGGTGCAGGGACAGTGACGGTCATGGTCAGTCTTGCAGAACACAAAATCCCATTTGCACTTGTATTTTTTTTTTTTAAAAAGGGGAATTGAAAAGTGAGAAAATAAAAATGAATCAATCCAACAGATGCATCACGGTGAAGGATGGCAACAAAGACAGCTTGGTGGTCAAAAATCTTGGGTGTCCAAAATGCTTTTCAGTCCATTATGCAAGAACAAATATGATCAAAATAAAAGATTAAACACATAAACCTGACCAAGTGTGTCTGAGCAGAAATGATACCAGTGTGACTGCAGCCCTCTGATCCGTCTGACATCCTGAACGGAAGAGTATTATTTGTGTTTAGTGACAGATTCTCGCTCAACAAATTAGGGAACAATGGAAAAATACATCTGCAGCTGCATAAACACAATCAGGAGCGCGGCGAAAACAGGAAAGCAAAAACGAGCCAGTGCATGGAGTACAATGAGTGGTATCTGTCTACGTACAGTACTTGTGAAAGGCAACGCAGCTGCAGTTTAGTGAAGACTTGTCTGACTTATATCCCAGCCCCGCTACCCCCACCCAACCCCCGACCGCTCATATGGCTTCCATTACGGAGGAATGAGGGTCGGAGCTGGAGGAGCCGGCGCTCCGCACATGCTCCGTAGGGTGACGTCAGCCCACACTCCAAAACCTCCAGTACGGGGGAGAAACGAGAGCTCGGCGAGCGTTCCTGACATGACAGCACAGAGGAGCATGCTCAGAGAGGAAACCAGAACAAAAAGTGAACAAAAAAAGAAAGAGGCGGAGATGAAGACAAATGAGCACGGCTCCACCGCGGAGAAGCAGTTACAGTTGTGTTTAAGTTAGCGCCCCCCTCTTTTAATCCTGTGGTTCTTTTGTATTAAAAACACAATCAAAATCATCTGATCATTGGAAGTCTTAGTGTTGGGTAAATACAACCTCTGAAAAATGACATTATTACCTAATTACTTAAAGCCAAACGAGGGAAAAAACTCCTTTCCATCAGGTTTTGGTCTGAAACAATGCTGCTTTGATTTTTCAGTCGTTCTGATGAAGATTAACTGCTCATCTTCAGACTATTGTCCCTGTTTTATGAGCAGGTTCCCACCAGGTTCATGAGACGGTCTCACACTTGGACCAGAGGATTTCATGGTCCACTCGGCTGCTGCAAGACGTCCAGGTCCTACGGCTGCAACGCAGTCACCAACCATGACCTCTTCACTACGGCGCTTGATGAAGCCTTTTACTATGTTTGCTTTTCTCTAAATACACTGCAAAAACTCAAAATCTTACCAGGAATATTTGTCTTATTTCTAGTTAAAATGTCTCATTTTAGTCAAAAAATCTCATTACACTTAAAATAAGAGTCATTACCAGAAAAATAACTTATTTGACAAATTTCACCTGTTTCAAGTAAATTTTCACTTGAAATAAGTAGAAAAATCTGCCAGTGGAACAAGATTTATCTTCTTATTACAAGCAAAAAAATGTGTTCCACTGGCAGATTTTTCTACTTATTTTAAGTGAAAATCTACATGAAACAGGTGAAAATTGTTGTTTTTTCCAGTGATGAGTCTTGTTTTAAACGTAATGAGCTAAAAATGAGACATTTACACTAGAAATAAGACAAATATTTTTGTTAAGATTTTGAGTTTTTGCAGTGTCTGCTTCTTGATGAAGGTCAACATCTCCACTTTGGTCTCATATGTCTTTAAGACATTGTCCCAGAAGTCTTAAGGACAATGCACCTTCCCCATTGTGGGACAAATGAAAAAAATAACGGTTTCTAATTTGCTGGGACGCCCACTCCTGGCAGTATTGACAGCTGTCTGGAATGCAAATGATTTTAGAAGCTTTTCCATATTAATGTGAAGCAACAATTGCTTCCCTAAGACCTCTGCTGATGTCTTTCTCACTTTCTCACAAACCAGCATCCTTAAATCCTATCAGAAAGTTACTTAGTGTTTCCCAAACATTTAGTTTTCCTTTTGTTTTCATTCATTTTTTTAGAATACAAATAACGGCACTGTGAAAAAGTTATAAGTCGATTGTCCGAGGTTGCATTTGGCCACTACTAACACTGGGTCTGGTCAGATGACTGTAGTTATGTATTAACACACCAAGAAACACAGGATTAAGATAAAGGGCACTAACGTATTTGCATGACTGTGGTGAAGACTTAGAAGGAGTAGAAAGCAACTGTGTGCAGATCGGGGGAACACTGCTGTGGTAATGTTAGCGTGTCGAATACTGAAGCCAGACTGTTACAACATTTACACAAGCTCTTTCCTTTAGTCATTTTAGAAGTTACTGAACCATATTTCTGGCTTCAGAAGTTGAGAAAATACCAAAGTTAAGTCCACAGTTGCACAAATGGAAAAATTCTGCTTTGTGGATGCAAAATGAAGTTTGAATGGTAGCGCAACTGTGCGACGGAGCGCCCCGCGGCGGCGAGCGCCCCGTGGCGGCGAGCGAAGCAGCCCCCACCCCATTCCAACACAGTACGGGCCGGCGGCGAAAGCAAGGGAGTCATCCGTGGACAGAGGAGCAGTAATCAGTAGACATGTTTCTTTTGCATTACAAACATTTTTGTAGGGCTTCACATTATCTTCATATGTAAGCAATTTCATACAAAAAAGGGTAAAAAGAACATTATAACACGATATAAAGCACCATGGATTAAAAGATGAAGCAACGCTACTCGTAAAAACAATCCTCTTAGTTGTGATGCATCATTAAAAGACATATACTTAGTGTATATATGTTGTTTTGCATACAAAGGATAATACTTTGAAGGTTTGTGTTTAGTAAATCGTATTAAAAATTGGGGAAATAGCACCAGTTTTCGGCATCTCTGACCTGAGAAAACTTTGCTGCCGCCCTTCCATCACCTTCCCTTTCCTGCTGGTCGACTGCAGCTGGTCCTGCGTCTCCTCGTGTCGCAGGAGAGCGAGCGTTCGCTCCACTTTCTCCGTGAGCAGGGAAGAGAGCTTTGTCCATCTTCTTCAGATTTCATTCATTCATTGCTACACAAGTAAATCCCTGGAGTGTTTGCTGGCTTGTTTGCCGGGGGGGGAAGGGGGGGATTTCAAACCGAGCCTCGGGCTGCAAACTGAAAGTTAAAACAAAAACCACCCTCCCCTAATTTATATAAAAAAGAAAAAAAAAACAAAGTGTAACAAATCACAAAGTGAGGCGAGGCTGTTGGGTCTATTGAGGTTAACTGTGGCTGTGGATCAGCACACCTTCACGAGTCCCGTCTCATGATGAGTGATGTTCAGACACACGGTTGTCGGTGTTGACCGCTCCAGACGGTTACTGGTGTCGGGGGTCGGAGCTTTTCCTCTCCTCCACGTCCTGCTGGAGGCAGACGGGGCAGCAGGAACCTTTTAGTTTGACGGGTCGCTCGCACTCGGCCGGCGGACACGTCTCCACGAAGCAGGTCACCTGGCCGTCCTGGGGGGACGACAGGGAGGGAGCTGGATTAGACACGGTGAGAGGCCAGGATCGCTCAAGTGAAGGTTAAAGCAGAAAAAACAGCAGGATGAAATGTACAGTACTTATTTCTTTTCTATCCATATAATTCTATTTATGGCACTGTACTTTTTATGCCTTTTTCTGCCTTCAGGACGTCGTTATGCCCAACCTGTTTGTAAGGGTAATCGCTTTTCCAAGTCTTTTATCCCCTCTGCTGTCCGGCTATTAAGTTTATCCTTATGAATTTGTTTGGTATGTGCATTTAGGTACTGTGTACTGTCTAGGAATGATATCATCCAGTGTTTGTATAGACTGTCTTTTAATTAATTAATTAATTTATTGGTATCAGCACTTTTTTAATGCAACAAATTGCAGATTTTTGCACACAGCTGCCAACTTTCTCTCTGTGTGCCCTCTTGAATGTCTTATGTGTTTGTTATGTGTGTGTTTGGGCGCGAGCTGCCTAATCAAATTGCCCTTCAAGGGATAAATAAAGTTGTCTTGAATCTTGAATCAACCCCCCCCAGTTCAAGAGTTCATGATCTTACAATGTTTTTCTGTGGAGCTGAAAGCTTCAGATGTCCCAATTCTGCTCCCTGTGGAACTGATACTCAACAACCATTGGCTCATTAGTGTTTGAGAGGTGGGGCTTACTGATGGATCAGTTCTAAGCCACACATCCACACTTAATCACGCTTAATCAGCTGAGCTCCAGGTAGTTTGCTGAGCGCAGTGCTGCCTCAGTTATACCAGCACCTTCCATGTTCTCCCTGTGCTTGTGTGGATCTTCTCCAGGTGCTCCAGGTCCAGGTCATTTTATTTCATTTTATTTGTTATTTACTGTTTAATTGTGTCTTGCTGCTTTTAATTTTGATGTAAAGCACTTTGAATTACCTTGTGTTGAATTGTGCTATACAAATAAACTTGCCTTGCCTTAATTGACCCTGAGTATGTGGTTGTTTCTCTATGTGATGGATGTGGAACCTGTTGAGGATGTACTAGTCTTTTATCCGGCTCCAGCAGACCTCCCCGTCCCTGAAGAGGACTGAGGCAGGTATAGACTATACTGAGTTTAATAAGTTTTCATTGAGGTCCTAATCCTTGGGGTCCACTAACTATTTCATGCAGCACTGTCAGTGTTTAATTCCTTCTGGCTGCTGGAGGTCTGGGTACAAACAGGGATGGTTGAATATATGTTTCAGTATTTGCAGCCTTGGCTTTCACACTTGCTTCGTAGGAAGGAAAACCACGGTGAAAATGATAAGTCAGTTAAAAGGTTGCTGAGCAAAATACGTGAGCTGAAATCCTGAAGCGCAGAAATGTGACCAGTGCAGGAGGAAAGCCTGTCCACAGACTCCACACGGGGTTGTGAGGGCCCGCCCTCCTCACCGGGGAGCAGTGAGCTGCTGCACCATGTGTGTTTAAACGTACTCTGCATTCACACGTGGAGCACGAGTCCTTTTTCCACTGTTCTCCATCCGCTCGCTCACGCCCCTCCTGGTCAGTGCAGTCAGTCCTGCTGAGACGGGTTTCAAGTCTTCTAATCTGCAAAAACACAGGGACAAAAAGTTAGTAACCGGCTCCCTTCTTCATCTGGACCGCTCTCTTATGGCGCTTTTCCACTAGTACCTACTCAGCCCGACTTGACTCGGTTTGGTTCTTTTCCACCAGGGGTCTAACGTGCCGAGTAGATACTTTTCTGTATCTATTCTGCAGAGGTTCTAAGCGGCTGAGTCGGCTGTATCTGACATCAACACACTACAGGCCACCGATTGGTCGGGGGGTTGGAGTCAGACGTCTGAGTCAGGAGGAGGAAATCAGAGAAAGAGCGACTCGCGGCTTTTTCATTTTATCCGACCAGCAATGGCAGCAGAAGTCTGTTTCATGATCCAACTCTGAGGGTCAGATGTTCATAAACCTGGTGCTGAGGAGAGAATTAAAAAGGGATCTAGAAGGGTGATAAGGAACGACCAGATCTACCAGGAACTCTGTCTCTTCATAGCTGCTCACGGCTCCAGCTGACTTTTCAGCAGCGCAGAGACAAACAAAAAAAAAAAAGCGTCACCACTTGAAGCTTCTCTCACTCTCATTTTTTAACTTTATATCGAACACGAGCGACAGACCCAGCAGCACATCTATCATCTCCTCCAGGTTCTACATCTGCTCAAGGTTTCTTCCCTCCTAAAGGGGAGTTTTTCTTGCCACTGTTTGGTTTAAAGTTTTTCTCCCACTAGGGGAGTTTTTACCTGCCATTGTTTATGTAACAATTGCTCGGGGGTTTATGTTCTGGGTCTCTGGAAAGATCCTAGAGACAACTTCTGTTGTAATAGATGCTATAGAAATAAAATTGAATTGAATTGAATCTTTAGTGTTGTTGTCTTCTTCATTTAGATCACACAATCAAATACGTCACAGCAGCTTCACAACCTCCTACTTCTGCTCCAGGTGCTGAATTGTAGTGGAAAAGAAACCAGACCAAGTGGAGCCGAGCTGAGATGAGATGAGCAGAGCCGAGTAGGTGCTAGTGGAAAAGTGCCATTAGGAAGGAACAGCCATGCTGCCACTTGGTGTGACACCAGGTCCTGTGTTTTCCTCCACAGTTCACCATCAAACGACTGCATCTGCTGCATAGTTTGAGAGCACAGTGGGGTTCCTGGCATGGAACCCTACGTGGCTCCTTCAGGACATTACCAGATGCAAGGATGCAACCAGTCTCCGTGGAAACAAACCTGCTTTCGTAAGCCTGTGATGGTCTTTTGCATGTCGGACACAAAATCCTGGAAATCGCCGATTGAGGGTTCGCTGCTTTTTTTGGGGGTGACGGTAACGTTTGAAAGACTTCCCTGTGCTTCTTTCACAGAGCTGCAAAGACAGATGAAATGACTCGTCAGGGTTTTGGTGGATTTCTACTTTAGAAAAGCGGATGCTGGTTGCTGTGTTACCTCTTCTCGTGGATGCTGTTGTCAGCCTGCTCCTCTTTGTAGCTGTGCTCAGCTGACCTCCGCCCTCTGAAGTGGTACGACAGCGCGTTGAACTGACCTTTGGTTCTGCAGTCTGTTGGACCAAACAAGGCACATCACTAGATAACCGATACAGGAAAACCCAGGGGAAGGAGATTCAGGTCCTTCAACAATCAGCTGCAATAATAAAACGTAAGGAGTTTTATTGTTGTGGCTCACAGATAGATGTTTTAATTCCAAATAATAAAACAGCAAAACCACAAAGACTGGATTCAATCTCAGAGACCTGAAATGGTTGCGGTTTGTGTCTCTGCCTGTTCTTGTGTCTGTCTGTTTTCTCTCTTACAGATTTCAAAAGCTTGTGTGCGCGTTTCCCTGTGCATATATATGTTAAAAAAAAAAAGTGATATATTAAATTGTTATATATTAATATGCATATATATGATTTAGGTTTTTACCAATTTGGTATTAACCATTAATATGTATGCAGACTAAAAAAAAACAAACAAAAAACCCAAAGACAAATGAGCACAAAGAAGAATTGTGTTTCAATCTCTTTTCTTTGTGCACAAACAGAAACATTGCCACCCACAAAGCACATGCAGACATTCAATAGGTGAAATGGGAGATCCTAACTCCTGATGTCACAAACCCTGCCCCTTCAGACAAGCACTGCGTCATGTTTTATGACACCTCTGGAGTTTACCTCAATGATTTTTCGAAGTTCACAGAGCTCCCAAGCATCCTGAACTGCTGCAGTCACGTTAAGGGACTGACAGGAAGTGCAGCACTGATTGGACTTCTGATCAGCCGCTCAGAGATTCAACAGATCATTTATCATCAAATAAAAAATGTCCTTCATTGTGGTTTTCTTTAGCTGCAGCTTCAGCTTCTGCTCTGTCTTAAACTTAAAACTTAAACTTTATTTATTTATATAGCACTTTTCATACAGCTGGATTGCAACACAAAGTGCTTTAAATTAATTAGTAATTAATTAATAAGTAAAAAGAAACAATCTCCCTTGACCCCCCCACTCCCCGTACCCTCATTCATACGACAAACACACACATGCACAGCATACTATTCAGATGCAGACACACCCGGCACCCCCGACCCTTGAGATAAAAATGGAGTATGGCTGAGCACTGATAGACCAGGGGCCTCATTTATAAAGCTTACACACGCACAAAACAGGGCTTGAAAGATGCGCAAGCCACCTTCTACGCAAAGGTTGGGATTTAAATAAAAAGAAACTAACGGAAAAATGTGTGTATCTTTACGCCAACTTTGATCCTAGCGCACAAACATTTTTAAGATATGGGGAACTGGCGACGCAGGCGGTGAGGTGGTGAAATGAAGCCAGATTCATGTCATACTTTTAATAATGTCATCACATATCAGACTTATAATATAATAGCGCTGATCATGTCCCTCTGTGTTTCAAGCACAACGTCAGTCAGGACTCGGCCACTTCCAGGTGTGCCATGCGCTTGGATCGCTCTGGTGCAGCTGCTGCTGCAGCCGCGGTGCAGGACACGCCGTGCCGGTGTCATGCCAAAAAGTGATTGCCTGCCAGAATCTGATTTCTCCCCTGAAAATGGGTCTTTTTACCTGCCAAAAATTTATTGAAGGCCAAATACAGTTAAAGAAAGGTTGTTTCTACCTAAATATGATTTGATCTCATTCTTGAGCTTCATAATCTGAAAATCTGACGTTTTAACGCTATCGCTCAACGGGCTGCTGTGCACGCTCCCGCGGCCAGAAATCAGATTCTGGCTGCCACTCACTCGCTTTATTTTTGTTAGTGATGCCACTACTGTGACCACCAAATAATGTGGTTTTACTGGCCTCCACCTCATCCACAACATCTTGATCTCAGTCTCCGTGAAATTTAGTGGCATGGTGGCTCGACACGTCTCATTCATCCTGACGCGCAGCAGAAACATGCTGCAGGAAGCCGCTGTGCATGCTCAGCAGGCTCATTTATATGGAAATACAGTCATGGAGTACTTTGCATTGCCCATACATGGTAAAAAGTGGGCGTGTAGAGGGCGGGATATGAAGCGAATTCACGTGCGCAACCTTCCAGCTGGACTGTGATTTATAAAGAGAACATTGCGTGCAGATGTGCGTGCACACGGTTTTATAAATCAGGATTTTTTTGTGCGCACGCCATTTTCGGCTTTTGAGCGCACGTACACTTTTAGTGTGAATCCTACGCAGTCTTTTATAAATGAGGCCCCAGATGTTGCTGAAGAAACGACATCTAAAACAAGATTTAATGAGAATGAGCCCAATTTGGTTACCAGTAGAGAACAACATGAGCTACGTTTAGCTGAAATAATATGTGGTATCTGAGCTAAGTTGGGCGTGGTCCATCTGACTTCCAAACCTGTTAATTCAGCACATTTGTTCACTTTTGGACTGTCAAAGTTACTTATCTTATGTCTTAAAAGTGCTTTTGTGACCAACAGTGAGGTTTATTTTCTTTACCGTGACCTGACCAAAACACAGCACCGTGAAGAGTATTAACAGATGTGTCATAATAATGTGGAAGACACGATGGATAAGAGGAGGACTGCATCTCTATCTGACGGGTTAAACACTTCTGCTGAGCTGTGTATCAGCTTTGATTCAGAGGTCAGCCCTGTGTAAAAGAGAAACACTAAAAACCGTGAAACTACAATCTCATACCGACGGGGAGGAATGCTCACTTGGCTACAGCAACACTTGCTGCTGCGTTCGGAGGTCAAGCTAAGCTTGTACTGTGAGCAGTTTTATTGACAATGTTGGCAAAGGAAAACAAAAACGTGTATAAACCATACATGACAGCATTAAGGTTCGGGGGAAGAATGTGGAGCTGACTCGTATTTACTGAGTGCCTCTTGGATGACCCCGTCAATGATTTATGCAAGCTGGTAGTTAAACTTTGCATGCATGTCATAAGGAAAAACCAAGACGATCACTTTACATACCCAAGCTGGTCTGGAAACGGAAATAATTGGCTATTTTGGCATGTTTAGCCAGACCGGTGCACTAAAGGTTTTTCATGTAATAAACTATGTAAGTACATGTAAGGATTCTTTTCAAGTCCAACTGCTTTGGGTTTGTTGACATCAGGGGTTTTCAGCATGAGCGCTTGACAGGGAACAGTCGCTGAGCTGTAGCTGTTTGACACCCCTCTCAAATATTCCCAAGCAACAGAATCGATAAGCACTTCACAAGTCCACATCTCTTCAGGTGTTTCGTCAAGATTGTGCGATTCTCAGATATTAGCTTGATTTTGCCTGCTTTTATACATATTTTATCACTTAGAAATGGGTTGGGAGATCGAAAATTGAGTTTGGTCTCAGAAACTTGGGATTCCATGAAGGGAGTGGAGTTTTTCACTAGAATATGATTTATGATGGCCAAACATCAAAGGGGAGACCAGTTTCAGAGTTGGGTAGACACCAGAGGATCCAAACCCTAGCCCTCAACGGTGTCCCTCAAGGCTCCGTACTTGGTCCCTTCCTCTTCATCGTCCTCTTTGGTCACATCTTATACCACTATGGACTACATTTCCACAGTTATTCAGATGATATATCCACCAAATCCACCCGGCAGCCTTACTCTCCCCCATCACAAACTTTCTGACTAATATCAAAACCTGGAGGGAGAATGACTTCTTTAAACTCAACAGGAACAAAACTGAATTCATCATTGTTGAACCCAAAGCTCTCCTATCGTCTGCCCAGGACTCCTCCCTGCTCATCGAAGCTCATGATGTCACTCCCTCCCACTCGGTGCGCAGCCTTGCCATATTGGACTTCACCATCTCACCACCTCCACCATCAAATCCCACATCACCAGGACATCATTCTTCCATCTCTGGAAAATCGTCCATCTTTGTCCCTCCCTTTCTCTCCACTGCAGAAATATTCATTCATTCTGTCATGGGGGCACGGTGGCGCAGCAGGTAGTGCAGCCAACTCACAGCAAGAAGGTCCTGAGTTAGATTCCCGCCGGGGACACTGTGGGCGCTGAAGTGCGTGCTAAGTTCCCCCATGACTTCAGTGCCCACACCCTGGGTGGGGTTGGTGAAAGGTTTTCCCCGTGTTCCCTTGGTAGCTAATGTGAGCTATCCTCACAAAAACATGCAGCAGTTCTGGATTATACATGCCCCCTCTGGCCGGAATAACGTGATCCTTCCACGCGCTACGTCTGGCCAGAGAAACCCCACCCTGTCTGGTGAAAACTCCTCACTCCACTCCTCAGGATAAGAAGGAGACCTGAGCTCAGTGTAAGCCCTCCCGGGGTTGGTGGAGGCACAGCACATAAGACATTCAGACACGCTACAGACCTTGAAATGATTACTGAAAACCAATGACCAGTGATTTTTGGATGTATTGGAGAAGCTCCAATACATCCAAAACTCTGCAGCTAGGATCCCGATGAGAGTGCGGAAACACGACCAATTCACCCCCATTCTTCACTCATTCTACTGGCTTCCTGTCAGTGTCCATGGAAATGTTCCCCGACTACCTCAAAGAACTCCTCTTCCCACAACCCACTCCCTCTGCTCTTCCCAAACTAACTGCCTCCATGTTCCCAGGACCAGACTCTGCACCCATGGGTGACGGGGCCTTAGTGTCGCTGCCCCACGTCTCTGGAATGCCCTCCCTGACAACCTGAGGGCCCCACAAACTACGGACAATTTTAAAAGAGGACTAAAAACCTTTCTTTTTTAGTCACCGACAGTTGCTTAGTCAGTGGTCCGACCAATCAGAGCATCGGACATGTTGATGTGGTCAGAGCGACAGAACGAGTCAACGGGAGCACATTAAGAAAGTGTGTAACTCTGCTAAATATGGCTTGGCAAACAAGGAACTCATTGACTGACAGTGCAGCAATAATGTTTTTCCATTCAATGATCCTATCACACATTGACTATTGCCTAGCTAGCTGGTCATTAGCATGTTCCACAGCATTCAAGCCGATTGAATCCCTTTATAAAAAAGGACTAAAAATCTTACACAAAAAACCACATTCAGTGTTGTGCGATTTTTAATTGTTGTTGAGTTTGTGTGTCATGTAATGTTGCTTGTATCTTTTTACTGAGTCTTGCAGGGAAACTGCCAATTCAAATAAGCCTTTTGGCTATGATTGGGGATATTTACATTTTAAAATGTTTATCAATGTACAATGTCCATTTGCACAAAATGAAGTGAAATGAAGTGAAACTAATGAAATGAAATGAGTTTGAGTTGAGCAGAAGAGTAAATTCAACTTTTGCTGTAGCCTGACACAGCAAACACATCTAGCTGGCATAAAAAAAACATTTGAATGTCGCCGCTCTGTCGTCATTTTGGACGTCATAATCCCCCCCAGAGGCTCCCTCTGACTGACTTGTTTGGCTCACTATTTCTTTTGGGCATAATTAATGACTTCCAACGGATGGTGGCTAGATGTTCCTGCAAAGACAGTTTGAATTTGCTAGCAGTTCATCTCGATGTCTAGGCTACAACACCCACCTACTCAAACCCACATTCCTGTAGTCTCTAACTACTCATTTTATTTCCTTTTGTTAATTCTTCCTTGGTTTTATGTAGTTTGCTGTATTGTTAAACGTCTTTGAGTGTCCTGAAAAGCCCTGCTGTGTTATCATTCTTGGTGTTTTTCTCCTGCTGCCTCAGTGAGCTTGGTTTTGTTGAAATGGAAATGGTCTTTATGAGGTCTTTTCCTGTTTCTATGGTGTGCTGCACGTGTTCCTATATATGGTATTGTGCTTGGTATGACTAAAAATAGCTTTAATGATCCATTTCATCTCCCCCTGGTGCTGATTGGGAAGGGATTAAAAAAACAGCACATAATGCCATCGTAGACCCTGAAAAATGAGCCACTAGAAGTGTGTGGGGGTGTAAGTATTTGCAGAAACCAGCTCCTTTATTTGCATTTTCCTTCTTTATTTACATTTTTGGGCTGCAACATCTGGGTAGAGGGTGATATTACCCAATGGGAGTAAAACTGTAACCGATGCTGAAGAACTTGATGTTCTCTCCCTTTACTGAACTCACTACCTGTGTGTGCATGCCTGCAAAAACACACCTTCTGCATCCAGTGTGCTTTCTAGTGGCTCTCCAAGCATTTTGGTGTCGTTCATAAGCATGACTCTAACTGTCTTTGATTGCACCTGTGTTGATGAAGCAAGTTTGGAGCAGTTGTTCCGAAACAGGGAGGAGTGTTTCCCCCCTAAAGGTCGATTCGTTTGGTACATGTGAACACAGCAATCGGATGCGGGACGAAACAAGCGAGCCAAGATCGTCTAGGAGAGGTGGTCTCGGCTCGCTTCCTTTCCGGACCTGGAGCGGTTCGTTTGGAGTGAGAACATAATCCACACAGCACACAGACACACACAGAAACAAACTAGCCACACTCGCTTACGATGCTCCATAGTTGTCGTTTTTTCCGGGGTACAGAAGAGGAAACTCCTTCCACGTTCATTTCTGACGAACAAACTCAAAATCTTAACAAGAATATTTGTCTTATTTCTAGTTAAAATGTCTCATTTTTAGTCAAAAAAATCTCATTACACTTAAAACAAGACTCATCACTGGAAAAAAAAAATAAAAAATTTCACCTGTTTCAAGTAGATTTTCACTTAAAATAAGTAGAAAAATCTGTCATTGGAACAAGATTTTTTTGCTTGTAATGAGAAGATAAATCTTTTTCTACTTATTTCAAGTGAAAATTTACTTGAAACAGGTGAAAATTGTCAAATAACAAGTTATTTTTCTAGTAATGACTCTTGTTTTAAGTGTAATGAGATTTTTTGACTAAAAATGAAACATTTTAATAGGGGTGTAACGATACACTAATGTCACGATACGGTACGATACACGATATTGAGGTCACGATAACGATACGATATTATAGCAGTATTTTTATAACTGTTTAAGTTTTAAAGAGAAAGCCAGGCCAACCATTTTCCACAAACTGAACTAAAAGTAAATGTCAGGTTTGCATTATGCATCTTCAGTTACAGTTCAGTTACAATAAAAATATTTTGCCACAAACTGAATAGTTTCTCTCATGTATGATTTGACTTTTTTCTTTTCCAGAAATGTAACAACTAAAATGAAATAAATAAATAAAAGTAAATAATTACATACAATTTTACATCATAAAAAAGATTGATTCATGCTCACCTTATAAGTGTAAGAGGAGATTTATTTTTGTTAAGAAGGTTATTTTGGTAATTCAGGGTTCATTATTTTATAAATCTATTCTTTATATTCTGATGTAAATCAGGGACTATAATGACACTAGTCAGTTTATCTGTAGTGATTAGTCTGTTTTAGATTGGGCGGAGTGATACGCCACAGTACGGCACTAGGTGCTGTGTTGATGTTCTAAAATCCTACACTGTTGAGTGGACATTAAAGTACACTGGAACTCGGAAGTGTTTATCCTACTCACCACCCGAAAAAGGTTTAATTTAATAAGGTAAGGCTTAACTCTACACCAGCCTTAAAAGTTCAGAGCTCAAAACCCTGCTAGAGTCCCGTGATCGGGACCGCAAAAAGGTACTAGTTTCTTCTGAGCGGAGGAAGATTTTGGTCCGTGGGTCGAGACGCGGTCGGCACGCGCGGTCGGATGCGCGGTCGGATGCGCGTTTCTAGTCAACACAATGGATTAATAATAATCCAATATCGCGATACACTTTGTTATATTGTTACACCCCTACATTTTAACTAGAAATAGGACAAATATTCCTGGTAAGATTTTGAGTTCTTGCAGTGAGAACAGTTGGTTCGCGCATGGCATTTGTTAACAGCTTTGAACCGCTACAGACGGTTGCCTTGTGAACACAAACGCCACAAACGAAACAACTGTATCGATTTAGCCCCTGAATCGGAACAAAACAAACGAGCCACAGGTCTGAAAGCACCCTTAGTCTTCAGATACTTAAATCAAAGGTCATTTGACTTTTTTGTTCTTGTGCTTGCAAACACTTAAGCTTCCACAGAAGGCCTTTCCTCACCACTGTTCAAGAACCAAGAAATAAAACCTTTACTTTCTAAACCCGAGTGTTTAGTGTCTGTTCTAAGTGGGGGCGTCCTGCCTCGTTCTTAATCTTCATCTTTTGCATAAAATCCAACACTGCACCATTATCCGATGGGCTTATGTGGAGGTGTGTGCAGGTGTGGACAGGTTCATTCCTGCTCTCAAACATTTGAGTTCTGGGGTTTCTTCTGGCAATGTCTGCCGTGACCTTTCTGCTTCTTTCCTTACACAGCAGTTTAGGTTTAAATGCTGCATTTCCTGCGTACACATTCCACTCACTAAGTGACATCTGAACAAAAGGGAATGCTCTCTGGCAAACAGAAGCCAGAAGAAAGCCGTGTTCCTTTTTAAAGGGGTATTTAAATTCCCTAAGCATGTAAAAGGTGATTGTTGTGAAAACAGGCTACTTTTTAAAGAGATTTTATCAAAGGGAAACAAAGATTATGGCTTTGGTTTTAAAAACAAGATCCCACACTGGACTGGTTTACTTCATCTTTCATCATTAAGCCTAAGACGTTTGTTTTAAAAGATATCAGATGAGGAATAGAGTGCCTGAGAGGTTCTAGTCCTGCACACAGCTGGGATGTCTCATCCCACTAACATCAGAAATATCCAGAGATGGAGGCTGTTAAATCATCATGATGATTGTTTTTAAGCTTTAGCTAATGCTCGATTTAATTGTTTCTCATTTATATCCGCTTTTGAAATAAACAGACACACATGTTCAGCAGGAAACCAGTTTCCTCACGATTTAAAAGGAAATGTGTCTCCTTCTATTCTCCATGTCTGACGGTGCAGCTAAGGGAACCTTTACTGCTTTAAGTAAGTTAGGATTACCATTTTAAATAGCAAAATGTCATAAAATGAGATAGAAGATGTTTCTATTTTCCATTCCAGTGCAGTTTGGGGGTTTCCTTGCTCTCACAGGCCTCAGTGTCACACATGTGGTTAACAGGACTGATAATCAGGACTTTTTTATTAAGACCACTGTTGTGCTTTTATAGTTCCTGTTTTATTTTGAAGCCCGTGTCTTCGTGTTTCAGTTCTGGGTTGAACTTCCTGCTTCCCCATCTGCCCTGATTGTCTGCACCTGTGTCTCGTTAACCCTTCTGTATATCTGGTCTTGTCTTTCCCCTGCTCCCTGCTGTTCTGTACTGTTTGTTTTCTCTGTGTTTTCAGCTCAGGTTTTTGTAGTTTTTGATTCTTGTTTAAGCTCTGTTTTTTTTATCCTGCTCAGCAGCGTTTTGGTTTTGTTTTAGTTAAGTAAAATCCAATTTTTTGCCTCCTGCTCTCCTACATCTGGGTCCGACTCCAAGCGCCATTCCTAACAGAACGGACCAGCTGCGAGCAAGGGAAAGACAAGACCAGATATACAGAAGTTTTAACGAGACACAGGTGCAGACAATCATGGCAGATGGGAACCAGGAAGTTCAACCCAGAACTCAAACACAAAGACACAGGCTTCAAAATAAAACAGGAACTATCAAACCATAACAACCACTCCAATACCGTCAACATTGTTGTCCTTAAAGGGGACCTATTATGAAAAACAGGTTTTTTCTTGCTTTAACATGTATAAAGTGGTCTCCCCTCAGCCTGCCAACTCAGAGAAGGAGGAAAGCAACCAAATTCTGCATTGTCTGTACAGCCGCCCGGATGAGCCATCCAGTGTGATGTGGATCTACGAGCCGTTCAGATTCTGCTCCCGTCGTTACGTAACCAAAATGCAAACCACGCCCACAACTATAAAACCATGTAACTGCGTGTGAGCGTCCGACTATCGTAGCACTGCGTGACATCGGACGCTCTCTGTCCATCTCCCTCCAGCAGCTGCCACTTTATTGAGGTTTTTGTAGTGAAATGAGGAGGAATCATAGAGATAACTTCTCATTTCAACTAACTGGATCAGCCGTTCCTCATCGGTGACTGTTTCCTACAGCGCTCGCTTCAACGCGAGCGACAGGAAGAAAATAGAAGCAGGGCGTCCGACAAATGTTCAGCTCAAAACGGCGCGCTGCGCAGCGATGCACAGCGCTGCATCGCTGCGGCCAGTTAGGACAGTCCAATAGAAAATAAAGCAATGGAATTGATTTTGTCGCTGACGCTCGCTCGCATCGCATGCATGACACGGTGTAAAGGCTGATTTATGGTTCCGCGTTACACCAACGCAGACCCTACGCCGTACCCTACGGCATAGGGTCTGCATCGATTTAAAGCAGAACCATAATTCAGGCTTGACTCCGCCGGCCGGAGCTTCCGCCATTTTATCATAGCGGTGTATCGCGTTGTAGCACAGCGAGTGCTACGGGGCCGACCGACAGGACAGAGGACACAGGTTTCAGTGCAGGAACGTTTATTTTCTCCAGACACACCCAAGACACACGTGCAGAACCTTCTCCCAGCAGCAGCAGCCCCTTTCTGCTGTGCAGCCATGACTTATCAAGCCAGGCAGGGTGGATTGGTTGATTGGGGCCACCTGTGCCCCAATCAACCTGAGTGGCTGCAGCTCCTCCACCCTGCCACACACCCCCATCGCCAACCTCAGGCCGGGGACCATCCGGCCGAGCCAACTCCCCCCCCGCCCCCCTCGGAGCGGGAGAGGAAGCCAGGAACCGCAGACTGCGCCTCCGGGCCTTCCCGGTTTGGCCGGCTGACGAGGCCGGTTGGGAGGTCGCCCTCGGCGACGGGCCGACCACAGAGACCGGTCGGGAGGTCGCCCTCGGCGACGGGCCGACCACAGAGACCGGTCGGGAGGTCGCCCTCGGCGACGGGCCGACCACAGAGACCGGTCGGGAGGTCGTCCTCGGCGACGGGCCGACCGCCGAGAACGCCGCTCTCGGGACTGGGCCCAGGGTGGCCTCGGGCCAGATGGCATCTGCGGCGCGTCCAGGACCACCCCCTCCCCGACGCAGCACTGCTCCAGCCGTTGGTCCGCCTCTGGAGCTTGCACGTCCAGGACCGCCCCGGCGACCGACGTCTCCGCCTCCAGGATCTCCGCCTCCAGGATCTCCGCCTCCAGGATCGCCGCCTCCCCCAGGACCGCCGCCTCCCCCAGGACCGCCGCCTCCCCCAGGACCGCCTCCTCCAGGACCGCCTCCTCCAGGACAGCCTCCTCCAGGACAGCCTCCTCCAGGACAGCCTCCTCCAGGACCGGCGCCTCCAGGACCGGCGCCTCCAGGACCGCCGAGGGCCTCCCTAGACGGTCCCGCGCCGCTCGCCTCACATACGGGCACGTGAAGGAAAAGGAGTCGTCCTCCGAGGACCGCCCTGGACAGTCCAGCACCCCTCGCCGCACGTCCGGGTAGCTGAAGGTGAAGGGGCGGTCCTCTGCGAGCAGAGTAGGCGGGCGACCCCACCCTGCCGGCTGCTGCGCTGCCAGCGTCTCCAGCGCTGCAGTCTGCCGCTCCGCCTGGCTCCGGATCAGGGCCGCCAGGTCTGCCAGTTTCTGTGCCAGTGCCTCCATCCTGTCGGGCCCCACGTTGGGCTCCAGTGTAGCACAGCGAGTGCTACGGGGCCGACCGACAGGACAGAGGACACAGGTTTCAGTGCAGGAACGTTTATTTTCTCCAGACACACCCAAGACACACGTGCAGAACCTTCTCCCAGCAGCAGCAGCCCCTTTCTGCTGTGCAGCCATGACTTATCAAGCCAGGCAGGGTGGATTGGTTGATTGGGGCCACCTGTGCCCCAATCAACCTGAGTGGCTGCAGCTCCTCCACCCTGCCACACGCGTCATTCAGGCAGCCAATCAGCACAGAGCCTCATTATCATAGCCCCGCCCACTCAGAATCCCGCATAGAGAATGAGGTTCGAATAGGTAAAGATAAAGACATGGCCCAGAGGCTGAATTTCTAATTTATGTAGAAAAAACAATTAAAAGCTTGTTTTTAAGACATTCAAGACCTGTTTAAAATAGACATTAAATGCCATAATAGGTCCCCTTTAAGTTACTTTCTATGGACAAAGGAAATGTTTGCACCTTTTTCTAAACTGTTTAGTTTAGAAAAGGGGTCTTACCCTCGCAGCAGTCCTGCCACATGCGCAGGTCCAGCTGCGGGATGTCGCTGCAGCTGCCGTAGCCGTGCGGCAGCTCGGCCACGGAGAACACGTCCTGCTGGACGCGGGTGATGTTGTCGCCGTTGTCACACAGCACGCGGGCCAGAGACGCCTGCTTCAGCTGGGTCAGCTGGGCGGGGGTGAACACGCCCGGGTTTTCATACCAGAACCTGAGCAGGACGGGAAATGAGAGTGGAGAGATTTCAGCGTTCTCGCTTTCATGTGAACGATTCTGCTTTTCCTGTCTGATCTAATCATCTCATAAAAATACTGCTAAACGGCCTCTTTTAGAATCGCCTAAAATAACAGGAAGGGAAACCACGAGACTCCTGTTTGGGTCGTTAACTCCGCTGCTCTGCTAGGAGCAGTGTTGAGTGGATGCACGCTGCATTGTCCTGGAGAAAAGTTGACCAAAGGCTGGCGTGGAGCCTGGTAACATTTTGTTTTAACATCTGGAATATTGGTAAACCTAATCTATTTGTCATCACATCTAAAACCCAGCAATACTCAGGATGGCTATGCAACCAGATCTCTTCCTCTCTAAGAACCAATGCACTAAAGAGGCTACGATGTAGAGAGCAGTAACATATTGGAATAAGCTTCCACCACATTTAACCATGATAAACAATAAAGCTAGATTAAAAAAAATAAATTAAGAAAAGCAGTACAGCAAGGAAGTCAGTTTTAGTTGTTTTATTCTGAAATTTGGTTTATTCTGCACTGCAAAAACTCAAAATCTTAACAAGAATATTTGTCTTATTTCTAGTTAAAATGTCTCATTTTTAGTCAAAAAAATCTCATTACACTTAAAACAAGACTCATCACTGGAAACAAACAACAATTTTCACCTGTTTAAAAGTAGATTTTCACTTAAAATAAGTAGAAAAATCTGTCAGTGGAACAAGATTTTTTTTGCTTGTAATGAGAAGATAAATCTTGTCCCACTGGTAGATTTTCCAACTTATTTCAAGTGAAAATTTCTTTGAAACAGGTGAAAATTGTCAAATAACAAGTTATTTTTCTGGTAATGACTCTTGTTTTAATTGTAATGAGATTTTTTGACTAAAAATGAGACATTTTAACTAGAAATAAGACAGATATTCCTGGTTCTTGAGTTTTTGCAGTGTGAAATTCTGGGTGTGCAAAATGAAATATTTTTGTTGTTTGGTTCTGGCTGGTTTCAACAATTTAAGGGTTGAATTCCAATACATCTCAGATCATTTTTGTTTAGATTTAGTTATGTTTTAATTGTAAGGATTGTATTTTATTGTTTTATGTGTGCAATGTTGGACCCCAGGAAGAATAGTCTTCACTGCAGTGAGGACCAATGGGGATCCGTAATAAATAAATAACTAAATAAACTGGGTGGTGGAGTTCTTCCATGTGCTTCAGCTGAGACTGGTGTGAGGGGCGTGTACCTGTCGCCGTCGCGCAGGCGTCTGAACTGCATGGCCAGCAGACACATGAGGGTGGGGCCCAGCCGGCTGCCAGGAACCAGGTCTTCAGCCATCAGCGCCGGGAACAGGTCCACGTTCAGCGGTGTGCCGTACAGCCTAGCAGGCATGAAAACAGGTCAGTAAAACCACAAATAAAACACTGCACAAAGCTGCTCAGGAGTCTGCTTTATTTCAGCACTGTGCACTTCTACGCTGCCTAAAATGTGAATAGGATCTAATGAAATGCAAATATTATAAACCCATATTTAATTCACAATAGAAATTATGAAATACACTATATCACAAATTGAAAAAGAGTCAATTTAACATCTTTAAAAAAAAGATTATTTTGTATTTGATGGCAGCAACAAGTCTCAAACTCTTAACAACAGCTCATATCTGTCTGGACACCGAGTCCCTTCTTGTCTGGACTGGAGTTGCTCCACAGTCCCGGGTCTTTGTCGTTTTAGTCCCCTGATGCTCCAAATGTTTTCAGATGCTGAAAGGTCTGGACTGCAGTCGGACCCGCTCAACAGCCTGACTGCTTCTTTAATGGATGTGGTTTGGCATTGTTTTGCTGAAAGATGCAACACCTTCCCTTAAGGATAGAGTTTAAAATCTTACTGCTGGTCTACAAAGACCTGAATGGTCTTGTACCAAAATCCATGCTGGATCTGTTAGTTCCTATGAAGCTCCCAGACCCCTGAGGTTCATCTGGATCTGGTTTGTTGTGGTTCCAGAACCAGAACAAAGCAAGGTGAGGCAGCGTTCAGTTATTCTGCTCCTCACCGGTGGAACAAACTTCCTGTAGACCTGAGGTCTGCTCTAACTGTAGATCCTTTAAATCAGGACTAAAAACATTACTGTTTACTGATTAGATTATTTAGATTAGATACTTTATTAATCCTTTGCAGGAAATTCATGGGTTACAGCAGCATCCGTGCGTTTTTCATACTGTACATGCATTCAACACACTTAATTAAAGCGACACTACGTAACTTTTCCACCTTAATATAATATTTCCAGAGTCATTGTGATGGTACATCAACTTCCAACAGGTTTAATGAACCTCTGTCATGGTCTGAGGGGTCTGTATCGCCTTCACTGGCACTATGTAACTTTGAGGAGCATGGTAGGAACCCTTCCACACTACTGGTAAAGCACTACCGCTTTTGTCCAAAGGAGCCGCCAAACTCAACAAAAGCTGAAAGTTACGTTGTGCTGCTTTAACAGCAACCAAAATAAAAACAGATCCAATAAAAAACAGATCACTTAAAATTAAAATTAAAATGCTGGGGTGCTAAAGTGCTGAGTAGTAAAGTGCTGGAGTATTGCACATAGGAAAGTTATTGCACATTACGTCAGATAGTCCAGAGGACGCGGCGTCCGTGTGGCGTAGGGGCCAGATTGACTTTGTTTTCTATATTTTGATAAATATATTTATTTACTTCATTTTTTTATATAAACATTACTACTATTGATTATGTATCAAGATAACATTTGTATTAGTCAGGGGTTACATCCCTTCAGGACACAGGAGGCAGCTCCACCTTTTCTAAACGTAGCTCATTGTTAATAATAATGTCTTGGAGTTTTAGTAAATTCAGAAACTGAAGGCCAGAAACACTTGAACTGAAAAGTAGGCTTGTTTTCAGTCACGTACAGTATGTCTTATTTGCACTTTGAAAGAATGAATTCCAGTTTGGGAGGATACTGGATGGTGCAACCGGACTCAGAAACTACCCACGTCACCACATGGCGCCTACTTATGGTTTCCAAATCAAAATTTTTAATTTGGATTAATCTGACCACAGAACCATTTTTTTTACTTTGCCTCAGTTAATTAATGATGCCACTACACGCTTTTCCAGTGCATGTCCCATCCCGATGTGTTGCTGCCATTTAATTCAAAATGAGAGTTCAACAGTTCATTAACCTCAGTCTCTTAAAGCTGCTTAAATGAAATGGGGAATTGTGCTGCCTGGTCGTCACCTTTTGGTGTCACTACACTGCAAAAACTCAAAATCTTAACAAGAATATTTGTCTTATTTCTAGTTAAAATGTCTCATTGTTAGTAAAAAAATCTCATTACGCTTAAAACGAGACTCATCAAAAACAACAATTTTCACCTGTTTCAAGTAGATTTTCACTTGAAATAAGTAGAAAAATCTGCCAGTGGAACAATATTTTTTTGCTTGTAATGAGAAGATAAATCTTGTTCCACTGGCAGATTTTTCTACTTATTTCAAGTGTAAATTTACTTGAAAAGGGTGAAAATAGTCAAATAACGAGTTATTTTTCTGGTAATGACTCTTGTTTTAAGTGTAATGAGATTTTTTGACAAAAAATTAGACATTTTAACTAGAAATAAGACAAATATTTCTGGTAAGATTTTGAGTTTTGGCAGTGTAAGACTAAACCAGCTCTTCAGACGTCATGACATTTTGCGGAATTACCTCTGTAGTTTATCTCTGACTTCTGGGTTCTTTATTTCGTTCCTCAGATCTTCGAAGGAGTGAGCCGAGGTCAGGTTGCAGAAGGTCCGGTAGTCGTTGTAGGGCGGTATCCCGTGGTCCCTCCCCCTCTGGATGTTCATGGCGGCCAGGTCCAGAGCCACGGCGTGGGCCATGGAGAACAGCCTCTCCGTCAGCTCCGTGTTCAGGAGCTGCGTGGAAACACGCATTTTACCCGCCACGCCGAAGAGCCCCCGCAGGAGCGGGTCGATGCCGCCCTCGTTCACGATCCGGAACGGGGAGAAGAAGGCTCGGTGCAGGGAGATGTGTCCCTGAGGGATGGGCTCGAAGTTCTCGTTCAGCCTGTAGAGTATGGGGTTAATGAGGGTGTGTCCGAAGCGGAACGCCGCCGTGGCGAACGCGTTGAAGATGGCGGCGTTGACGTTGGGGTCATAGCCGGCGTACGGTCCCATCATCTTGATGCCCGCGTCACCTAGAACCTGGGAGGAGAGACTTCTTATCACCATCGTCAATACCTGATAATACGCACAGATATTACAAAAGACCAGTGTTGGGAATAACAGCGTTAAAATTTGCGGCGTTACATGTCTATATATCTCCATATACCCAGTACTGGAGTTGAGGGGGGATGAGGGGGGATGGCATCCCCCCCTGAAATAAAAACGGTCCAAATCATCCCCCCTGTAAAACTGACATCCCCCCTTTCCATCCCTTATGTCATTTCATCAATGAATGTGGTTTTACTGCTATTTCAACATTTAGAGTCATCACCAGAAAAAAAACACCAGAAAAATAACTTGTTATTTGACAATTTTCACCTGTTTCAAGTAAATTTTCACTTGAAATAAGTAGGAAAATCTGCCAGTGGGACAAGATCAGAGCAGATTTTTCTACTTATTTCAAATGAAAATCTACTTGAAACAGGTGAAAATTGTTGTTTTTTCCAGTGATGAGTCTTGTTTTAAGTGTAATGAGATTTTTTTTACTAAAATGAGACATTTTAACTAGAAATGAGACAAATATTCTTGATAAGATTTTGAGTTTTTGCAGTGATCCATTTTACTTATCCTGTGAAGGACAGAGTCATATTGATAAGTTCAGAAAACTGTTTTTATTGTTGTGTTTTGATGTATTTGATGTAAGCCCAGTGGATATTTAAAGCTTACAGAAGGCTGCATTTAACTGCTGCTATGTCATTCCTGCAGTATTTCTGCAGGTGTTTTGGTCACTGCTATTATTTGTAATATATTATATTATTTGTAATCAGCACAAATTATCTGTCCCCATATGATAAAATCCAACATCCCCCCTGATTTTTTTTTTTACAACTCGAGTACTGCATATATGTATAGTAAATATACAGCAGGGGCCTCTCCAAACAGTCAGAAATGTTAGACTACATTAAGAACAAGATTGCACTGTCTTTGGGAATGTGTAAATATTCAATGTTTCTGGCAAACTATATGTGATGAGGTTAGTGTGATAATCAAACAACAATTACAGTCAAACCCACTACTATGTCTACTGGGATGTACTGTATCCCCGAATCACTAAGACGACATAAAAACACTTTACAGTTTTTGATTATGTTGGGCCGAAAGGCTGTTATGACTAAGTGCGTGGGAGAAGAACCTCCCTCAACACATTTGTGGAAGTCGTTGATAGCGGATTATATTACTTTGGGAAGACTGAGATTTGGAATTAGAGCCTTTTTACAGCAAGATTTGGCAAAGTGTTGGAACCTGGGAACTGCCTGAAATGTTGGATTCACGGAGGACCTTAGGAATCACTGCTGTGTATGTATTCTGGATCTGCTACATATTTCAAATTATTTGTATATATACTGCACTGGACATGTATAATTTTAAAATGTATACAGTAATAAAAAGAATGTTAAAAAAAAGGAATTTGTGGCGTTACTGACGCTGTTATTTTTTCCCAGTAACGCGTAATCTAACTAATTACTATTTCCAACGTTACAACACAACAATATGATGAAAGTAGATAAATAAATTTATATTAATTTGAGAATAAATAAGTAAACAAATAAATAATTATCATATAGAGTGGTGTAGCACGATATAATATAAATATAGCATAATAATATAGTAATATCCTAATATAACATAATAATTTTTAAAATATAACATATAACAAAATGATATCACCATACTATAATATATAACAATATAATAATACTATAGTTTAACATCCCATGAGATTTCATAACTTAATATAATAATACACTATGAAACCATATATCACTCAGTCTTTCTGACACTCAGTGGGCGTAACCCGCTGTGAAGGCTCACCTGTGACGTCATGCACATTCCATCTATTGCTGTTATCCTGAGTGGGTCAGGTTGAGGTGAGTCAGGTGAGTCACGTTTGAAATAGTAATTAGTTAGATTACCCGTTACTGGGAAAAAATAACTGCTATTTTTCTGCCGTTATTCCCAACACTGAAAAAGCCGCTACAAACACAGATGGGTATGGATTTGGACTGGCAGCCGTTACCTTGGGCAGCCAGTGGCTGTAGGTGATGTGCTGCATCTGGGCGCCCACGATCTTGCGGGCCTCGTGGTAGATGGTGTCCCCGTCCCAGTGGGGGTTGAGTCTCAGCAGCTCGGTGGCGATGCGGTTGTGCTCCCGGAACCACACCGTGTGCATGGCGGTCAGGCCCAGCTGCTCATTGGCCCGGTGGTCTCCGGCTAAGAAGCAGGGGATGGGACTCTCGTTCTCGTCCCTCATGCACTCGGTGGGCGGCCCCGTGGCGAAGGGCAGCAGGGGCTTCCCCGTGCGCTGGATGATCCCCTGGCGGAGCAGCCCCCTGTGGCTGGCCAGATCCCGGATTTCGTTGGATTCGTGGCGGGAGTTGCCGTAAACGTTGGAGGCGTCGATGTAGGAGGTGAGCTGGTTGATCTGCTCTCTGGGATACACGCTGTTCATGAGCAGCGACGTCATCCCGCTGCCGCACACGGGGCTGGACCGCACGAAGAACATGCAGCGGGCGCCGGTGCGCAGCTGCCGCTGGTCGTTGGCCGGGAACTGGATGGGGAAGCACGGCGGGTCGTTGGTGCACACCTGCGCGCACAGCTGGCCGTCGGAGAAGCGCGACTGGCTCAGGGCGGCCACGGTGGCGTCCATGTCGTGGTCCAGGAACTGCCCCCACTGCATGAGCATGTGGGTGTAGCGGTCGTCGGGGGTGATGGTCTCCGTGCCGATCATGGTGGTGGACACCAGGCGCGGCAGCGGCAGCCGGTAGCGGTTGTGGTGCAGTTCGGTGGCGCCCCGGGGCAGGTTGAAGCCGTTGTCGTAGACGGACTTCAGCAGCCGCTCGAAGGCGGTGAGCGAGGCGCCCCACATGGAGTGCTGCAGGTTGTTGCAGGTGCCGTCGTGCGTGCGGTACTTCTGGTGGAAGCAGATGTCGGAGCAGTTGTTGATGCGGCGGTGGGCCGTGCAGCCGGAGAGGTTAGCGATCACCTCCAGGAAGTGCGGGGAGACCAGGTCGTTGTAGCGGAATGCTGCAGAAAGATAACAGAAAAATCACTAACTTAGGAGTAGTGGGGTTTTTGTCAGCCTGTTTCAATTTTAGTTTTAGTCTAGTCTTTGGGTCAAGCTATCATTTTAGTTTTTATCAGTTTTAGTCACGTTCATTCTCCTTTTAGTCTTGTCAAGTTTCAGTCGACTAAAAGTCTAAGCATTTTAGTCTTATTTTAGCCTGAATTGTCCAGGACTACACTTCAAAAACTCAAAATCTTAACAAGAATATTTGTCATATTTCTAGTTAAAATTTCTAATTTTTAGTCAAACAAATATCATTACACTTAAAACAAGTGTCATTACCAGAAAAATAACTTGTTATTTGACAATTTTCACCTGTTTCAAGTAAATGTTCACTTAAAATAAGTAGAAAAAATCTGCCAGTGGAACAAGATTTTTTTGTTTGTAATGAGAAGATAAATCTTGTTCCACTGGCAGATTCTGTTCAGATAACCAAAATGCAAACCACACCCATAACTATAAAACCGTGTAACTGCATGTGAGCGTCCGACTATCGTAGCACTGCGTGACATCGGACGCTCTCTGTCCATCTCCCTCCAGCAGCTGCCACTTTATTGAGGTTTTTGTAGTGAAATGAGGAGGAATCATAGAGATAACTTCTCATTTCAACTAACTGGATCAGCCGTTTCCCATCCGTCACCGTTTCCTACAGCGCTTTCAACCGGGCAACAGGAAGAAAATAGAAGCAGGGCGTCCGACAAATTCAGCTCAAAACGGCGCGCTGTGCATCGCTGCGTCGCTGCGGCCAGTTAGGACAGTCCAATAGAAAATAAGCAATGGAATTGATTTTGTCGCTGATGCTCGCTCGCATCGCATGCAAATAGGACACGGTGTAAAGGCTGATTTATGGTTCCGTGTTACACCGACGCAGACCCTACGCCGTAGGGTACGGCGTAGGGTCTGCGTCAATTTAACGCAGAACCATAAATTAGGCTTAACTCCGCCGGCCGGAGTTTCCGCCTTTTATTTCATAGCGGTGTATCGCGTCATTCAGGCAGCCAATCAGCACAGTGCCTCATTATCATAGCCCCGCCCACTCAGAATCCTGCATAGATAATGAGGTTAGAGACTGGGAAGATAAAGACATGGTTAGGAGGCTGAATTTCTAATTTATATAGAAAAAAAGCTTGTTTTTAAGACATTCAAGGCCTGTTTAAAATAGACATTAAATGCCATAATAGGTCCCCTTCAAACGACATCATGATGAGTGTGTTTGGTGGTGATGTCATCAGGTCCTGGACAGCAGGGCTTTGTGAGAGATTAACTCCCTCCAGGCTGCGGAGGTTTGCAGACTCCGTACATGCACAAAGAACACAGTGAAGGAAAAGAAACCCTGACAAGGGACAACACGTCCTCTGAAGTATTTAGCCGGTGGAGGCAGCTGTCGACGGCGTTGGGCTCAGACAGGAAAGAACCTCGTGGTTTTGAGGGTGTAGGTCCCGAACGTGCTCTGGCTCGCTTTGATACGCAGGGACCTCGACAGTGAAGGCCTCAGTGTGCGGCGGATCAAAGCCGGCCCGTGCGTCCGCCGCCGTCGGCAGGCGGTGTCGAGCTCCACCAGCCCTAAGTGTGACCAGAGCTGCCACTAAACCCCCCCCCCCACTCCCCTCACACACAGTATGAGTGCTTTTGTGTGTCAGTTCATGTGGCCTTTGACCTATGTGCTGTTAAATGTACCCCCCTCTCTAGTGGAGTGCTTTCATGCTCCATGAAGTCTAAATACGCTCCACTTTTTCCTCCTGGACATTTTTCCAGATGAATGTGAGGCCACATAATCTGCACACACACGCACACACACACACACACGCAGACACACAGGCCCTGATTGCGGGTTAACTGCTGCTCGGTGTGACACAGGACCTATAAAACTGTTTACGGGCTCCTCGTCAACAGCTCCGTCGTTGCGTTCGTGTCCCCGAGGACAGGCTGACGAGAAAATGGACGACAGATGGAGGACTGGCGCAGGATGGTGCACAGACTTCACCAGACCTTTTCTAAAAGAAACTAAATGGAACCACGGAAACCGTTGACGGACATCTGCGTACGTTCCTCAGGAATTTGGGTATTTGCCAAAACTAGATCCCAAATCAGAAAACATTATCTTCAGACGGAAAATGCAAATGAAGACACACAGCTGGGATTCTCCTCCACTTTGATTCCTCTGCAGACGATGTGAACTCAAGGGGAGTGTTACATAGTCAAATCTCCTTCCTCTAGGCCTGATCGTGGAGAAACACCTCAGAAACCAACACTACCTGATCCCTGGAGAAAAGAGAGTCTGGCTGACAAACCAACCATCCAACGACATGCAAGGATCCCGGTGACTGGAGGGCGTTGTTAGAGCGTGTCACTTCCACGTGCTTCTGCCTTTAACGTGAGAGCACCTAATTAACTGTTTGACATCTGCAAGTAAAGGGGATTTCAGGTCATATACAGAGACTGTTTACATGCTCAGTAAGCCCGACGGCTCTGAGACGGCTCTGAGACGGCTCTGAGACGTGGCTCATGGGTGTTTGATTGAAAACTGACTGGTCTTGACCTGGAGGGAAGGTCCCCTGCCAGGAAGACTGGCATCAGTCCTGAGTGTTAATGATCTCTCTCTCTGTAGGAGGCTCAACTACGATCTGCTGGGACAAGGTTTTACAATGGTTTGATGTGCAACAACAAATCCAGACCACATCCAGACCGCATCCTACGGTGGCCGACAAGGGCCAAACACACTGCAACGGCCTAATGCGTCTCAGTTAATGAAAACGGCTTCAAGTACAGAAACGATTCAAATTCACAAACGAGGTACAAAAAGAGGAACATGGTGCAAATGAAAAACCCTGCAGGTTTGGAGCACTTCCGGTTGTAGTGACCGGTTATGAAGCATTTTTCTTTTGAAGATGGTTTCTTGTTTTATATCGTTTTGTGCTTTGCATCGTTTCTCTATTTGCAGCGTTTGATGATGCTGCATTTGTCTTTGTTTTTTGCAGTACGTTTTTTCATTTGCACCACGTTCCTCTTTTTGTATCTCGCTTTGAGTTTGTGAATTTGAATCGTTTCTGTACTTGAAGTTTTCCTTAACTGAGACGCATTAGGCCGTTGCAGTGCGTTTGGCCCTTGTCGGCCACCGTAGCATCCAGACTTCCGGGGCTACAAGTGGCCAACACTGACTCCAGGTCAGAGCCGATCCCAGGACAGAGTCAGAGCTGGTCTTCCAGCACACGTTTGAACGTGGTCTGGGACACTCATGTCTGTGTTCTCTTCAAAGTCTGAACACAAACGTGTCCAGAGACGGTTTCAGGACTGCCTGACAAACAGATATCATCAGTTTAGAGGATTACGCATTTCTTCTGCATATCTGTGACAGGTCTTTCCACAACAAGAATATCTGGAAGCAGAGGTGGAGTGTAGCCCCACCTGGACCTGAAAACGTGCGGTCCAGGTAACTTATCAGGTGAAGGTGCTCGGTAGAGTGGAGGTCTGCTGCCCTGACGTCTGCAGACGGACCTTCTCCAGCTTCATGCCAGGCGGTGAACATACATGCTAAGCTCTGGCCACTCAGGTCTGAACAGGCCCTAATGAGACCCCACTGCTTATGTCTTTCCCTCATGGCATTGGGTTAACACATGCGAATGCTCCAGACCAGCAAACTCCCAAAACATCTGCTTTCTTAGAGATCTGCACACCTGAGGGTTAGCAGGACTCGGATGTGACTTATCCTCCTGAAACTTCAACAACGAGGGGGGGCTTGGCATCGGCCAAATTATTTTTTTGTGTCATCGCACTTAAAGTTTGTGTAAAAGTAATTTTTTAACTCCTCCACTGAAAATCATGAGCTCCAAATATCAATTTAATTTACCTACACTCTCTTCTCTCTTTCACAGCGGTTTAGGTGACATGGTAGATCAAATAAAAAGACAAAGCACCCCGGATAACTTCTACTGAGTGTCATATGATCTCTTTCTCCTTGCTTCTGGCCAGGCGGGCCATTCTGCTTAGATTAAAGTGGCCCTGAGACATTATGCACTGTCTTACTCTAGAGAAGATAAGATTTTCAATTAGAGGCTCAGAGGATACATTTTGTAAGACCTGGCAACCCTTTTTGACTTATTTTCATGATTCTCATACAACACAGATTATACCGTGAGAGAGTGAACACGGTGGACCTTTGACCTTTGAGAAGCTCAACGTTTAGATCTTAATACGCCTGCTAACTTTGTTTTCCTCTTTTTGTGTGCCTTGTACTTAACATCTTTAAAGATTTGGGTGGGGCGATTGGGGGTGGGTTGGTGGGGTCACTGTACGACCAAAAGATTCCAAGATCTCTTTTTCTTTTTTCTCTTTGGTATGTTTTGTAAGATAATATAATTTTGATACCATCTGAACCTGCAGCAGCACAACTTTGAGTGGGGTGTATCTTTGTTTTTGTTATGGTTGTGATATACATTCTCAAAGTATCACTTTTATATTCATTTTTTGTATACAAATCAAATCAAATCAAATCAAATCAAATCAAATGACTGCTGTAGCACTTTTGAAAACTGTCATATACTGAAGTTTGCAGATGACACTGTTATAGTGAGCCTGCTGAATAGTACTGAGACTTCACATGGTCCTGTGTTTGAATATTTTTTGAAATGGTGTGAGGAATCTTTTTTATCTTTGAATGTCTTAAAGACAAAGGATATGTGTATTGATTTCAGACGCGTGCAGCCCTCTCCTGTAAGTAATGTGATTGAGGGTGAAGAAGTTGAAATTGTTGAGTCCTATAAATATTTAGGCACTATCATTGACAACAAACTATGTCATTTGGAAAAAATTCAGATTCAATATATAAGAAAAACCAGCAGCGCCTTTTTTGTCTTCGAAAACTCTCTAAATTCCAGGTCGATTCTTCCCTGATGACTATGTTTTATCGTTCTTTCATCGAATCCGTTATCACTTTTTCTTTCATTTGTTGGTTTCAATCCTTGAAGGTCAAAGACAGAAACTTGCTCAATAAGGTTGTCAGTCTAAGCAATAAAATCATTGGGTCAGCTCAACAAACTTTACAAGAACTTTATAACAAAAACAGCTGATCAAGAAGGCAAACTCCATATTGTCTGATTTCTCACATCCCTTACACAAACAGTTTCAGTTTCTACCATCAGGTACACTGCTTAGACTCCCTTTTGCAAAGACAAACCGATATAAACACTCCTTTGTTCCCTCCGCTATTGTTTAAATACCGGAAGGAAAAGGTAGTGGGTGAAAAAGCCTTCCCTCTTAAGCATAGGTCTACACTATGATGTGTAACCTTTATTTTATGTATATTTACCATTGTGTACTTCTCCTGTCGCGAAACTAATCGCCCGCTTGGGGACAAATAAAGTAATTGATTGATTGATTCATTGTGAAAAATAATAAAAAAGATTTGAAACAGAAAACCACAGAGCATGACAGCTGACTCCGTGAGGATGTGTGGCGTCAGCGCGAGCCTCACCGGTGCCGTTGGTGTCGACCATGAGGCCCTGGTTGACGTGGTTCTGGATGAGCAGCAGCGTCTGTTCGAAGATCTCTCCGGCTCGGGCCTGCTCCACCGTGTAGGGGTCACGCGGGTACCGGAAAAGAGCCAGCAGCTCTCCTGGGGTGCGAGGCTGACTGGACCAGGACGGAGGAGGAGGAGGGAGAGAGACAGGAGAGCAGATGACTGACATGAAGATGGAGACCCAGACTGACTGACAGTATAAACATGTGGGAGAGAAACACTGCTGCAAAGATACGTTCACAAGAAACAGAAAGGAACGGTTTTAAACTTCAATTGACTATTTTGTTCTCTCTTTCTTCACTCCCCAGCCAGGATGTCCTGGTGTCCCGGTTTGCTCTGGACTCACACAGTAAAGTTACCCCTCATCCCTCGTTAAACACACTGAAAAGATGTCCTGCATTTTGATACGCTCTATTTTGTAAAAGTGAGGAAACATTTGGCTTTTATTCAGCGGCCGAGAAGAGAGACGGGACCGTTCTCATGGCTGTTCCCGTGTTTAGCAGGAGGACAAAGTGCACGTTAACCTGCCCAGACGTCAGCGGACACGGCGGATGTCATCACAAAGATGAGGAGAAGCAGCTGCAAACCCCACTGGAGACGTGCTTACTTTAACTACACACTTCACGTGTGGGATCGCTGGGACACGGTGCCCTGGAAGCTTTTCTTTCCCTTTTTTTTTCTAACATATTCTCTTTTTTCCCACACAGAGGAAGAAAAGATGTGTGTCTGAAAAGGAGATGTAATCAGGTGATCCTGACTGCTGCAGCAGCAGCTGATTCAAAGAATCTGCAGGAATCATGATTACAAAACTCATTTTATGAGGAAAAAAGTTAAAAATATATGCATCTCTGGACGATGCATTCATGTACACTGCAAAAACTCGAAATCTTAACAAGAATATTTGTCTTATTTCTAGTTAAAATGTCTCATTTTTAGTAAAACAAAAACTAATTACACTTAAAACAAAACTCATCACTGGAAAAAACAACAATTTTCACCCGTTTCAAGTAGATTTTCACTTAAAATAAGTAGAAAAATCTGCCAGTGGAACAAGATTTTTTTGCTTGTAATGAGAAGATAAATCTTGTCCCACTGGCAGATTTTCCTACTTATTTCAAGTGAAAATTTACTTGAAACAGGTTAAAATTGTCAAATAAGTTGTTTTTCTGGTGATGACTCTTGTTTTAAGTGTAATGAGATTTTTTTGACTAAAAATTAGACATTTTAACTAGAAATAAGACAAATATTCTTGTTAAGATTTTGAGTTTTTGCAGTGTAAAACAGTCTTTTGAGTGTAAAATGCTTCATCTGTAACATAAATACTCCAGTACAGACCTCTAAACAACTCTTTTTTTTCTCTTAATTTTTATTTGGCATGGAAGCCACACTGCAGGGAAAAGGGCATCAGTAGCCACTTTTACAAAAAAATATCCCCCAGCCATCATATTAAACTGTACAAACTGCTGATGTCAGCAGGTGATGGATATGATGACTTAGACAAAACAGCATCCATCAAAGTTGGAGTCCTTGAGGAACAGATATGGCCCGAGGGTCTCCTCTTTGTGAACAAATATGTGAGAAGAATCATTGAAATGATTTAAAACAGAATCCCTCAGGGAGGTTTTTCTCACATTAAAATGTTACATTATAATCGAGTAATCTGGAGGTATATTTTTGCTGCATTTTTGAAGGAGCTGGACACTGCTGATCTGCTGAACTCTCTGCATCAGTGATGACATGCGTATATTGATAACAAAATGAGCCATCACTAGCTGCAGGAGAGGTGAACTTTCCCCCCTTTGCATTCATTGAATAGAAGTTTGCACCTCAGTGACGGACCTGTACAAACCTGAGAGGACATAGCAGAGAGAAGCCTGTAGCAACAGGCTCTCTAGCTCTATAGAAGAGTACACATTTGTCTTTATGTTCCCTGTTAACACCTCCGCTTAAAGGGCATGTCTTTTTTGATTCTTGTTACAAGATTCAAAGGCTCATTTATTCTCACGTAGCTCTGTCCCCTCCAGGGCTGTTTGGGTTCCTGACGAACATTTAGACTTTTTACCATCTAATAACGGACATAGGGTTATTTAACATCTGGAATATTCCTTTAAAACTTCATGATTTAACAAAAAGAAGTGCTAAGTGAACCTTGTTCAGAGCAGCATCTACTGTACGTCACTGGGCTCGGAGGCGTCTGGACTGGACCTTCCTCAGTGGAAACCAGTATTCCGGTCAGATAATTCAGTATTCCGGATGCTTTTTTTGTCACGGTCCAGCCCTGATTGTCTGCACCTGTGTCTGTTCAACCCTTCTGTGTATATCTGGTCTTGTCTTTCCCTCGCTCCCTGCTGGTCCGTACTGTTTCCACCCTCTGTGTGTCCTGTCATGCTTTTTGGATTTTTCGCTCTCATGTTTTTTGCAACCCTGCTCAGCAGTGCTTTAGGTTTTTGTTTAATTTAATAAATCCCCTTTTTTGGAACTCCTGCCTCGTGGTCTCTCCTGCATTTGGGTCCTATCAATACCACATTGGGACATTTTTGGGGGCAAACGTGCACTGTGTGCTGCAGCCCAGAAACAAATAGACCATCCAGGCTGTTTACGTGTAGAAATGTGCCATGAGGAACCTTCAACACCTCATCTCTTCCACAAATGTACCAATGTCTCCAGTACTCGAGTTGTAAAAAACTAAATGAGGGGGGATGGTGGATTTTATCATATGGGGACAGATAATTTGTGCTGATTACAAATAATATAATATATTACAAATAATAGCACTGACCAAAACACCTGCAGAAATACTGCAGGAATGACATAGCAGCAGTTGAATGCAGCCTTCTGTAAGCTTTAAATATCCACTGGGCTTACATCAAATACATCAAAACACAACAATAAAAAACAGTTTTCTGAACTTATCAATATGCCCCTGTCCTTCACAGGATAAGTAAAATGGATCACTGCAAAAACTCAAAATCTTATCAAGAATATTTGTCTTATTTCTAGTTAAAATGTCTCATTTTAGTAAAAAAATCTCATTAAACTTAAAACAAGACTCATCACTGGAAAAAACAACAATTTTCACCTGTTTCAAGTAAATTTTCACTTGAAATAAGTAGAAAAATCTGCCAGTGGAATAAGATTTTTTTGCTTGTAATGAGAAGATAAATCTTGTTCCACTGGCAGATTTTCCTACTTATTTCAAGTGAAAATGTACTTGAAACAGGTGAAAATTGTCACATAAGTTATTTTTCTGGTGTTATTTTTCTGGTGATGACTCTAAATGTTGAAATAGCAGCAAAACCACATTCATTGATGAAATGACATAAGAGATGGAAAGGAGGGATGGCAGTTTTACAGGGGGGATGATTTGGACCGTTTTTATTTCAGGGGGGATGCCATCCCCCCTCATCCCCCCTCAACTTGAGTACTGAGTGTCTCCAACAAGATAATGTAAAAAACACTCTGGTGTGAGAGAGAGGTACTGGCCATCAAAACCTGTTCATATCTTTTCAGGTGAAACTGCTATGGCTTTTCATTTTCATGAATTGTAAGTTCCGGCTGTATTTTCATAGTTTATCAAATAACCGTTAGCTGCAACACAAGCCATAAATGTGGAGCCGGTGAGCCAAACAACCAGTAACTCTGCCCCAGTACATCATTTTTATTAGTGTTGCGCCTGGTCCCAAACAAACACACTCTGTGTCCCAGATGTGGCGGGTTGGGATGCAGTCACCCTAACTGCAGCTGGAACAGCTAAACCAGGAGAGGCCAAAAGCCTTCACAAACGTGAGTCATTGCACTCGTCGTCTCAGCGTCCAGGATCACCAGCCTGCCGTGGATGCTCTCTGCATCACTCGGAGCCGGACGTCCCTGCTGCATCGCTCCGGATGCTTTTTAGCGACTCACGTCAAGAAAAATAATTTGAATCGCAGCCACTGCCGAACTCACTGATCCAAGTTTTCCACTCAGGAGGAGGAACAAACAAAATACCAGTGTCAGTTTGTGAGCAAACAAAAGCTGTTGAACCTCTAAATGTTGTACTTGTTGTTCTTCAAGTGTTGAAAAAAACTTTTTTTTTTGGCAAAATACTTGATCATGTTTAGGACTTGACATACGGTCAAGAGGAGTGGGTCTTCATGGGGATTAAAGGGATTCAAAGTCATCTCAAAGTGTTCTGCAGTTAGACAGACAAATGGAAACAGTTTAGTTCTGTATCGGCTCTTCCTAGAAGTGGACGTCCAGTAGGGGTGTAACAATATATCGTGCCACAAAATTTTGCGATACAAAAACGTCACGATACGTGTCGTGAAGGTGACAAACTGTAGCGCGATATTGGATTATTAATATTAATATATTGTGTTTACTAGTAACGCGCATCCTATTGGTGCAGCGGGATCGCTTTTGCGGTCCCAATCACAGGACTCTTGAGGGGTTTTGAGCTCCGAACTTTTACTTATAAAAGGTGAGCATGAATCAATCTTTTTTATGATGTAAAGATTCACCTTACGGCCTCAGGCTGGAGCATGTGAAGCTCTGAGCTCTGTCATAAGCTAAATAACAGTCATGTTGCATTTTGAGTTTGGGATTTTCACAGTTTATTTATTTACTTTTATTTATTTAGTTCATTTTAGTTGTTAAATTTCTGGAAAAGAAAAAATTCATACATGAGAGAAACTATTCAGTTTGTGGCAAAATATTTGTACTTGTATGAAACTGAAGATGCATAATGCAAACCTGACATTTACTTTTAGTTCAGTTTGTGGAAAATGTTTGGCCTGGCTTTCTCTTTAAAACTTAAACAGTTATAAAGCATTACAAACTGTAACAATAGGGCAAACGTACAGTATTGTTTTGTATTTTGTGTCCGTCAAATAAAAGAAAATTTTTTCCAGTCATAATTCCTCAGGTTATTAAAGAATACTGCTATAATATCGTATCGTTATCGTGACCTCAATATCGTGTATCGTACCGTACCGTGAGATTAGTGTATCGTTACACCCCTAATGTCCAGTCAAGATGACTCCAAAGACACAACGAAGGATCCTCAACGAGCTCAAGAAGAATCCATGGAGACATCGTTGGAACTAGGACTTATCTCGTGAATACATGCCTATGTCCTTGAACAAACAGGGTGTTCATGACAGCATGCAGTCAGAAATCTGCTGAGAAGAACCTACGAGGACCAGCAGAAGACCTGACGACGTCACTGGAACAGGGAAACATCTCTGCTCATGAGTCCAGCACACGGAAGTCATGGAACAAGCAGATGTGCGTGGAAAAACATCCTGGAGGAAGCTGCTGTTCCCCAAAACGGTAACGGTCTGAACTCTGCCAAACAGCCCCCTGGATATCCACAACCCCAACAGAAACATGTTGAGTTCAGAATGGTTCAGAACTGGTTTTGAAACAGCTCTAATCCAGAGATGATCTTACTGAAGTAACTGCAGGGGTGTGGAACAAACAGGAACCACCAGGAGAGTGAGACTGAGTGGTGTCAGTTAACGTAAAAGACACAGGTGGTACGCTAAACTGGGGTAAGAAACCCAAGGAATCCATCTATGTAAAAGGGTCTCAAGAGGTTCTAGGCAAAGATCAGATCACGTTACGGCGGATTAACGCCGAAAACCAGTTGATGTCAAAGTGTTATTCTTGGCCCTTTAGCAGCAGCTGCTGCGCTGCTGTCTGACGGAGCTCCTGATCCTCCACGATAAAACACCACCTCACTACCATCACTGTCATATACTCAACAAATATGAAGTTTTAACTTAGAGAATCTGATAAATACGGAAGAGTATTAGGGCCATGCAGGAGAAAAAATATTTGAGAGGGGATTTTTTTTTTTATTGTGCACTTCGAGAAAAAAGTCGAAATGTTGAGATTAATGTTGAAATACACTTTTGAGAAAAAAGTCGAAATTTCGTGAATAAAGTCGAAATTTCGAGAATAAAGTTGAAATACAATTTTGTGAATAAAGTGGAAATGTCTCCTCTGGCCCATTAAATCCAGTTAGCAGAGCGACTGACAGCTATGCAGCAGCAGCCGTAACTAACTAACTAACTTACATCCTTGGAGTGGAACGTTAAGGGGACGTTTCTGAAGTTATGCAACTGCATATGTGTGATATGTGTTTCAAATCAATATCGACTTTTTTCTCGACATTTCAACTTTTTTCTTGAAGTGCATAATGAAAAAAAATCTTCCTCCTCTAAAATATTATTTTTATTTTTCTCCTGCCGCGCCCTAATACCCTTGAAAAAATGTGTAACTCTCTGCTCTGAGAAGTCAACACGGACATCTGTTACCAGGGGTGAGTGTAGTGAACCCCAACGCAAAACTGCATTTGGGAAGTTCATCATTCTCCTGTATTGCAATGACTCAATGGAATACTCTGCCAACAGACATTATTTCATGTAGAAGTCCCCACACCTTTTCACATCCTGCCAAGCGTTGGCTACTGTCAAGACAAGTGTGTGTACATGTATGTGTTGTGTGTGTGTGTGTGTGTGTGTGTTGGGGGGGCAGCCTAGCTTTTTCTTAGGTGCCAACATGCTGAAACTGATTGTCTAATATGCTGGAAATTGAAACATACAGTAGTTGGTTATGACTGTTGTTGACTGTATTTTTTTCTTTCTTTTTTTCTGTATTAGATCAGTCGTGAAGTTTGAGGCTACAAATGAAATGAAATTGTGGACTGCTTTTCAGACTTTTTGACGACCTCAGATGAACTCTTAACTGTGCAGTGTTTTGTTCTCATTTCGCTGTCTTCATTTTGTGGTATGTCTCTGTTGTTTATTGAGTATTTTTAATTTGATATTCTCTTTATCTAGTGGAAACTTATTTGGTTTGCTTTAATTATTTTATGTTTAGTACTGTATTATTTAGAAATGTTGGCGGACCCCAGGAAGAATAGCTGCAGTCATGTTGTAGCTAATGAGGATCCTAATTAAACAATTAAACATCTGACAGATCCCATGCTCTGGTGAATCTGCTTCCATGTTTCTATTTATCTATTCATCTATTGTGTCTTTGCTTTGTTCTGATCTTTTACCTATTTTTTCTTTTTCTATACAAATTTTTATGTACTATTCCATCAACCTGCCCAGGGACTGGAAAATAGCAAGCTGCTACAACCTGGCACAATGCATATTCTCTTGTACAAGATTAATGTCTTACTGTGCACTGTCCTGTTTTGACATGAATAAATTACAAATTACAATCAGCTGAAGAGAGGCCCGTTTCTTCTTCTGGGATCATCATCAAAGACAAACGTCAAAATGTGAATCCCTTCATGTCTGGCTGTGTTTGTTTGAATCTCATCTGCGTGTATGTACGTGCGTGCACGGCTTAGCGAACCACATCAGTCAGCAGGAAGGAAACTTTTCATCAGTCATGAAATCCCGTCCATCTCCCGCGGAGGCAGACAGCAGCACTTTATCATCACCTTTTAATACAGCGCTAGTTTGTGGGCTGGAGCAGGAAGACGTTGGTCCCACAGCCACGTGGACCGTGCATTTCAACCTGCGGCTCCAGATGAAGAAGCACAAACCGCTTCTTTCAGTTTTAACCGCCATGATGGCGTTGGCCGGCCTCCAGTCCGTTTAAGGCCGCATACAATAAACTAATGAGACAATGCTTTTCCCCATCGGTGCACTCGTGTTTCTGCTGTTGGCTTAGATTTAGATTTGGCACAAACTCCGTTTTAAAGTGAAAAAAAAGAGATGAAGTTACTGTTGATTTTAATAAAGTGTCTTTTTGGCACCTGAAAAGACTAGACACTGGGATTTATCTGTGTGTCTGGTCCTGTGGTTTATCATTTTATTGGAGTTTTGCTTCAAAAGCACAACATTTCTGAGAAGTAATTACTCAAATGAATCACTGCAAATGGACTTATTAAAGGTCACTGCTGAATTTATGCTATAAGGGACTGCGATCGATCGTTGCTCATGCTGCACAAAACCAGCAGGAACAGTTTCTAGGGACGACGATCAGAAAACATTTACCGGCAACTCTGAGTCACGCTTTGCTCTTGTTTTATTCTTCGTTTCATTTATGTTTCTTTCAGTCAACACATCATGCCTGGAGCAGCTGAGATGTTGCTGTACACATTTTCACCAGGGGAGTCTAATGTTACCAAACGGTGAGGACAAATGATGCACCAGCAGGTTTAATGGGCCTTCCTCTCTCATGTACGCTATTGATCTGAAGCAAAGAATGGACCTTAAATATTCTACATGTAATCACCTCGTGCTTTTCCGCTGTAAAGGGCCAACATTGTGATAAATGTGTCAGTGTGTGAATACAGCAGCCATTTCTCCAGAGCTTCTCTGTAAACGTGAACAGAAATGAATCTGTCTGCACATCTCCAGGAAAACGTGTGTGTGTCTGGTCTTTCTCGTGTCCTACCCATCAAAGAGACGTCTCCTGGTGGATTCGATGGCGCTGTCCACGTTTCGGATGGCCTGCTCTATGGAGGAGCTGACGAAGGTGTCGCCCTCCCTGCTGACGGCGGGCACTGATGGAGACACAAAGGTGGATTCAAGACAAAATTAAGGAGAAAAACAAATCAAAACATGCAACACGTCTCCAGATGGAGTTGACTGGAAGTATTAACTAAAAGCAGCTGGAGATTGTTTGTCTTCTGGACTTAAGGGCTTCAGGACTTCAGCTTTCCTCCACACACGTTTGGCGCGCTCCGTGGCGTCGGAGTGCCACTGGAAACGGTCCGATGGTGACGTGACCATGAGGAGAGTCCAACAAAAACCCAGTCCACTGATCCGGTTTGTGGTTCGCCAGCGGAGCGCTGCAGTCTGACCGCAACGCCTCAGCAGGAAACGGTAACGCACGCAGGGCAGAGCTGACGGGAGCTGATAACTCTGGCAACCCGGGTTCAGAACATCAACAGAGAGCTCTTCACACTGTCAAAGTGAGCTTTGATGTGGCGGCAAAACACAGTCCATTTACCAAACATCTCAGCCTTGAAGCTGCTTTCATCTGGAACATCACTCCTAAACACTTACAAGCTTCCGAGGTGTCTGGTTCAATAGCTTTTCCTTGGGATTGCTCCACACTCAGACGCAGACACCGAAGTAACAGCTTAGATGAGTAGAAATGAGGAAACTCCTGTTTGTTTGATGTTCTGGAGTTCAAATCGATCAAAAAACGATTTGCTAGGGATGGGAATCGAGAACCGGTTCTTTTGCAGAACCGTTTCCCAGTGTTTTCAATTCCTTGGAATTGTTTGCAAATTTTGAAAACGATTCCCTTCGCAATTCCAGTGAGCACGAATGAAGCCCGCAGTCAATAATAAACATGGCACTCAAGCGATACAAACACCCGAAAGTCTGGTTATATTTCAGTAAAAAAGATGACAACAGGGCAACTTTCAATACAGGACTGTCTCAGAAAATTAGAATATTGTGATAAAGTTCTTTATTTTCTGTAATGCAATTAAAAAAAACATGAACACTGAAATATGAAATAATATAATAATAATATTGCTGATTATGGTTTACAGTTTAAGATTAAGATTCCCAGAATATTCTAATTTTTTGAGATAGGATATTTGAGTTTTCTTAAGCTGTAAGCCATGATCAGCAATATTAAAATAATAAAAGGCTTGCAATATTTCAGTTGATTTGTAATGAATCCAGAATGTATGACATTTCTGTTTTTGTAATTGCATTACAGAAAATCACAATATTCTAATTTTCTGAGACAGTCCTGTATTTGCCAAGTAGATATTTCGTCAAAGGGTTAGGGATGCAGATTTGCAAAATATACAGTTTGATTGGATTTAACTTGATATTATTTGTCACTGGCTGACAGTTTTATTGTCGAGTGCTCAGTTCATATCATTCTCCTTTTAAAAAGGATAATTTTAATTTCTATTAGAAAAATGTTGGACATTCTCGTGGAATTGCCACAGAATATTTTATTTATTACTATTAAAATGTTATATTGGTGATGTAAATCAACCTCAATCTTCCTTTTTTTTTTTCCAAATGAGAATCAATAAGGGAATTGATAAAGAACCGAATCGTTAAGCAGAATCAAAAATGGAATTGGAATCGTAAAAATCTCATCAATTCCCATCCCTACGGTTCGCCATAGCTGGTTTGGTGCTGGTGTCCGTTTCAAAGCTTCTATGTGAAGGGTTTCCGAAAGCGACACCTGAATAATCACAGAAGGACTCCTGGATTATTGGGAGAGGTTTCTCTCAGAGGACATTTTAAAACCATCCTTTAGGAAAATCCTGGAATGGATGTTTGCACAAGACTGATAGTGGTTCATTTCTCCAACAAAGCTTTCTTCCTGCAGTTTGGGACAGGTGAGAGGGAAACATCCCGAGACCATCCGTGTCTGAGGTTGGTTCCAGGAGGAATGTGGGGATGATCCATGGATCCAGCACAAAGTGGCTCAGAGGACATGGCAATAACAATTTGGATCACTCCCTGTACGTTAATCCCATTAAGAGTCTGTGGTCAATCCTTAAAAAACAGCAGCTGGAAAAGCAGAAAATTACACACTGCAAAAACTCAAAATCGTACCAAGAATATTTGTCTTATTTCTAGTTAAAATGTCTCATTTTTAGTCAGAAAATCTCATTACACTTAAAACAAGAGTCATTACCAGAAAAATAACTTTGAAAATTTTCACCTGTTTCAAGTAAATTTTCACTTGAAATAAGTAGAAAAATCTGCCAGTGGGACAAGATTTATCTTCTCATTACAAACAAAAATGATTTTTTATACTTATTTTAAGTGAAAATCTACTTGAAACAGGTGAAACTTGTCAAATAACAAGTTATTTTTCTGGTAATGACACTTGTTTTAAGTGTTTGACTAAAAATGAGACATTTTAACCAGAAATAAGACAAATATTCTTGTTAAGATTTTGAGTTTTTGCAGTGCACAAACTGATCAACTTGAGGCCAAGCAAAAATGGATCATCTTCAGTCAGGATTTGGTCCAGAAAATAATATCCCCCAGGCCAGAGCGTACTGCAGTAGTCATGAAGAGGAAGAGGAGACATTTTAAATATCAACTCTGAATAAATCTGGTGTATATAGAAACCTTAGAAACCTTTGAGTGATTGAGAAATCGTTTCTGCTGAACCATTGAAACTCGTGAGAACATGATCTCAGACTGACAGAAGCCAAACTTCTATCTGAGCCTCTGTTTTGGAGCTCGATTCCTGCTCAGCAGACCCACTGGGGACCAAACACGTCTCCATCTCTTAAAGTCAGAGCTGGAGCCGGTGATTATACAGACTCGTGCAGAGAGAGCGACGAGATCGAACCTGACCAGACCACAGAACAGCTTCAGCGAGCCTGTGATCCACATGCTGGTCCAAAGTCTCCCAGATGTCATCGTCTGCTTAAAGATCTGCTGAGCCGAGTTATACAGGCATATCACATCATATTCAAACTCGTATGTTGGACTGAAGACTCAAGGAGCCCAGCACTCGTCTGTACACTGCAAAAACTCTAAATCTTACCAGGAATATTTGTCTTATTTCTAGTTAAAATGTTTCATTTTTAGTCAAAAAATCTCATTACACTTAAAACAAGAGTCATTACCAGAAAAATAGCTTGTTATTTGACAATTTTCACCTGTTTCAAAAAAAATCTGAGAGATTTATCTTCTCATTACAAGCAAAAAATCTTGTTCCACTGGCAGATTTTTCTACTTATTTCAAGTGAAAATCTACTTGAAACAGGTGAAAATTGTTGTTTTTTTCCAGTGATGAGTCTTGTTTTAAGTGTAATGAGATTTATTTGACGAAAAATTTGACATTTTAATTTGTCTTTTTGCACACTTGCACTTTTTGCACACTACTTGCTCTTGCACATGTAGGCTACTGGACTTTTATTCTCTTAAACTGTTTTTATTACCAACTAATCTACTCTGCTTTTTAACTTAACTCTTTTTAACTTACTTTAACTCTTCTTAAACTGTTCTGTTGCTGGCTGACAAACCGAATCTCCCTACGGGGACAATAAAAGTTTTCATTCATTCATTCAGAAATAAGACTGATATTCTTGTTAAGATTTGGAGTTTTTGCAGTGTAACCCTCTCTGTCCTGCGCCGCAGTAAATCAGTGTCTTCCTCGATTGATAGCTGAACCGTTTATGCGCCACCAAAGCATCCTGTCACGGTTTTGGTGTTTAAGTTCCTGTTTCATTTTGAAACCTGTGTCTTTGTTTCAGTTCTGCCTTGACTTCCCTCATTCCCATCTGCCCTGATTGTCTGCACCTGTGTCTCATCTGCTGGTCCGTACTGTTTCCTTCCTCCATGTGTCACGTCAGGTTTCTTTGGATTTTGGTCATGTTCATGTTCTGGTTTTTGGATCCTGCTCAGCAGCGCTTTTGGTTTTGTTTAAATGAATAAATCACTTTTTTTGGAACTCCTTCCTCCTGGTCTCCTTGTAGCACCCTATAATGTAATTATTTCCTGAAAATGTAATAACGCCTGAAAATGTAATAAAATGTGCACTTAACTGAATTGAAAATGTAATAAAATCAAATAATGTAATAACTTCACCAATAATGTAATAAAATATCCTGATTGAATTGAAAATTGTAATAAAATCAAATAATGTAATAACTTCACCAATAATGTAATAAAATATCCTGATGGATATTGTAATAAAATTTTTACCAATAATGTAATACCTTATTACGTTTTTGGGAATTTATTACATGGTACTCAAAGTCTGCAATTTAACCCAATAGTCATTCTGGTGTTTCAAATCCAGCGTATATAACATTCTTAGATACTTAAAACACAAAATGTAGAACTCTGGACTGAAAATGAACATATATATTACATTATTTGTCAAGTATTACATTATCAGTTTTTGAAAGAAAAAAAAAGACCCACCTGAAAATGTAATAAATTCCCAATAATGTATTAAGGTAATACATTATCGGTAAAAATCTTATTACAAAATCAGTCAGGATATTTTATTACATTATTGGTGAAGTTATTACATTATTGGGTTTTGTTACATTTTCGATTGAGTTAAGTGCAAATTTTATTACATTTTCAGGCGTTATTACATTTTCAGGAAATGATTACATTATAGGGTGCTACACTCCTGCATCTGGGTCCTCTCCTCCACACCCGTGACACATCCTATATCTCAGACGATGGGCTGGCGTGAGCAGTTTCTTACCCGTGACTGTGAGCACCATGCTCACCACCTGGTAGCCAATGGGGTTGCGGGCGACGCACTCGTAACGCCCAGCATCCGCAGTGCCCACGTCCTTCACCTCCAGGTAGCCCTCGGGGCTGATGTGGAATTTCCCGCTCTCCGTCACCTGGACACCATCCTGGCAGACGCACGAGGAAAACATCAGCCGGCTTGAACAATGAACAACCTGCTGCCAAACCAAATAAAATGAGCCCGGACCTTTCGATTACTCATGTGCTTGGACGCTACAGTGCTACAGAAAGTCCTCCCTGTTTCAGTTGGGAGGTTTCACATACCGGGACATAACTAAGACCAACAGATGACCAACAACACATGACAGATTACAGCAGCTTATCACTATCTGTGTAAAAGCAGATGCTTTTTGCTCGTCTGCAGGATTCAGGTTAACGCAATGCCAAGAAGATAAGACACCAGCCGTGAGCTTAGAGAAGCAATTTTTGCTGCTCATCAGCAACAGAAAGGTTGTAAGGCCTCTTCCGTGAAAATTAAACCTGAGGGGAACATATACAGGCAACGTGAACAAGTCAAAGCTCGTTTGAAAGAGCTGCCCGAGGAAAGCCTTTTCTCTTACGCTGCACAAACTCAAAATCTTAAGAATATTTCTCTTATTTTTAGTTAAAATGTCTCATTTTTAGTCAAAAAATCTCATTACACTTAAAACAAGAGTCATTACCAAAAAAATAACTTGTTATTTGACAATTTTCACCTGTTTCAAGTAATTTTTTACTTGAAATAAGTAGAAAAATCTTCCAGTGGGACAAGATTTATCTTTTCATTACAAGCAAAAAAATCTTGTTCCACTGGCAGATTTTTCTACTTATTTCAAGTGAAAATCTACTTGAAACAGGTGAAAATTGTTGTTTTTTTCTAGTAATGACTCTTGTTTTAAGTGCAATGAGATTTTTTTTGACTAAAAATTAGACATTTTAACTAGAAATAAGACAAATATTCCTGGTAAGATTTAAATGTTTGCAGTGTACAAAGCTGAATCTGAAATGTTCAGCACCAACACCTTTGCCAGCTGTCAAGCATGGCGGTGGACGGATGGTGATCTGGGCTCATTGCAGTTACAGAGTGACCGTAAACTCCTCCAAGAGTGGAGTCCAGATCTCAGTCTGACTGAGAACATGAGCCTGAGGTTAGGCCGGGCGTAAAGGGTTTTAAACTTGTGATTAAATCGTGAGTTTCGCTTCTTTTTATCCCCCAATTGCTGCTTCTGCACTGCAAAAACTCAAAATCTTAACAAGAATATTTGTCTTATTTCTAGTAAAATGTAAAATGTCTCATTTTTAGTTAAAAAAAAATCTCATTACACTTAAAACAAGACTCATCACTGGAAAAAACAACAATTTTCACCTGTTTCAAGTAGATTTTCACTTAAAATAAGTAGAAAAATCTGCCAGTGGAACAAGATTTTTTTGCTTGTAATAAGAAGATAAATCTTGTCCCACTGGCAGATTTTTCTACTTATTTCAAGTGAAAATTTACTTGAATCAGGTGAAAATTGTCAAATAACAAGTTATTTTTCTGGTAATGACTCTTGTTTTAAGTGTAATGAGATTTTTTAACTAAAAATGAGACATTTTAACTAGAAATAAGACAAATATTCCTGGTAAGATTTTGAGTTCTTGCAGTGTGGATTCAATCTTTGTTAAATACTTGATGAAACTCTGCACTGTTCTGTGTTGTTGTTCATCTCAGGTTATATGTATCTAATTTAAGACCAGATCATGTTTTTACATCCTCTTTTCTCCCTGACTGTAACTTAAATCATCTCCGTTAGTGCATTAACCGCCCCGGCGCTGGTACGACCCCTCGCAGGCGTCGGTGGCGGTGACACATGCGGACGGAGACGAGACTCCGGCTCTGACCTTGTTCCAGGTGAGGGCCGGCTGCGGCTGGCCCTGAGCGCTGCAGGGAATCTGCACATCCTGGCCAGACTCCACAGTCAGGTCCCTTGGAGCATTTGTGAAAACAGGCGTTACTGAATGAGTTAAAACACACACAAGTTAATGATTATGCACCAGCGCTCAGTGAACAGAGCATGTAGCAACAATCACAGAACATCTGAAACTCACAAATGTGCTCCGTAAAAACACAAGCTTTGTGACGAGCACATGTTCAGCCTCCTCCCCTCCACTGGACCTTTCAGTCTGACTTCTGCTCTAATAACGTCTCAAGTCACCTCAAGTCACCACTCCATCAGCCTTTCACTTCTTAATTTTAGTTTAAACAGAGGAAAACATTCTTTGCTTTAACAGAGTAAGTGTAATCCTAACTAACAATGTATGGTGGCCGAGACCCACCATTGCTGAAAATAAAAGTAACGCTGCAAACAGAAACAAACGCCGCTGCAAATAAAATGAACGCTGCAAATGAAAACAAACGCCGTTGCAAATAAAAGAAACTCTGCAAATATAAAGAAACGCCGCTGCAAATAACTAAAAAACTACGCAAATAAAAAAGCCACAACGGAAGTGAATTACCGGGGACTATTTTTGCTTTTGCACCTGGGTTTTTAACATGAGATGAGAAGAAGAGGACGTAAGTGAAAAGGAAGAAATAAGAAGAGCGAGGAATAAGAAGAACAACGAACAAGAAAATAAGTGAAAAGGTCAGTGTTCAACGTCGCTACGTGTAATTTTTTTCGTCTTCTTCTTCTCACATAAAAACACCGGTGCATCTGCAAAAATAGTCCCCGGTAATTCACTTCCGTTGTGGCTTTTTTATTTGCGTAGTTTTTTTATTTTATTTGCAGTGGGGTTTCTTTTTGTTTGCAGCGTTTCTTTTATTTGCTAAGCGTTTATTTTATTTGCAGCAGCGTTTGTTTCTGTTTGCAGCGTTACTTTTATTTTCAGCAATGGCGGGTCTCGGCCACAGTAACAATGTTCCCACCCGCCCAGCTGCCTGCACATGTGAATATTCTTAAACATTCAAGGACCAAACACGAAAAATACACAAAGAATACATCGTAGGTGCAAACTAATAATCTAATAAAGAGGCTGAAAATGTCCAGAAACAACTGACTTTACATGAAATCTTATATATTTAAGCAGGATTATGATGGAAGATGTTTTTCAGCAGCTTTTCAGTTCCCCGTTACAGGCTAACCTGGAGTTAGCACATTTCCCTTCAGTTCTTCTACAATAATTGTTCCTGTTAATCCAATAAAAATTGTCAGATTTCGAAAATTCGGTGAATTTTCTAACTGTAGTTGCTTTTGAGAACTAAAGAGTAATTCAAATACTGATGATACAATGGTGCCATGTTTGGATCTCTCTGTTTGTAAAGAGTTGGAGTTGTAGGATTTACCAGTGCTCAGTCACTTAAAGTGCCCGTTGTCACACAAAGATGGATTTACATTTGAAAAAGGAAGCTGGGGCTCCGGTTTAGAGTGTTTTATAGTTTTAATGACACATGTTGACGTTTCCTCGTAGGAACATTAACCAGCGGTGGATGTGATCATACAATGAGAGGGTTTAAGTATTTCAACCATCTATCATCACATATCCCCCTCATCTTCTTAACGCACCACCTCAGGGGGAGTTTTCTACGACTGCACGGCTGAAGTTACTCAGCAGATCCAAACACGTAAATGTTCTTCAATTCAATTAAATTTTATCCATATAGCGTCTATTACAACAGAAGTTGTCTCTATGCGCTTTCCAGAGACCAGAACATGACCCCCGAGCAATTATTACATAAACAATGGCAGGTAAAAACTCCCCTAGTGGGAGAAAAACATTAAGTGGCAAGGAAAAACAGAAAAAAAAAAAAAAAAAAAAAGTTTTCAAAAATCTCTTCATTTACAGGAACCCGTATAAATCCGCTGTTAAGGTGCTATGAACAGCCAAACCTGCAGTGTAACGAGAAGCATAAAGTCATGCTAGCCAATCAGAATCCTGGAAAAAAACATCAACAAATGACACGAGTAACTTCCAGTTACTTCCAAGATGAACGAGAGTCTTTCGTTTGGAGTGATAGAGAAGTGGAGTTACTTTTAAGTGTGACTTTAGAATATAAAACAGGTAAAATACAAGAAAATATTGACGGTGGCCAAACAAATTGTAAACACAGGTCGCACACATGACGCTGGTGACGTTTCTGTTGCATAATGTGACGTTCTGAAGACTAAATATCCGTTTCCCTCCGTTTACAAGCAAATGTGAAGACAGAGTTTTTAAAAATCTCCACTTTGGCCGGAGTTTTCAGAAATGATGGTTTTTGGTGATTTTGAGCTTCGTTTTCGTGTAAACGAACAGCCAAAACGCAAGAAAACACCACAGTTTTTGCTCCGTGTAAACGGGGCCTGACTCAAATTAAATCAAAGCTGAGCTTTTTCTGAGAGATCCGTGTAACTGTCATGGTCCGGATCCAGTCAGATTCTGGGGAAGAGTGTCGTCAGACTCAGTTTAACATAAGCTGCTAATCTTCTGCGGATGGAGCACTAAACATCTCCAGAGGAAACCTCAACATCACATCCCCTCCTTTCACTTTCTCCTCTCTGGGAGAACTCCTGCCACCCACGACGTGGGCTTACGCTGGGCTTTACCAGCGAGCAGCCATTACACAACATGTACTTTGAGGCATGTTAACAGCGTTGACTACATGGAAAACATGCTGTCATTTTAGGATTACAGACCCGCGCTTCCTTCTGCTGCACCAAACCTGTAATTTCAGCAACATACGCTGAAATTATGTACACACGAGGCAAAGAAAAAGATTTCAAAAGCGGGACCGTTATATTGGATGTTCGGTGCATTCTCCTGCAGTAAAACAACTAAACTTTACAGTCTCCATGATCCCTGAGCCAGGAGACCTGAAATGACTTTTATTTACTTTAACCACAAAGGAGCCGTAGTTTAACCCCCTCTGAACCGTAGCCCGCTCTTAAAACTCGCATTTACTTTGAAATATGGTTTATTAGGGCCTTTTTGTCGCAGCTAACGAGGCTCTGGACCACACGCACTCAGACACATGCAGATGTTTCACTTTAATAACACGCTGGCATGTGCTAACAACAAATTAGCTGCAAATGAAGGGGCCTGCTCCCTCCCACCCCCCCGACATCTACCCCCCCGCTGCAGCGCAGACACGCACCGGCCCCCGAAACCACGGCACAGCTTTTACGCCGTCCCTCTCCTCTAAGACCTGACTCTTTCATCCAAGAGATCCAAGTTAGACGGATAAATACGACCCCAGTTCCAGAGAAAAAGTTAAACACTGTAAAATTGAAAATGAAAGTGTAAAGTACTTCTCATAAACCCATATTTAATTCAATAAAGAAACATATTCAACATTAAAGGAGAGGAAATGTACCATCTTTAACTAAATTACTCTTCAAATTGAATTTTGAAGTGAGGACAATGTTTCCAAAAAAAGTTCCTTTTCATTTTTAAACAACAGTCCATGTATGTGTGGAACTGAGGAGAGTAATTGGTGGAGCTCTGGCAGATGAATGTTGTCCCGCTCTGCTCATCAGACGGGACTTTTCTTTGGCATGTTTTCATTTCACGATGCACCAAATCCTTTCGGTGGGTGAAGGGTCCGGACTGGTGGAGTGGGGTTAAGCATCGTCTTGAGGAAAGATGCAAGGTCTTCCTTTAAAGACGTTACTCAGAAACCTGAAAAACCTTTCACCACTGATGTTTCTTCTCTTCCATAGACGTATTCACCCTAATCCCATCAGAGATGAAGGACTCTGAACCGAGAGCTGTGAAGCTGGAAGGTTCTTCTCTATGGTGTCTGTGGTTCCCAAAAGAATGTCAAATTTCCATTTGCCTGGCGGGTGGACAGTGTGTTAAGAGCTTTGGTCCAGAGAGGACAACAGTGTCTCTAGGCTACGTGCACATATGTCTTGTTCTTTGCATGATAAAACGGTAACCTGCCTTTGTGGATGCCATGTGTCCTGAAATCCAAGATGGATTTTCAGCCTTGTTTCCGTGCATCCAGAGATTTCCCCAGATTCTTGGAATATTTAGATGATAACATGTGATGAAGATAATGAGACATTCAACGACACTTTCAGGTTGAAGATCATTCTTCTGAAATTCTTCCACGATTGGTTTTTAACAGATCTATGAACCTCAGTTCACACTCTCTGGAATTCGTCACCGCAGGAACTAAGGTCTGCTCCAACAGTGCCGTCTTTCAAAAGCAGACTAAAAACTTAAATTTTTGCACAGGCGTTTGAGTAAACTCTACATGGTTATAAATACATTTTCCTTGCCTTGCCTAGTCCACCTCCACTTCTGGCTGATGCCGCCTCTCGCAGATCCTCCTGTAATGGTGCTTTTCCACTAGTACCTACTCAGCCCGACTCCACTCACCTCACCCTCGTTTCTTTTCAATACCCAGATCAGAATTAGGTGGGATTGGAGCGAAACTGCTGTGACGTACTCGATTGTGCGACACAAACATGGAAGACCCGCTCCGGCGATTGTGGTCCTTCACCGCGCGATAATCGCTTTTTAACTTTTTCAGTTTGTCTCGGCACTGCTGAACAGTCCGTTTGTAGCCTCGAGCAGACATGGACTGAGAAAGCTCCTGGTAGATGTTTTCACTCCTCGTGGCCCCGTCTAGCTCTCTCTGGATATTTTCCTCAGACACCAGTTTTAACAAGGTCTCCATCTCGGAATTTGACCACGGAACAGATTTCTGTGCTGCCATTGTGCCAACACCGGAACCTCACGGCAAATAGGTTCCTGGTTTGATTCCCAGGTCCGGCAGGAGTCTTTCTGTGTGGAGTTTGCATGTGCTTTGCATGTTCTCTCCATCCTTGTGTGGGTTTCCTCCCAGAGTCCAAAAGACGTGTGTTTGTGGGCGTCTCCCTGTGGTTGCGGGATGAAGGGTATCTGGCGTAAAACTGGGCCACATGGATGTGCGGTCTATGATCCGCTGTGGCAACCCCTCCAAGAGAGATTAAGCTGACCTGCTTGATGATGATTATTCCTTCAGGTGCCTCTGTCTTTTCTTGTCCCAACTTTTTTCAGACGTGTTTCTGACGTCTATTTCAAAATGACCTTGCATCATTCATAAAATGTTTCACTCATCCAATAATTTAAACGATTAAAATGTTTTCTTTTGTGAATAAAATATGAGTTCATGAGAAAAGAAAAGCACTGCTGTCTGTTTTTCTACACGTTTCACCGCTTTTTTAGAATTGGACTTGTGCATGCACTGCAAAAACTCAAGATCTTAACAAGAATATTTGTCTTATTTCCAATTAAAATGTCTCATTTTTAGTTAAAAAATCTCATTACACTTAAAACAAGACTCATTACCAGAAAAATAACTTATTTGACAATTTTCACCTGTTTCAAGTAGATTTTCACTTGAAATAAGTAGAAAAAATCTGCCAGTGGAACAAGATTTATCTTCTCATTACAAGCAAAAAAAATCTTGTTCCACTGGCAGATTTTTCTACTTATTTTAAGTGAAAATCTACTTAAAACGGGTGACAATTGTTGTTTTTTGCAGTGATGAGTCTTGTTTTAAGTGTAATGAGTTTTTTCTTGACTAAAAATGAGACATTTTAACTAGAAATAAGACAAATATTCTTGTTAAGCTTTTGAGTTTTTTTCAGTGTGAATGTGTCAAAGAACCATGCAACAGCAATAGTTTGATTTTCATCCTCACCTCTCTGCTCAATGCTCAGCTGCACTCCGGTGCGTACGATCCCGACCGGGTTGACGGCCTGGCACTCGTAGTGGCCCTCGTCGTGGGCCGCCACCGACGTGATGCGCAGCGTCCCGGAGGACAGGATGATGTGACGTCGGTCCAGAGGTAAAGGACTTCCCCCTCGAGTCCAGGCAATCACTGGGTGAGGGTTTCCACTGGCCTCGCAGGGGAAATCTACCGTCTGGCTCTCCAGGGCCGACTGGTCCTGCGGTGTGACGGTGAACTGCGGCGTCGCTGCACGTGGAAATCAAGGAGTGGGAAACCAAACAACATTCTCATTTAGTCAGTCATTTTAATGCACAAAAACCCTTTCCAGCAAAGATTGGAATAAAACCTCAAAACAACTGAAGTGGTATTGTGAGGAAAACAAAAACTGCTTTTCTGGTTGTAAAATGAATCTATTAGTATCATGAGACACTAATAGATCCAAACACGTCCGGTATTTGAGCTCTGCCATCTTCAGGTCCAGAACAGATGCCACATGAGCTGAAAACTGAAACACTTTAAATGTGCGTGCGTTAAACATTACTGTGTGGTTCTGTCCTTGTCCGTGTTTATGGACATGTCAGCTGTGCACCCAAAGAGTCAAAGTTGGAACTAAAACCTATCTAAACACACCTGGTACATTGATTTCTAACACGTCCCCACAAGTCACGTGATCACATAATATTCGTCTCTAAAAAGTAAATACATTTGTCAGGGTTTGACATTTCCCCCTGTTTGAGTTTCAGTTCTGTCTTGACCCTCCTGTTTCCATCTGCCCTGATTGTCTGCACCTGTGTCTCGTTATCCCCTGTGTATATCTGGTCTTGTCTTTCTCTTGCTCCCTGCTGGTCTGTACTGTTTCCTCCCTCCATGTGGCATGTCAAGTTTTGTGATCCTGTTTAAGTTCTGGTTTTTGGTCTGCCTTTTTTTGATCCTGCTCAGCAGCTTTTTTGATTTTTGTCTTTAAGAATAAATCCTGCTTTTGGTGAACTCCTGCCTCATGCGTTTGGGTCCTCAACAAAACCTCATCATGACAACATTGTTGCTTCTGGCCCCTAGAATGAAGAAACGTTTTATTCTACTAGAAAAGAAACCAAACGTCCTGCTCCTCATTTTATTCAAGAAAAAAAATCTAAACAAGCCAGACAGAGAGTCTTGTCTTTGAGGTGTTAATAACAATTAAAATAATATTTTTATTATTATTATTTTATTATGAGTAGTAGTAGCAGCAGTATAAGTAGCAGTATAAGTAGTAGTAGCGGTAGCTGTGGCTATAGCAGTAGCAATAGCAGCAGTACTAGTAGCAATAGTAGTAGCAGTAGTAGCTGTGGCAGTAGTAGTACAGAAGCAGTAGCAATAGCAGTAGTAGTAATAGCAGTACCAATAGTAAAAGCACGAGTAGCAGTAGTAGTAACAGTAGTAGTAGTAGTAGCAGTAGTAGCGGTAGCAGTATCAGTTGTAGTACAGTAGGAGTAGGAGTAATAGTAGCAGCATTAGCAGTATCCGTTGTAGTAGCAGTTGTAGTACTAGGAGTAGCAGTGTCCGTTGTAATTAGGGTTGCCAACCGTCCCTTGAAAAACGTAATCGTCCCGTATTTATAAACTAAAGCACGTCCCGTATTGAGCTGAAAAGGGACGCACTTTGTCCCGTTTTTACTGTGAGAGTGAAAAAATAGTCATAAAATGCCAATGGAAAATGGCATTGAGCTGTTGAGTTCATAAGTTATTTTTTTCTGTTTTACTACAGTAGCCTACAGTTTCTATTGTTTTATATGAATTTATACAATTTGAAGTTAAGCAGGACAGGTTTCTGTTTAAGAAATATACTTATTATATATATGGATAATAATTTGTTTTCCATGTGTTCATGGCATTCAAAAATATGCCTCTAATTCAATTCAGGTTTGAGTCAAATAGTTAAAAAATCGTTTCACTCAGAAAAAAAGGGCTAAAAAAATTCACCACGCCAGGAAAGATGAAGGCAATCGACTTGCTGATGAGGTGTCCCTTATTTATTTTTCAGGGAGTTGGCAACCATAGTTGTAGTATCCGTTGTAGTACTAGTAGTAGCAGTAGTAGGAGTAGTAGTTGCAGTAGCAGAGGTAGCAGTATCAGTTATAGTAGTAGCTGCAGTAGTAGTAACAGTAACAGTAGTAGTAACAGTAGTGGTAGCATTATCAGTTATAGTAACAGTAACAGTAGTAGTAGCAGTAGCAGTATCAGTTATAGTAGCAGTATCAGTAGCAGTGGTAATCTTCCCCGCTGGTTCAGTGAGTGTTTACCTTGTACGATGATGAGGGCTGTGGCATGTATGGTGTCCACATTATTGGAGGCGAAGCAGGTGTACTGCCCTGCATCCGCCTGGTCCACGTTCTGGATGTAGAGCCCTCCGGAGGGGGTGATGTTGATGCGGGGGTCGTTGGGGAGGGGGGTGCGGTCCCCCCTGGTCCAGGACACTCTGGGCTGCGGCTGACCCGTGGCGCTGCACTCCAGGGTCACGCTCTCGCCCACCAGCACCTCCGTGGTCTGGGGCTGGATCACGAAACTCGGACGTGCTGGAGGAGCACGAGGAACGGGGGGAGGAGGGGGAGAATGGAGTTAGATTAATTGGGTCATGAGGGTTTTTTCCAATCAAGGTTGCTGGTTTGAATAAGTTCTCTGTTTTTGGAAATGAGCGATGACCCAAATGAATGTTGGCACCATTGTCGAAGGAAATGTTTTCGTTACATTTAGTTCCATCAGTCCAGACATATTTGTATCCATAATTCACCTTCGACCCGAGTAAAAGCGTTTCCCACATGTTTGTGAGAAAATGCAGTTGAGTTGTGTCCGTGTTTGGCCAGTGATTACACGGGAATCAGGACATGTGTACGCAGCAAAGGACCTGAGGTTTACAATCACAGAGTGAAAGGAAATGCACAACATCTGCTCAGAGACGCTTGATTACCCTGGCGACATGCAGAGACAGCCGTGTGCATCTCCCACAGCTTCAGACATGAGAGACGGAGAAGGAGAGAAGGAGAGCCAGAACATGGACCGAACGCCCTCCTGGGTGTCTGTGGAACCCAATGGGTTTTTGCTCACAGCTCAGAACAATTTCCCACCTTCTCTGCAACTCTGGAGGTCTCCCTCCTTACGTCTTCCTACATCACCAATTCCACACCAAGTAATGCAAATGATACAATTCCAAATTTGCAGACAGGAAGAACCCAATATATTTCACTTATATTCTTCATCTACGCAATTTCATTCCTCAATATACATACATTTTTGCATTTTAGGGTGCTTTCAGACCTGTGGCATGTTTGTTTTGTTCCAATTCACGGGCTAAATCGACACAGTTGTTTCGTTTTTCGTTTGTGGGGTTTGTGTTCACAAGGCAACCGTCTGTAGCGGTTCAAAGCTGTTAACAAATGCCATGCGCGAACCAACTGTTCTCTCATTGGTCAGAAATGAACGCGGAAGGAGTTTCCTCCTCCGTACCCCGGGAAAAAACAACAATGGTTATGAGTGAGTTGTGTCGGTTGCTGTGTGGATTATGTTTGCAAACTAACCGCTCCAGGTCTGGAATGGAAGCGAGCCGAGACCAACTCTCCTAGGATCTCGGCTCGCTAGTTTTGTCCCGCATCCGAGCGTGATTGCTGTGTTCACATATACCAAAGGAACCGATCTTTAGGGGGAAACGCTCCCCGTTTAGGAACAACTGCTCCAAACAGGACAGGTGTGAAAGCACCCTAAGACTTGTACCACATCCAAGAAAAGTTGGGTCGGTAAAGCTTTTACCACCCTGTGTAGTTGCCATTCCATCCCTCAACACATCGGTTTTCTGGCATTGAGGAAACCAACGATGGAGTTTGAGGTATTCTTTGACCTGTTCTTCCTGCAAACGCGTCTTATGGTGTGCTACAGGTCAGAGTCATCGTTAGTGCCTTTCTGGACCTGATGGAACAAGTCATTTCCAAAAAAAACATCTGAAACACTGATCCATCTGACGGTGACATGTTTCCAGAGAGTGATGGTCCGTCCCGGATGCCTCAGAGCCCCGAGGTGTTGACCCCACCTCTGGTTGACATGAGGTTTCTCTTCTGACCAGTAACCTTTTATGTTTATTTCTCCTTTGATCTCCTACTTTGCCCTGCACAAACTGTTTTTTGTGGGATGTGTTGGAGGCCTTATATTGCTACAATTGATCCACAAACCACTAATCAAGTAATTCATGCCTTGGTTTTGTCACATATGAATTATTGTACTGTTGTCTGGTCAAACACATCATTGGGAAATATAAGAAAGCTGCAACTGGCTCAGAATAAAGCAGCACGTGTTGCTCTTTCATGCGGAAGAAGGACAAATGTTGCTAAAATGCATGAAAGTCTCTGTTGGCTAGATGTAAGAAATAGATTGTTGTACTTGTTGATGGTGTTTATAAGAAATGTTATTATTACAAAAATGCCAAGACTTTTGTATAGAAAATTAACCTTCAGTTCAGAAACACATAACTATTCAACAAGACATGCTACTAGAGGTTGCTTTACCTTACCAAAATCTAACACATCTGCTGGCACAGTGATATACAGAGCAATGAAGGAGTGGAATTAACTTCCTGATTATGGAACGCAACAGAAAAATGTGCTAAGTTTTAAAATGAAACTAAAAGATTATTATTCAACACAAAATTTTAAGGATTCATATTTAATGGGGTACTCATATTGTTGGGTCATGGCATCTTTGCAATGTAACAAAAGTATTTGTGATGATTCAATGTAGGAGCTTGTGTTGTATGTTTTGTATGTGTGAATTTTTGTGTTTCTGTATATATTTGTGAATGAGTATTTTTTCTGTTTGGTTTGTATTGTGTGTACACTGTATTGTCACTTATGAGAATATGAAGACCCCAGCTGCTTTGCTGCTTTGCAAAAGCTAATGGGGATCTTAATAAAACAAACAAACATTAAGTTAAATGAAGCCAATTGGTTTTTACTTTTTTTTTTAAAAAAGGAGAAATTAAAATAAATCTAAGAATCGCGGTTTTCTTTGTTTGTTTGTTTGCCTTTTTTTTCTTTTTTTTTTTTTTTACAAAATAACGCTCTTTATTACTGTTTCGTGCTTGTCAAACTGAAAATGTCCCATCTTAAGAAGTATTTTATATTTAATACCAAAACCAGTTTTAGTCATCACGCCGCCTGAAATGAACACCGATGGAGCTCAAAAGCAGCAACTTACACGGCGTCCCAAAGTATCGCAGCGTGACCTGCGACGTCTTGACTTCTCCGGCCACGTTCTTGGCCATGCACTGGTACACTCCCTGGTCCGTCTCCCGGGTGTCCTGGATCATCAGCGTCCCGTCTTCCAGCAGGTTGAGACGGGTGTCGTCACGCATGTTTAGAGCATTGCTACAAGACACAGACACAAACACGTCATTGATTCTCACAGTTAACATTTTATTATTAACCACATTTCCTTTAATAAAGTTCAAGACCTTCGTTTACTAAAGCCGTTGAGGGTACCAGGTCTCCATTTCTACTTCCTATTGTTGCAGGGATGACTTGTCTATCCTGGGAATCTCATTCACTTTATGTAAATTACCTCTTGTGCAGAACGTACCAAACCAATCATAAGTAGGAAGCTTTTATATGACTCACACTAGTTGTGAGTGTTGTGTGTTCTGTGGAAACCACCTCGAGTTTTTGGAATGCTATTTTTGAGGAAATGAATTGGCACAAGGCGTGGCTTGTTCCTTGTTCAAATTTTGTGTTACAAGCAAAATCAGAGAACTACATTTAAAATACTACATAACATATACCCATCTATTAGATAGATAATGATCTCTGTAAAGCGCTCTGGGTGCCTTGTAGGGCGCTACATAAATCCAAGTCATTATCTAACACATATATTTCAAGATTCCTTGACATTGATAACAAATGTACCTTTTGTAAAACTGAACCTGAAAGTGTAACTCGCTTGTTTTATGATTGCTCATATAGCAGTACATTTAGGAAAAGAACTTGGGAGCTATATACCATGTAAAACAACACAGAAAATCAACATTGAAGGGAAGAACATTACTACTTATTTTTAATTCAAAGAAGTTACATACTATTGTCAATCTTTGATATTATTAGGAAAATTCCACATCCATAAATGTACATTTCAAAACTCTTCTCCATTATTTAAGTTGTTTTTGATTGAAGTTTATTATTATCTGAAGTCTCTTAAGTTAATTACAAATAAGAAATGTATATCAGTGATGGATATCCATTCTGAGATTTTCAATCATTAAGCTGTCACAAATATAATTCTCATTTTATGCGAGATATTATGAAGTCTGTCACACCAAGGTTTTGTTTCTTTTATGCATTTATTTATTTATTTTTATTTATTTTTTTAGTTTTATTTATTTATTTTTCTAACTTTTTGTTTAACTGTCATTTGTTGTTGTTGTTGATGATGCATGTGCACTGTGCTGCTGATGTTGCACAGCAGCACATTGTTTGTATATTGCAAACCTTCAATAAAACATCAATGGTGAAAAAAAAGAAAAGAAAATCACCTCGAGTGAAGAGTAAAACTGATTTGATCAAGTAAACGATTCTTTGGGGTACAAGATTTTTGCGCAACAATTTTCAGCATGCAAGACCATTTTGATGCAAAACGATGAAGGCAGGTGTTGTTTTTGAATTTGCAAACAAGGAATTTCAGGCACTTTGAGATCATGAAACTTTAAATTTTAAACCTTTAACTTCACAGCATTTATGTACCAGAAAAGCTTCATAAAACACAAAGGAAAACGGAAATACCTAGAAAAAAGTATAGGCCCTCTTTAAAACGAATTACTCTGCAAAGATACAGTAGATGGGGATGTGTCTTTTATCTAAAAGGATCAAAACCATTAGTGCATAAAACTTTAACTCAACTTGACGTTCAGCGTCTGTTCTCCAGACATGGATTAAGTTGTGTCCATGTCTGAACGTTTGTTGAGTTTTCTTCCAGCTGAGCTGATCATTCACTCTTCCTTTCGTCTACATCTAATCCGTGTCTGGGAAACGATCTGACGTGTCTTACTTGTTCCTGAGCCAGATGATCTGCGGTTTGGGGTTGCCTTCAGCCCTGCAGGTGAAGTAGACGGTGTTTCCTGAAGTCACGTCCACGTCCTGGGGCTCGGAGGTGATCCTCGGCACCTCTGGAGGAGAACACAGGAACGGCGGGAGAAAGTTATGCAACCACGAGCTGACATGTACGTCTGTTTGTGTGGCCAAAACCTTCAGGAGTGACACAAATTTAGTTTTTTACTAACTTTTCTGCTTCGATAATATTTGATCATGTTTTTCACCCATTTCCATTGTATACTCAACAACATTTACCATCATTTCATAAGTTTCAAAGGTTTTTATTCATCTGATTTATTCAAAGACTTACAGTGCACTGCAAAAACTCAAAATCTTACCAGGAATATTTGTCTTATTTCTAGTTAAAATGTCTCATTTTTAGTCAAAAAATCTCATTACACTTAAAACAAGACTCATTACCAGAAAGATAACTTGTTATTTGACAATTTTCACCTGTTTCAAGTAAATTCTCACTTGAAATAAGTAGAAAAATCTGCCAGTTCTCATTACAAGCAAAAAACTTGTTCCACTGACAGATTTTTCTACTTATTTTAAGTGAAAATCTACTTGGAACAGGTGAAAATTGTTGTTTTTTCCAGTGATGAGTCTTGTTTTAAGTGTAATGAGATTTTTTTTACTAATAATGAGACATTTTAACTAGAAATAAGACAAATATTCTTGTTAAGATTGAGTTTTTGCAGTGTGTTGCCCCTTCTTCAACTAAACTGGAATGGAGTACCGGTATATCATTTTCAAGACAAAACCTTGGCTGATGGAGATCCATTCTTGCTGTATTTTTGCTCTCAGTTGATCACAGCTTTTAATTTCCTGTTTGTCCGCCCACTTTTTGAGGAGTGACCACGTAACACGAGGATCAAAGGAGTTTCTTGGCCGCAGACCCACAGTTTCAATGCCATGATCTCTCTTTCTTTCATGGTTCCCCACATGATGATGGGAAGTCCATGGATCATAAGTGAATAGCTCCTGGATTGATGTGAGGAGCTGCTTTAGGAGCACGTTCTTCACTCATGCCAGAGTTAGATGGGAAGCAGCTCTAAACGTGGAAGAAGGATGTTTCACGGTTGGCAGGATGGCAGCATTCACCTCTCCACCTCTCAGTCTTGTCTCCCAGCCGTGTTCCCTTCACAAATTCAATCCACCCTGGAGGTTTTTTTCCTTCTGCAGATGCATCCACAGCAACCGGCTGCCATCGTCCAGCGCTGATGGTGGCCTGATTCACTGCAAAAACTCAAAATCGTACCAAGAATATTTGTCTTATTTCTAGTTAAAATTTCTCATTTTTAGTCAAACAAATCTCATTACACTTAAAACAAGAGTCATTACCAGAAAAATAACTTATTTGACAATTTTCACCTGTTTCAAGTAGATTTTCACTTAAAATAAGTAGAATAAATCTGCCAGTGGAACAAGATTTTTTTGCTTGTAATGAGAAGATAAATCTTGTTCCACTGGCAGATTTTTCTACTTATTTCAAGTGAAAATTTACTTGAAACAGGTGAAAATTGTCAAATAAGTTATTTTTCTGGTAATGACTCTTGTTTTAAGTGTAATGAGATTTGTTTGACTAAAAATGAGAAATTTTAACTAGAAATAAGACAAATATTCTTGGTAAGATTCTGAGTTTTTGCAGTGTTCTCATGCTGGAGCCTCACAAAGAAAGAAAAGTCCTGCCTCTTGCTGGACAATCTTGGACATCCTGAGGCTTTCTTCGCTGCCAAACCCCGAATCTTGCACGTCCAACTTCTCTGTTTTGGAGTTTTTGATCATGTAAACGATTCTTTGGGGTACAAGATTTTTAGCAACAATTTTCAGCATGCAAGACCATTTTGATGCAAAACAATGAAGACGGCAGGTGTTGTTTTTTGATTTGCAAACGAGGAATTTCAGGCACTTTGAGAGCATGAAACTTTAAATTTTAAAGTTATGTACCAGAAAAGCTTAATAAAACACAGAGGAAAATGGAAATATCTAGAAAAAAGTATATGTCCTCTTTAAAACGAATTACTCTGCAAACCCACAGTACACTGCAAAAACTCAAAATCTTACCAGGAATATTTGTCTTATTTCTAAAAATCTCATTACACTTATACAAGAGTCATCACCAGAAAAATAATTTGTTATTCGACAATTTTCCCCTGTTTCAAGTAAATTTTCACTTGAAATAAGTAGAAAAATCTGCCAGTGGGACAAGATTTATCTTCTCATTACAAGCAAAAAAAATCTTGTTCCACTGGCAGATTTTTCTTCTTATTTTAAGTGAAAATCTACTTGAAACAGGTGAAAATTGTTGTTTTTTGAGTTTTTGAGTCTTGTCTTAAGTGTAATGAGATTTTTTGACAAAAAATGAGACATTATAACTAGAAATATTCCTGGTTAGATTTTGAGTTTTTGCAGTGTAGATGATGATGTGTCTTTTATCTAAAAGGACCAAAACCAATAGTGCATTTCGATGCAAAACGATGAAGGCAGCAGGTGTTTTTAGGGGTGATCATCTCTTACGTCGCTTGACTGCCTTCCCTTTGCAACAAGCAGTCTGCCCTTATTATTCAGTCAGAATGATCGAGTTGTTTCAGCCGACTAACTCCTGTTAACAATCCCCCCGTGTGGATCATTAGATCGCTGAAATAATGTCCTCTGGTCAAAATGACTGCTGTACACAGCAATCTAGAGGAACATGGGAATGATTGGCCACCCTGCCTCGTCTGTCCAAGCTTGCCGCGGGGTAATGAGGCTGAACATGTTTTCAGAGAGAGAACTGAGGCTTGACTCGTTGTAAGAGGCCATCTAGACTCATAGTCACCACTTATTTTTGTCAACAAGCATGTGAATACTGAGACACAGAGTTCCCATCTCCCAAAGGGCTGCACACATTACACCAGTGACCAAATGGAAAGACAAGTTTCCCACCCTTGCTGGCCCACAGGCAGAACAAACATTCCCTGTGGTGTCTAATCAGGATGTGTTTCTCAAGAGGTCCAAACAGATCTCTGCAAGCAGCCGACACTGTGAAGCGTTCATGGGACATGAACCTGCGTCCACCCGCAGGTGAAACCACCTGACGGGGCTCGTAATCAGTGAAGAGGAGCCAGTAGGATGGGAGGTGTTTGATCACTGGCGGCTGGTGATAAACAATTTTGGGGGGGCGCATTGGTGAGTGGGGATTACAACACAACTATAAACTCTACTTGAACATAAATTTTGCTCTCCTCTCCTTCAGGCCAGCAAATTTTTCAATGACTTTCTGATTGAAATCTGTCATTTAACAAACAAGTCTCTTTTCCATAGAGAGCATGGCCAGTGCATTCAGCCTCCGGTCCGAGCTCCTTAATCAGCTTCTTTTCCTCCGGCAAACGCCTCGTGAAATTATTATTTTGTAATGAAACAACCAAATTAAGTTTTTCTGCTGCCATTGTTTCCTGTCTTGTCGTTGTGACTCCGTTTGTAGCGAGTGACAGATGAAGTCGCGTGTCTGTGACTTTGATTGACAGCTCATGAATCAATCAGATTGGATGAAGAATGAGAAAACACGCTGATTGGCGGGAAAAAAAAACCTGTCTGTACAGCCGCCCGGATGAGCCATCCAGTGTGATGTGGCTTCTACGAGCCGTTCAGATTCTGCTCCCTTTCGTTACGTAACTGTAGCAGTGTGAGCGCCACGGGGGCCCGACCGACAGGATGGAGAGACACAGAGTTTCGTGCAGAACCCTTTATTGCCAAACACCCAGGACACACGTGCAGAAGCACCTTCTCACACAGCATCAGCCAGCAACTCCTCCGACCCTCGCTGCTGTCCAGCTCTGCCTTATAAAGGCAGGCATGACTGTTTCCTACAGCGCTTTCAACCGGCTTTCAACGCGAGCGACAGGAAGAAAATAGAAGCAGGGCTTCTGACAAATGTTCAGCTCAAAACGGCATGCAGCGCTGCGGCCAGTTAGGACAGTCCAATAGAAAATAAAGCAATGGAATTTATTTTGTCGCTGACGCTCGCATCGCATGGTGTTAGGACACGGTAACTCCGCGGGCCGGAGCTTCCGCCATTTTTCCGTAGTGGTGCATCGCGTCATTCAGGCAGCCAATCAGCACAGAGCCTCATTATCATAGCCCCGCCCACTCAGAATCCTGCACAGATAATGAGGTTAGAGAATGGGATGATAAAGACATGGCTCAGAGGCTGAATTTCTAATTTATTTAGCAAAAACAATCAAAAGCTTGTTTTTAAGACATTCAAGGCCTGTTTAAAATAGGTATTAGATGCCATAATAGGTCCCCTTTAAGTTTATGAATGGATAATAGTGAATATTTCTTGCACATAGATGGAGTGAAGGTAGAATGTTGAAGGGCATCAAATTAGCTGCAGAGGTGAATCTGTGGCTGAGATTCACCTGCCTGCCAGGCCTGGACTGCAGCATCCAGATGAGAAACAGAGTTAAGACGGAGAGATGGATTTACTGCTGTGAAAGCCAACTAGCTGTTGCAGAACTTGACTGAGGCCAGACACACCCGTTTATAATAAAATTTGTGAGTCTGGCGCTGAGGACCTTCTTGGAATACAACCCTTACATCGTTGAAAAGCTAAATCAGATCTAATTCTGGTTTTCAAAGGAGACATACCATGCTTTCTTTCCACAACTGACAAATTCTCAAGATCTCTAGGAAGTGTCTGCGAGGTTCTTTGGTGAGAGTACAGCAGATACAGGTCCAACAGCACTTTTTAAATTATTTCTTTACATCCAGGTTCAGGGCAGCTGGTTTCAGTGGGCAGAGTCAGACAATCCACACATTTCTTTCATGCAGTCTGCCTTTTCCTCAATGGCTCTTACAGCTTTTTACTTTGAAAGAGAAGTAAAAGAAAGCATCCATGCCTAACAGGAAACAGAGGACTCAGATTTCACCTAACAAACATCTAAGAACCACATGCTTTCACAACCATTCCCACCTTGACTCCAGTGAACAAAACCAGGTAAACACCTGACAGCCGATGAAAGATTTAACAACCCACAGAAATGGAGGGTCGGTGATTTGCGTAGGACTTCTACAGCTCCTACTCAAACTCCACACCAGTCTGAAGTGATCAAGTCTTCAGGATAAAAGGTGAAACATCTCAACGTGGAAGTCCAGTTCCTCGTTGAGAGCCAAATATCCCCAAAACTATCGTATTTCGCATAAATAAGCATATGCTACGACAATGCTAAAATGAGAAACATGTTTGCTGATGACGTTGGGCTAAGAAGATGTGTCTGTGCGAAAGAAAGAGTGAGGATAAAAGAAATGTAACGTGACAAAACACCAGATCAATTATGAACAATTGACTCCGCTGAATGTGATTCCAAATCAGAGTAATGGTGAATAAGAGTCGTGAAGAAATGCCAGCTTTTCGAAAGGGATTGTAAATTATCGTTCACTTCCGACTATTGATTGCATATTGTAGGCAGAAGTCAACACTATTGTACAAATATATATTGCAATATCTGGCAACACTGGAGATAACACAGTGTGTTCTGCGTCCACAAAACACATCCAGCTCCCAACAAAGGAAACCTGCTAGACGGAGGACGGAGGACGGAGGATGGAGGACGGAGGACGGAGGGGTGTGCTGACTAACCAGGTGCAGCTGTGTGGCCTTCAGTGACCTGGTGTGAAACAAGAGCTTCACAATACAGCAGGACAGACAACTTTAATGTAACACATGGAAATGTGAAGGTTCAAAAACCAAGAGACAGAGAGTAGAACAACCCCCATAAACCATGACAAATGCACAAACGCACGCACGCACGCACGCACGCACGCACGCACGCACGCACGCACGCACACACACACACACACACACACACACACACACACACACACACACACACACACACACACACACAGCTGGACTTCCAAGAGTTTAAAGGACCTTAAGACCAGCTCTAGAATCAGTCCACTGTTCTATCAGAACACTAACTATTTCCTTTACAAGATCAATTAAGGATCTGCAGCTGCTATGTAATCAATACAGGCTAAATAAAAGATTATTTTTGCAAATAAATAAGCTTTAAAAGATCTGATATTTAGTCATTTCAACTTTTGTTCCCTTTAAAATGATTGACTGATTATGGAAAACTCAGATTTGAACAGAACGGCGTAACAAGAAATCACCCATTGGTCCACATGTCCAACTTAACAGCATTACGATGAAGGTGGACATGCAGGTGATGCCCCCCTACCCATCTGTCCATCCACCCATCTATCCGTCTGTCCATCCACCCTACCCGTCTGTCCATCCACCCTTCTGTCCGTCCGTCCATCCATCCATCCATCCATCCATCCATCCATCCATCCATCCATCCATCCATCCATCCATCCATCCATCCATCCATCCATCCATCCATCCATCCATCCATCCATCCATCCATCCGGGTCATGTCCGGGTCAGGGTGCAGCAGTTCAAGCAGAGAAGCTAAAACCTCCGTTCAGATCGGGGATCACAGCTCAGTGACCCCGACAGAAATACGTCAACATGAAAAAGAACAGATGGATTCCTTAGGGCACCAAACCAGACCTCCTCTGTCCCTCACCTGCACCTTGAAACTTTGTCCATAAAAGTTATGAACAGATTTGGTGAAAAAGGCAAGTTCCATGGAAGGGAACTTCCATTCAGGACAAATCCAATTACTGCCAGTAATAAAGTCCAAACTGTTGTGTTTGTCTGAGGCCCAACTGGCCTGTAGCTGCAGATCCAGCACTCCAGAGGTCTGCAGACCAGAAGACCCTCAGAAAACACGCTGCTTCCAAACCCACAAAACACATTTAGAGCAGTCAGACTCCCACGAGCCCCTCCAGCTGTCCAGGGAGGGTAAAGAGCTGGTCAAGTGTTTGATGGCCAGGACAGGAGCTAAACAAAAATGATTTTAGGCCTCAACTTAACCAGGTATTTGCTGACTACTGAATCTATCCACCATGCTTGACTTCTAAAATGTGCAATTCTAACCAGCTGCTACGAACAACGAGGTTGCACAGCAGTCTGCAGCATGACGCCACCGTACAAGCCCTCCTACCTCCTTTAAACCCTTTTAAAAAGCAAAATATAGCAATGCAACATATTTGGAAACTAAAACTATGGCTTTATGTTGCGCAGAAAACTGCCCAATAATGTGAGTGTTGAGACATTTATGTTTCTGCAACATGTGAACGGCCTCCACACACGGATGCACACACTGCAGCCTCATCTCACAGGCAGCTGTTTGTGGTCAGATGAGTCAAAGACCAGATCCAGAGTCCTGACTGAAAACATCAGACAGACACAACTGCTGTGTTTGAAGAAGGAAACATCTGAATGCCTGCAGACCTCAAGACAAAGAGGGGACGAACATCTGTGAGGAGGTGACTCAGCAAACCTGCTGTTTGAAGGAAGGAAGGAAGGAAGGATGGATGGTTTGGTTTGGTAGAACTTTGTAAGATGAATGTGTTTATCGTCATGAATTTACACAAACCGCGAGCTGATGACACCCCGTTTTCTCAGATGTGTCTGTTCCTCTCCGTTGCTGAGAGTCACGGATGTAAGAGTCACAGTTTCACTGAGGTGTCCTTCAATAACAACTCCTCCTTTGTTCCAGACAGTTAATGTTGCAGAACGTTCCACAGGAATTATGTCATGGAATAATGTCATTTCCACAACAGCCGGTCTCGTGGAGAAGAAAAACTGACGGTAAACAACTGAAAAACCCTTCTGAGAACTTGGATATTTCACTTTAAACCAAAGAGTGATCTAGTTATAAAACACGGCCCCTCGTTCCAGGAAGGTTGGGACCCTGAGTAGGATCCAAATGATAATAAAATGTTTGCAAATCTCATTAACCTATATTCTATTGAAGTGAAGAAGCCCAGGCCTTCCTGCAGCTCTTCTAGGGGAATACCGAGGAATTCTCAAGCTAGCCAAGAGGTGTAACGTGTCCAGCATTGTCCTGCTCCGGGGCTTCCGGCGGAGTGGACGTGCCTGAAAACACCTCACCAGGAGGCGTCCGAGGGGGACACTAACCCAACCTCCTCAACCGGCTCGTCTTCCTGTGGAGGAGAAGTGGCTCTACTCCGAGTCCATCCTGGACCACTGATCCCCCCCTCTAAGGGGGAGTCCACAACTTCCTGTGGAGGAAACTTGTTCCAGCTGCTTGAATCTGCAGGCCCGGTGCTTCACTCCCCTCGGCCGGTCACCACAGACGGGGGTTTGGCTCGGCTCAGTCTTCACCATAAGAGCCCGATATACTTAAACTCTTCGGCTTAATCACCTCATCAGAAACCCAGAGAGAGCATTCCACCCATTTTAAACAAGCTTTGGCTCAGATAGCACCAGTTCTGGATCATCTTCACACCTGTCTTCCTCTGTGCATGATAAAGCTTTAACCTGGATTTGAGGATGACGGGGCTCAGCTGTGTTTTTAGCGGTTTCCAGGAGTTTGAGAGATTTAGAAGGGAAAGACAGCAGTGGCCTTCCTAAATCCACTGTGATTAATCTCATTTTAATCCAGATTTCAATTTTTTCATGAAGAAAAAAAAACGACATAACTTTGTCACATATGCTGTGGTGCGTTCTGAACGAGGTGGATTTCAGCAGTTCCCAGGTAACATCGGGTTCATGCTGTTGTTTCTGGACAAAAACCTCAAAGGAATTATTTGAGTAGTTCTACAGGGATTTGCTTCGTTTTATAAAGTATGAAATGTTGTTTGTTCCGCAAGTTAGGTTTGTAGTCGAAAAATCCTTATTGAAACATACATCAAAAGTCAGTGAATAATAATTTTTAATTATTATGATTTCAGTGCAGCCCATAATAATCGTGGGTATGCCTCTCACCATCGCACCTCTCACCACCTCCAATCCAGTATCCAATCTTCTCCAGAAAGAAAAATGTGTAATAATAATAATAAAACATTTAAATAATAACAAAACCAAATGGGCACCTTGAACGGCGGCGGTTATTCTGCCCCTGTGTGTGTGTGTGTGTGTGTGTGTGTGTGTGTGTGTGTGTGTGTGCGTGCGTGTGTGTGTGCGCGTGTGTGTTGTAACTTAACCTCCGCTAAGCATTCATGGAACGCTTGAAGAGGAAACTCAGACCTTACCCGGCAACAGCAGATTCTATTTTCTGATTGGCTGATAGGTGGGCAACTCCAGACAGCTGCTCTCAGCTACAGCAGCATAGTCTACCGTGGACCCTTTGAAAGATTAGGCTTAGTGAGAAATGCCATGCGTGAGGTGTGAACTTGTTGAAATGCGCGAGTCTCAAACATTGAGACTTGAGCTCAATGTTTGAGAAGACTTGAGAGCCCTGTCTCATGGTGTTCCCACATCTCCTGCCGCCTCCCCCGTCTCTCCCCGTCCCCCTGATGAGGTCCAGCCTCAGTATTCATCCTCATCCAGCGGGACAGAGGTGTACCAGCTGCAGAGGGAAAGCTTCTGATGCTTCACTCTGGGTCGTCCACGCGGCTCAGCAGGGCAGAATAAAGGAGACAGAACCATCTGTGTGAATGTGGCTTCAAAAGCATGCTTATACTTTATCACGTCACAAATTTATTGTGACACGTATCTCCGCTTTAGAGGCTTGTAATATAGGTAAACTTAATTTTATTGGGTTAGTCACATTCTGACTATCTGGTGATGTAGTTCAGCTACCTGGCATTCCCTTCTCCAGATATGATTACTATCAGAGTGAGCAGACTTAACTTATAGGCTGTTATGCCACTAAATCCTCCATTCAGAATGACTTAATTTGACTGTTTCAGAGAGGGGCTTTGTATAAAGAAATCTCATTTTCAAGATATCCAGATATCTCCATAGAACCACTGGTTAGTATTCAATAGCATCCAAGACAACTAAGTAATAGTATATTTTATAGGGATTTATGTTCTTCTGATAAATGAAAGAAAAGTGAAGGAGTCCTATATGTTCTTATTACCAAAAAGTACAATTTCCGCCTAAACTAAAGGTATGATTACAGTGCTATATTTCAATATTTTGTCAGGTAAATCATTTTCTGACAGTTTGATGATGGTGGATAGCCACCTGGTTCATACCTCAGCAAGTTTGATGCAGAAAAGAGTGAGCATTCTCAAGTTATGGGCTTTTTTTCTCACGTTTCCCCTATTCGAACTGGCCCAATTTGGAGTAGTTCTAAAGAAGAGCCAAAAAAAAAAAGAATGTCCCCCCAAAATCAAAAACCACAACATCTAATTTCACTAATAGGAGACCCTAAAGATAATAAAAATCACTGTTGTGGTTAGTTCTACCTCGGGTAGGAATATCTCGAAAACTAAAGCCTTTTTTGAGGACTTGTTAAACTCAAATGGCTGTGAGATGTTTCTCCAGGATTTATCACTTACTTTTGTTTCTCTTATCTCGGCTCTTATTTTCCGACATGTTGCTGCCATCAAATTCACAAGGGACTAAAATGTAAGATGTCTCACTTTAATTTAATATGTTATCTATTGCACATTTAATGAGTTTATGGCATGTGGAACTCACTGAACCCTGTTCCTACACAGCAAAAACTCAAAATCTTACCAGGAATATTTGTCTTAATTCTAGTTAAAATGTTTCATTTTTAGTCAAAAAATCTCATTACACTTAAAACAAGAGCCATTAACAGAAAAATAACTTGTTATTTGACCATTTTCACCTGTTTCAAGTAAATTTTCACTTGAAATAAGTAGAAAAATCTGCCAGTGGAACAAGATTTATCTTCTTATTACAAGCAAAAAAATCTTGTTCCACTGGCAGATTTTTCTACTTATTTTAAGTGAAAATTTAGTTGAAACGTGAAAATTGTTGTTTTTTCCAGTGATGAGTCTTGTTTTAAGTGTAATGAGATTTCTTTGACTAAAAATGAGACATTTTAACTAGAAGTAAGACAAGTATTCTTGTTAAGATTTTGAGTTTTTGCAGTGTATTGACATTTCACACAGCGCCCTGACTTTTGGGGAACTGGGGTTGTAAACGTCTGTAAATGCATGAATTTTCAGAGTTTTACCACAGTTCAGCTCCTGGGCGGTGAGCGTGGCCACGGACCGGCCCTGCAGCCGGCTGGGGTGGTCGCAGGTGGCGGCGGCCTGGGCGTTCCCCGACTCGGCGTACTGCTTCAGCAGGTCGGCCAGCCACAGCAGCTCACAGTCGCAGCTCAGCGCGTTGGAGTCCAGCCGCCTGCACAAACACACACAAACACACACAAACAAGGAGTAATGAGACGGGGACATCGGCTTTGAAGGAATGACAGTGTTTACAGCCGGCAGCAAGCGAGCAGCTGGACATCCTGATCAGGCTGATACTACTCAGAACAGTATTTTACCACAGATCTTCATCACATGGAATAGAAGGAGGTAAAAGAAAGTCCAAAATTCTGAATGAGTCATGAAATGATTCATGAGTGGGCACAGCTCAGCTCACTAAACACAGACTGTAAAACTGATTTTACTGCCTGTATTTCATCAACTGGCTGTAGGTGTCGTTTAAAAGGGACTAACGCTTTTACGGTGAAACACTGGAAGAGCAGATGTTACGGCTCTCTGCATCCTCACTAGACTTGTAGTTGAAGAGTGGTCTCCTTCTACTCGTGTGGAGAAGATGTGAATAAAATGAATGCCTGAAGAGCTTTCAGAAATCAGAAATCAGAAATTGTTGGGTTGATATGAAAAATGCAAACTGACTTCAGTTTCCCTGCAGAGAGAATTAACCAATCCGATTACATTTCAGAGGATTTGTGCAGCTGTCACACAACTACGATGAAACTGCACAATGTAGCCAGAAGTGTTTGGCCACATCTGGTCATTGATGCATCTGCATTTGCAAACATTTGTGATGCAGACGGTTTGTTCTGAAGAGTTGGGTGTGTCAGGACTGGTCAGGACCGGTCAGGACTGGTCAGGACTGGTAGGGTTGTTTTTGTCACCATAGCCCCTTTCACACAGCCAGTTCGAGGCGGGAACGTTGCGCCTTTAAGCCGCCTCGCTGTTCTGTGTGAAAGTCACGGAGGCGGAATGGGGGGGCCAAGTGGCCCCACCAATAAGCCGGCAGCGGAGGTAGTCACAGAGCCGAAACGGGGTCTGTGTGAATGACACAGCCGGCATGCCGGCATGCCACTAGACGCTGACGCTGTCGTCACGCCTCTGATTGCGGAACGCCGGCATGCTGTGTGAATTTACAGACGGGAGCGGCGTTATGCCGGCGTTGTATGGTTCTGTGTGAACCAACAAAGGCGGCGTATTGGCAGGACTTCTTTACACCAATATTGCGGAATCTCTGTGTGAAAGGGGCTCATGTTTCAATTGTAGTTTTAGTCTAGTTTTTGGGTCAAGTTAACATTTTAGTTGTTATTAGTTTTAGTCACGTTTATTCTCCTTTTAGTCGTGTCAAGTTTAGGTCGACTAAAAGTCTGAGCATTTTAGTCTTATTTTAGTCAGAATTGTCCAGGAGCATTTTAGTCAAAGACTCAAGAATACATTCATTCCAGATGAATGAACATATGAACAGATATACATAATGAACATATTTATTTTTCCGCATTTCTCCCTGTGGCAGGGTGGAGGAGCAGCAGCCACTCAGGTGATGGGTCACAGGTGTGTCCCATCAACCTCTCCACCCTGCCTGCCTTGATAAGGCAGGGCTGGACAGCAGCAAGGGGGTCTGCTGAGAAGGTGCTTGTGCACGTGTGGCGGTGTATTTTGCAAATAAAGTGGTTGTGCTCGAGAACCCCGTGTCCTCTCTGTCCTGTCGGTCGGGCCCCGTAGCACTCGCCCTGCTACACTGCGCCCAACGTGGGGCGTCCGACAGGATGGAGGAGGGAGGCACGGAGCGGGCCCTGGAAGCGCTGGCCCATGCCCTGGCAGACCTAGCAGCCCTACTCCAGGGCTAGGGGGAGCGGCAGCGCTGGTGAGGCTGCGGGACCCGCGGAGCGACCCACCCCGACGCCACGCCTGAGGTTCGCCGCAGCAGCTCGTGAGGAGCTGGTGGCGCTGCAGCCGACAGGCCGGAAGGCAGAGGCTGCGGGCCACCAGGCGACGGCTCCCGAGGCGGCGCCAGCGATTATGCCTTGCAATTTTAACAAGAATATTTGTCTTATTTCTAGTTAAAATGTCTGTTTTTAGTCAAAAAATCTCATTACACTTAAAGGAGCTTGAGGCTCCTTTTAAGAAATGAGACTCTCTAGCGCCACCCTTCACCACGACGGCCGTTGGGGGTACTGCAGCCAACAGCGAAGCCGGCACGGGAGAACGGGGAGAACGCACATGCAGCGTCATGTGACGTCACATCCGCAGGACAGCGCGGGAAATTCGGGACCGAATTGCAGCACATTTTGCAGCACACAGCCTGTTCAAGGCAAAGGAGAGATACACTAGAGGACTCATTCTTTTGGGTTTGGAACTCTTCATCTGACCTTATTACTAGAAAACTTAAAACGTATACGGATTTTTTTCATAAATCTTGCCACAATCCGGCCTCAAGCTCCTTTAAAACAAGAGTCATCACCAGAAAAATAACTTATTTGAGAATTTTCACCTGTTTCAAGTAAATTTTGACTTGAAATGAAAATCTGCCAGTGGAACAAGATTTATCTTCTCATTACAAGCAAAAAAATATTGTCCCACTGGCAGATTTTTCTACTTATTTGAAGTGAAAATCTACTTGAAACAGGTGAAAATTGTCAAATAACAAGTTCTTTTTTCCAGTGATGAGTCTTGTTTTAAGTGTAATGAGATTTATTTTACTAAAAATGAGACATTTTAACTAGAAATAAGACAAATATTCTTGTTAAGATTTTGAGTTTTTGCAATGTATTATTACATTTATTATTATTTCTTATTACATTATTATTATTTAGGCCTTCTGTGAAGGCGTAGAAGGCCCTGAAGGTTCCCCACTGGTATCAGAGTGTTGTTCCTCCCTGACACGTCAGTGGAGTCATCAGCAGCTCTGATGCCACAGTAATGAAAGGTTCCTAGTCCCCGTTGCGTGAGTGGAGCTGCAGTTGGAGCTGCCCACATGGTGACGAGATCCGCCGGGTTGTGTAAACCCTCTCTGGTAGTCCATGAACGACGGCACGCCTGGCACTGCCAAAGCCGGCCCAGCCCAGTACAAACAGTGAGGCCCATCGGGACCAAACTGGAACACGGTCTGTTGCTGCCGTGGGAAACTGTCTCCCCGTCCGGCTTTGTCTGCTGGCAACCGGGCCGGCTCTCACTTCTACTACAATGTGTCCATTATGCATGACATGTCGGAGGAGGATTTACACTGCTGAGGCAATCTATGAAGCTCCTTTGATCAGCTCGCTCACAACACAAGCTTTTTGTCGACGCGAGTCATTTCAGGTCTTAGTATTATGTAAATACAATCTTAGACGAACAAAAACATACAGCATTTTATTACAATATTTAACTAATTGAAACCAAAATGAAAAAGAAAATGTGAATAATACTAAATACACTCTTAAGTACCTGTAAACTGCTAATCATGTGCAGGTGTGCAGACTTCTACTAAAGCAGATGCTTGGGCTGTTTACTGGTGTGTGTTAACACAACGCCAAGAGGGAAAGGCGTAAGCAAGGCAAGGAAAGTTTATTTGTATAGCACAATTCAACACAAGGTAATTCAAAGTGCTTTACATCAACATTAAAAGTGAAATTAAACAGTAAATAACAAATAAAATGAAATAAAATGATAAGAAAAGAGGTAAAATAATAAAAAGCACAAGTTGTTAAAAAGTAAGGGCAGTAGAATACAGCAGGTACACATCTCATTCTTAAAATGGCAAGAATTACGTTTCTATACAGTCAGAAAGTACAAAGACTGGGTCAAATACAGTATTACAAAAGTAATCTGTAACAATTCATGCAGTGAATCAAACCAATTTGACAATTCTATGCCACAATGCCTGTTTCCAGGTCTTATTTCACACAACTGATGAGAATTATGTTTCTATACGGTCAAAACGTACAAAGACCGGGTCAAAAACAGTATTACAAAAGTAATCTGTGCAGATTTGTGCGGTGAATCAGACCAATTTGACAATTCCATGTCACAATGTCTAAGCAAAGGTGAACGTAAGCAAAGCTCTATGTGCGTAACACAGGAAAGCATTTGAAGACAGTTGTGAATCTTCCCAGAACACGATGCTCCGTCTAATTCATCCTAAGATCAGACCACTCCATGCGCAGAGAAAACACAAGAAAAAAACCCAAACAGCTCCATCTCATAACCCGCACGCCTCACTGAGCGTGTTAAAGTGCATGACAGCAGGATTAGGAGACTGAATACGTGCGGTTTGTTGGAGAGGTTGCCAGGAGAAAGCCTCTTCTGTCTGAGAGGAACATGGAAGCACAGCTGAGGTTCACAGAGCTGCATCTGAGCAAACCACAAGACTTCTGGAACGGACAACAACAATGCTGCGGCGGGACCTCAAGAAAGCTGTCCGTCAGTGTATACCCAAAAACCTCAATGAACTGAAGAAACACTGTGAGGAAGAATGGACAAAAATTCTTCCCCAAGCAGCGATAAAGTCATGCAGGAAATGACGACTTCAAGCTGCCGCTGCTGAATGCGGATCTACAAGATAATGAATCATGAGGTACTTAGTGCGGCCCATAGGAGTTGTGTTTTGTTTTCGTTAGGTTGGGTTGTATTTGCCAAATACTAAGATCTACTATGATCCGATTATTTTCACAAAGTTGCTGGGGGAAGATGGAGTTCCAAACTAGAGTGAAATTTATTTGATTTACGTTTTTTTGGACTCATTTGTCAGGCATCATCAAACATGTGTTGTGCTCTATGAACAGCAGACATGTTATTTTTATTGCATTTCTCCTCACACTCCACCCTGAAGTCGGTTCCAAACACGGAAACCTTTGGAAAGGGCCGGACGGCCGAGGTCTGCAGCTAAAGCCGCGTGGCTCATGTAACTGAGAAACAGGCCCCAGAGAACGGGCTTACGAGTTAACTCCAGAAATTTGACACGGACATGCATTCTCCGACGGATATCGGAGCAGTCGTTAAAGTTTTTTTTTTCTACTCACAGTCGCTTCATGGCCTGCAGATGCGAGAAGGTTCCAGGAACAAGATGAGCGATTCTGTTGTTGTGCAAAAACCTGAACAAAAGATAGAAGAGGAGTTTGTAAAGCTACAAAAAAAAAAGAAGAAGATTTTTAATTACATTTCATGTACATTTTTAAACGTAATACAGTGACCCTTTCAGTAACGTCATTTTCCATTTTTTAAACGGGACAACACTGCGAAAACTCAAAATCTTACCAGGAATAGTCATTACCAGAAAAATTACTTATTTGACAATGTTCACCTGTTTCAAGTAAATTTTCACTTGAAATAAGTAGAAAAATCTGCCAGCGGGACAAGATTTATCTTGCAAGCAAAAAAATCTTGTTCCACTGGCAGATTTTTCTACTTATTTTAAGTGAAAATCTACTTGAAACAGGTGAAAATTGATGTTTTTTCCAGTGATGATTTTGATGATGTTTTGTTTTAAGTGTCATGAGATTTTTTTTGACTAAAAATTTGACATTTTAACTAGAAATAAGACAAATATTCTTGTTAAGATTTTGAGTTTTTGCAGTGAAGTAATATGATCACGACTGGCTGATATCAAACAGTCCTCTGTTTATGTCAGGCTGTGCAGGGAACGCTAAACTAGTCCAATAATTGATGGCAGATGATCCCCAAATCCAGGTGTGAAAAACTTGTTGCATCATTCCCAAGAAGACTCTTGGGTGCTCCTACTCAATACTGAGCAAAGGGTCTGAATAATTATGATATTTCAGTTTTTCTTTTGTAATAAATTTGCAAAATTTTCTACATTTCAGTTTTTTCTGTCAAGATGGGGTGCTGAGTGGACATTAATGAGAAATAAAATGAACTTTTTGGATAGTAGCAAATGTACGTAAGAGTATTAGGGCCAGGCAGGAGAAAAATTTAAATAATATTTTAGAGGATTTTTTTGTAATTATGCATTTCGAGAAAAAAGTCGAAATGTCGAGAAAAAAGTCAAAATGTATTTCAACTTTATTCTCGAAATTCCGACTTTATTCACAAAATTTCGACTTTATTCTTGAAATTGTATTTAAACATTAATCTCGACATTTCGACTTTTTTCTAGAAATTGTATTTCAACATTATTCTCGACATTTCCACTTGTTTCTCGAAATTGTATTTCAACATTCCGATTTTTTTCTCGACATTTTGACTTTTTTCTCGAAATTGTATTTCAACATTAATCTCGACATTTCGACTTTTTTCTCGAAGTGCACAATAAAAAAAAAAATTTCCCCTCTCAAATATTTTTTCTCCTGCCTGGCCCTAATACTCTTCCGTAGAGTGGACATTAATGAGAAATAAAATGAACTTTTTTGGATCGTAGCAAATGGCTGCAATGAAACAAAGTGGGACAAATTTAAAGGGGTCTGAATACTTTCCATACCCACTGTATGTTAAGACGTACCTGTATAAGGTTAAGCAAACAAGCAAGAATGACACGACATCCCAGTGAGGATTAAACTCTTAACCTCAGATTAATTAAGAGACAATGTAATCGTTTATTTTAGTTCACTGGTGGAAAATGGGAAATGGCAACACGCCATGAACGCTGGAGAAAAGCACCGGGAGGAAACGCTGAGGCTTGTGAGTCAAAGACGGCTGGGTGAAAGGTCGGAGCAGACTTACAGTCGCTCCAGCTTGGGCAGATGGGTGAATGATTCTGGCTCCAAAGAATCAATGTTGTTGAAGTGCAGGTACCTAGAGAAGAGACAAAGCTGAGTAAAACCTGAATAAAGCTCTTTAAAACCAGAGAGCAGAGTGATGCCCCGCTGTCTTTTCCAAAAACTCTTGTCAATTATTAAAATGTGACATTAAACTGATCTCCTCTGATACACAAACATAATCTGCAGAGTCCACAGAATGTTTTTTTGTTATATTAATGATTTATTAAGTTTTTGTTTGCAATAGTTTATCCACAATTCTCCAAAAAGACAAAGCAAAACTGTTTTCTCAGCACTTGAAGACCCAGAAGTTCAGGCCTTTAGATCTTGGGGTTTATCAATGGCTCTAATCTTCACCGTTACCTCGATCCTGATCAGTTCTTGTTACAGAAGCAAAGTTCCCCCAGAATGATGCTTCCGTTATCATTTCAGACTTTGAGTACAACATTAAAGAGAGGATGCTCAGCACTTGCTGTTTTCTTCCAAACATCACTGAGTTCACCCTTGGATTGATCAGATCAACTTCTCGTCCTGAGTCTTTGAGACGGTTTCTTGAAAACTCCCAGAATGCTGGCACGTAACGTTTCTGGAGCAATGTTTCTGTCGGGTCACTGTACCACGGATGTCTTGCTGCGTTCACGGTTGAGTTTTGAAGAACGGACACGGCTGTATCAGAGGCTGTGTTAGTTTTAGGTGTCACAAGCAACAGTCCCTGCCGGCGTAGCACCGAGACAAACAAGAGGCTTCAAAAGTACTCAAGAAAACCCCTGGCTGACATCAGAGGATTCTCCGGGTCTCTTTTATACAGTCTACATGTAAAACTGAGAAACCCTCCTACAGTAGGTGAAAGGTGGAACGTCTTCAACAACCAAGAACAGGAAGTAAAGTTAGGGTCGCCAACCGTTCCTTGAAAAATGGAATCGTCCCGTATTTATAAACTAAAGTACACGTCCCGTATTGAGCTGAAAAGGGACGCACTTTGTCCCGTATTACTGTGAGAGTCAAAAAATAGTCATAAAATGGCAATGGAAAATGGCATTGAGCTGTTGAGTTCATAAATCATTCCCACTTGCTTGGAATAGCCTCCAAAAAGACCTGAACCTAAATACATTAGTGTCACTGTCGGATTTTAAAGCTCTTACAAATACATTTTGAAATGACTCTGTTGGTACTTGTCACTGTTTTTAAGTAGGCTACTGTAACTTATTTACTGGCACTGTTTTGTGAGGTATCTTGCATTGTCCTTCTATTTCTACCATTTTTGGCCAGGTCTCCCTTGAAAAAGAGATCCTCGATCTCAATGGGACTAACCTGGTAAAATAAAATGTTTTTCTGTTTTACTACAACTGTAGCTACAGTCATGGCCTTTGGGCACAAATAGGTTTACAACTTTTCTTCAGACTTTCTGTTTGCACTTTTGTTATTGCACTATGTGCACTATTACAGAATGGATGTTCTGCTTTCTTTCTATTGTTTTGTATTAATTTATACAATTTTAAGTTAAGCAGGACAGGTTTCTGTTTAAGCAAGATACTTATTTTATTCAGTTCACTTTGTTATTTTGTATTAAAGTGAATTGCTGGATAATAATTTATTTTACATGTGTTCATGGCATTCAAAAATATGTATCTAATTCAATTCAATTTGAGTCAAATAGTTAAAAAATCGTTTCACTCACAAAAAAAGGGGCTAAAAAAATTCACCACGCCAGGAAAGGTGAATGCAATGGGATTGGCCGGCCCTGCCGTTGAGGTGTCCCTTATTTATTTTTCAGGGAGTTGGCAACCCTAAATCCAGTTGTCTTAAGGCGGGCCTTGGAGGATGACCATGACACCAAGAAGTTGCATCAGCACTGATCCCATTCACAGTAACCAGTTTTCATGGTCATCTATCTCATTAATGCCCTTCATATTTACATTTTTAATGCAGCAGCCAAATTTAAAAAGTTGTCTGGTGGCTCCAGTCATCCAAACCTTTCTGATTGAAGCTTCAGGTCACTTTGAAAAGTCTAGGAAAGTTCTTGTTCCACATCTGTTCCTCAGTTCAAGTCTGGGTCAAGGAATCAATAACCTCAACACACGGTTTGATTTCCACTCCAAGAGACACATGTAACTGTGAGATCTTCTTATTTCTGTCCAGTAATTTCAGTGGAACACAGGTGGAGACCAGGAACGCTGTAAAAGACTCCTCAAAGACCAGGAATGCATCCGAGCTTTACTGCAGATGTCACAATAGCAGATCTAAATACTTAATGAGGGGGATATAAGGGGGATATTTAAGTCTTATTTCAAAAAAATAAAAAAACACCAAGTGATAATACACAAAAAGCTGCTTTTAATTTGTCTGTGGGGGGAAAAGATGACTGAAAAATGAACTCAAATTAATCAGCGTAAAGCAACAAAAATATGGAAAATTGGAAGGAGTCTAAAAAAATCTAATCATGACAGTTTACTCCCAAAATCCTCTGCACTAAAAGATAAATTAAACCATATGTGGTTTAATTTAAATTCTTGTTGTAAGAGTCCAAGCAGCTGTAGAAGAAATATCCACCAAAAATACAGAAAATAATATCTCAACTTTTTTTAATCCATTTTGGGGTAACTTAATCACCTCTAAAGGATGAACGGGGATCAGAAATAATTACGCTGCACAACTTCAGAACCCCTGAAATGTGCTGAATGTCCAGATTATTTTACCATTAAATGCGATTAATAACAGACAAAAACAGATGATAACCTTTATTGGACACACCGATAGCGATGGAGGGAAAAGTAAGTAATCCCGTGGAGTTATTGGATGGTTGACGCTCCTTCAGCAGCAAGACTTCAACGAGATCTTCCAGCATCTCTGGATCAGAGCTGCTCAACATTGGGGAGGAAACCTGGATCATTGCTCTTTCCAGAGCGGCTCCAGCTCACACACATCTGTAGGAAGTCTGGCGTGAACGTCTCTCTCTGGAACTCATTCCCCAGCTCCGAGTCTGACTGGACCACACCTAGAGACGGATTTGATTTTTCTGTTGAGGATTTGTTTCCATGCAGCACCCCCAACTCGTGCTAAACTTCAGCTGGCAGACAGCACCCTGTCATTATCCTGGAGGGCATTTTAGAATAACTCAGAAATCATTTTTCCGCTCCTTGATGACAGAGTCATGATACTCCTTCTACCGTGCCCTACTGTTGGGAGGAAATGCTGATGTTCATACGAAGTGCTGAGCATTCTCCCCAAACCATTCAAGTTTTGTTTCTTCAGTCCGAAAGGCCTTCTTGTTATTTTCAGCAATAGTGGGGATTATCAAGGTGCTCTCTGGTGAAAATCAGTGGTTTCCTGTCGTGGACACCCTGCTTGTTTCAAGACTCCAGCATGGTGGACTCACATGTTTTACATTTGCCAGTTCCTGGAACGTCTTCAAGCCTTAAGCTGCTACTCATGGTTACGTTCTTGGACCAAAATACATGCTGGATCTGTTAGTTCCTATGAAGCTCCCAGACCCCTGAGGTTCATCTGGATCTGGTTTGTTGTGGTTCCCAAGAACAAGAACCAAGCAAGGTGAGGCAGCGTTCAGTTATTCTGCTCCTCACCGGTGGAACAAACTTCCTGTAGACCTGAGGTCTGCTCACACTGTAGATCCTTTAAATCAGGCCTAAAAACATTACTGTTTACTGAAGCGTACTCTTAAATTAAATACTTACCTGCTGTACTCTACTGCCCTTACTTTTTAACATTATTTGACCTCTTTTCTTATCATTTTATTTCATTTTATTTGTTATTTAAGCGTACCCTTAAATTAAATACTTATGATTTTTGAAAACCATGCAAAGTTATGGATAAGCCCTAAATGCAGGCATTGTGACGTAGAATTATCAAATTGGTTTAATTCACCGCATGAATCGGCACAGGTTACTTTTGTATTGCTGTTGGGTTTTTTTCTTGTGTTTTCTCTGCGCATGGAGTGGTCTGATCTTAGGATGAATTAGCCGGATCATCGTCTTCTGGGAAGATTCACAACTGTCTTCAATGCTTTCCCTTGTTACGCACATAGAGCTTTGCTTACGTTCACCTTTGCTTAGACATTGTGACGTAGAATTGTCAAATTGGTTTGATTCACCGCACAAATCGGCACAGCTTACTTTTGTAATACTGTATTTGACCTGGTCTTTGTACGTTTTGAACGTATAGAAACGTAATTCTCATCAGTTGTGTGAAATAAGACCTGGAAACAGGCATTGTGGCACAGAATTGTCAAATTGGTTTAATTCACCCTACGAATCGGCACAGATTACTTTTGTAATACTGTATTTGACCCGGTCTTTGTACGTTCTGACTGTATAGAAACGTAATTCTTGCCATTGTAAGAATGAGATGTACCTGCTGGATCTACTGCCCTTACTTTTTAACAACTTGTGCTTTTAATTATTGTACCTCTTTTCTTATCATTTTATTTCATTTTGGCAAGGCAAGTTTATTTGTATAGCACAATTCAACACAAGGTAATTCAAAGTGCTTTACATCAACATTAAAAGCGGCAAGACATAATTTTATTTGTTATTTACTGTTGAATTGTGCTATATAAATAAACTTGCCTTCTAACCTCACTGAGGCTTCTGCGTTGCGTCTTTAGAGCCATCGTTGGCTGGACATCTACTTCTAGGAAATGTTGCCATAAAACTAAATTGTCACTACTAATCTCCTCTGGAAACTGATGGACGGCTGAACATTTTGAGATGAATTTGTGTCCCTTTCCACGTTGATGTAGACTACACTACGACAACTACTCCCCGTCACACTTGTCTAGGAATCTTTATGTAAGGCATGGTTCACATCTGCAGATGCTTCACTCTGTGATGGACTACGGTGATGGGATCTTTACGTATTCCTCCTGTCTACAGACACTGGATACATCTACCATGAAGCTCTGAGCTTCACCACAAATCTGAGAGCTTTCACTATCAAGTATATCAAGTGTTTGTATGCTTGAGCTAGACGGTCAGCTGTCCTCTCACGCACCCAGACACTGGGTTATGTTCATCTACAAAGCTACTATTGTTGTAGCAATCTAACTACAATTTACATTCTTCAGAAAAGCTCTAAAAGTTACTGTTTTCACTGCCAAGATTGGATTTGTTTAATTGCAGCTGAAGTCCGAACTGAGACGAGTAACAAGACATTTAAATGTGCTGCTCCCTTCACCGGGAACCAGCGCCAAACCCTCGTGAGCCTCAATGAGACCAGAACCTCAAGATCTGGTGTCATTAAATTACTTATTTTAAATCATTTAAATATTAAAGATGCATGCCATAGTTGGCTGCTGATGCTACTATGACTGGTCATTACTAATGGTTGTTTATACATATTTTATTCAACACTGTGTTTGTCCATCACCGACTTTAAATGGAGATCAGTTCATATTTAATGGCAAGTTATTGCAGAGTTAATTCCAAGGGGTTGCCAATACTTCTTGATACTTTCTGACAACCATCCTGCTATAAAACCTAATTACAGATAAATTCCAGGCATAATAAAAAATGGTCAACATCTAAAAGTTACTGAGGGATAAAAGAACAAAATACTTTTAGTCTTCAGGGCTTTATTGTATTCCCTTCAACAGAAGTATAAGACTTCAAGCTTTATTTCTGTTAAAGTATATTACATTTTTTACTACATTTTAAAAAATTACAGAAAAAAAACAACAAAAAACTGCTGCTCAATCAACAGCTGGAATTTGAGTTTGAGCAAATGTGTTTTGTATTGCCATTTTCCTTTTTTAAATGTGATCAGGACCTTCTCCAAGTCAGTTTCATTTCCAAAGAATATGGAGCAAATTACATTTTATACAGCCATTTTGGTGTTAATTATCCATTGGCTTAAAACCAAGGTAAAATGATGATTTCTCACATTATGTAACATCAACCAACAGTTGCTGACAAGTGTTTCTTGCAAAGCATGCACGTGTCAGACATTCAAAGCAGACGACTGTTTCTGAGTGTTTACAGGAAGCATTTTATGCAAAATTCTCACAAATAAACACATCAGATTGAAACAAATCAGAGCAGAAGTCTTTTTTCTGCAGCAGCAGGACAGACGGAGGTGGAGCGCTACTGTACGATACGATCCCTTGTTGGAAGAACAAGCAGATCGGGGCCGAGTGTCGAGCTCTGAAGCTTCACAAAGGGGAGGTGCGGAGCATTTGTCATCTTGACCATGCGACTCATGCGGGGGGGAAGGGTCAAAGGGGGCAGCGCTGCACACACGGGTGGCATGCATGGTGGTGGCAGGAAAGGGGGAAGAGGAATGAGCATCACACGCATCGGTGGAGGTGCGACACCTGCATAAGACTCTACAGTCATGCCACAACATCATGACCTCTTCATAGCAATCTTTCAGGGGGGAAAGGGGGGATGAGGAAAAGTAGGCAGGAGCAGCATGGCGAGCAGAAGGAAAAGGTGAATGAGGAAGTAGTTCACTTACAGTTGCTCAAGAGAGACAAGCCCCTTAAATGCGTGTCTGTCAATTGATTGGATTTCATTCTTGTACAAATAGCTGAAAGGAGAGATAATCGATAACATTAGTAACACACACCCTCACACAGGATCATCTGAACTCCGCTCCTACTGGAAGAAAGAGGACTTTAACGCTGTGCTTAATCAGGGTATATCACCAACTGTATACAATCATGTGCAAAAGTCTGTAAATTCAAGCTTTCTCCGTTTTCATGTGCGTATTTCAAGACATGACAATACTCATCGGATCATAACGGGTCCAAGGTGAAACAACACATATCACTTTTTTTCAGAATCACATTATTTCATTTCCAAAAATTAAACCAAAAATTAAAGAAAACTCATGTAGGCATTATAATGTATACCCCATGATTCAAAAGCTTAAAGATCCACCTTCAGTGGGTGCACATCTGGATTTTGAGGAAAACGTTCTTCAACTTTGCTTCTTTTATGTTTCAGTCATTCTGGTGTAAATTTTCTGTGGCGTTTTTGGATTATTGTCCCGTCACACAACTCAATCTCATCCAAGTTTTTAATCTGTCAAACTGTCATATTTGTCTCTAGAGGAGTTTATGATTCACTCAGACTGCGACATGCCCAGCTCCTGTGATGGTAAAACCACAAATCATGGCCCATCCACCACCATGCTTGACCGTGGGAATAAGGAGTTTCTGCTGAGATGCTGTGTTTGGTTTTCTCCAAACATGGTTCTGGACATTTAGACCAAACATCTCCACATTGGTCTCATCTGTCCAGAGGACATACGGTAGTTCCAGAAGTCTGCTGGTTTGTTCAGATGCAGTTTTGTGACCATCGCTCGTGCTTTCATGTTTCTTGAGCAAACTCTTCCAAACAAACTGTACTGACTCAGCCTTCTTCTACTTGTGCTGTCATGGACTTTAACATGTACAGTGAGGCCTGTAGAGTCTAAGATTCAATTCAATTCAATTCAATTCAATTTTATTTGTATAGCGTCTGATACAACAGATGTTGTCTCTAGACGCTTTCCAGAGACCCAGAACATGACCCCCGAGCAATTATTACAAGATGAGATGCAGCTCTTGGGTTTTTTTCATATTTATCTGAGTATTACAAGATAGACTTAGACTCAGACTTCTTTAGTGTCGGTCACATACAGCCAGTGTACCTGAGCGAAATTTCTGTTTCAAGGTTCAAGTAGATATTTGTAAGAGTGAGAAACTTGAAAATATATTAATAAGATTAGGAAAATTGACAAAATAAACAGCAGCAAATACAAGTGTGCAAGTATAAACAAGATAACCAAGATAAACAGGATAAATAGCAAAAAATACAATAGAATGTGCAAAAAAATAAGCAGATAAACAGGGTAAAGTCAAGACAACCAAGAATTTGTAAAAAGCTATGATGTGACCAGGATGTATACATAAGGATGTACACAAAATGATTTAAAGTGCAAAAGTATATTGTGCAATTTGGCTGTCTTTATTAACAGAACATTGTATCAACTTTCCATTGCATTTTACACTGCAAACAAGCTGAAGTGATTTGTTGCACTTTTTTTTTTATTTTTTAACTGTTGGCAAAAAGCAAATGAGGTGGAATGACCGCCACCAAGCAGCATGAAGTGTTAGCGTGTAAATCAGTAGATCCAACCAAGACCAACACTTTAACAGATATAACAGCCAGCGGTCGGAGTTGGTCCGGTTTGAGAACCACAGGATTTCTTCTCTGCTTTTTGCAGATGATGTTGTCCTGTTGGCTTCATCAGACCGGGACCTTCAGCATGTGCTGCGGAGATTCGCAGCTAAGTGCAACGCGGCAGGGATGAGAATATCAGCACATTAGAATCTGGGGCCATGGTTCTCCACCGGGAAAGGGTGGCGTGCCTTCTTCGGGTGGGTGGAGAAGTCCTGCCTCAGGTGGAGGAGTTCAAGTATCTCGGGGTCTTGTTCACGAGTGAGGGAACAATGGAGCGTGAGATTGACAGACGGATCGGTGCAGCGACAGCATTTATGCGGTCGTTGTACCGTACCCTTGTGGTGGAGAAGGAGCTGAGTCAAAAGGTGAAGCTCTCGATTTACCGGTCAATATACGCAATGAACTTTGGGTAGTGACCGAAAGGACAAGATCGCGGATACAAGCGGCCGAGATGAGTTTCCTCCGCAGGGTGGCTGGACGCTCCCTTAGAGATAGGGTGAGGAGTTCGGTCACCCGGGAGGAGCTCGGAGTCGAGCCGCTGCTCCTTCACATTGAGAGGAGTCAGCTGAGGTGGCTTGGGCATCTGTACCGGATCCTCCTGGACGCCTCCCTAGGGAGGTGTTCCAGGCATGTCCCTCCGGGAGGAGACCCTATGTCTCTCAGCTGGCAGTGGAACGCCTCTTACCCCCCCCCCCCCGGAAGAGTTGGGGTGAGGACAGTCCGGGAATCTCTGCTCAGACTGCTGTCCCAGTTACCTGGTTCCGGATAAGCCAACGAAGATGGATGGACGGATGGATGGATAAAAGGACAGAGGAAGAAGTCAGTCCTATTACAGCCTGCTGGCCAGATCTCCACTGGCTTAAAACCAAATATGCCCAACTGGAATGAGTTCTACCAGAACATTTCATACATGTCTGATGTGGATAATTCAGCCCAAATCACAAAAATAGGACTTATAAACACTTTTCAAACCTCATTGCTCTCACTTTTTTTTATATATTTTTTGTGGCTCTTGTGGCCTTTATTTTGAAACTTGGAAACTTGGTAAAGACAGGGGGGAAGACACGTAGTGAAGAGTGACAAGCTGCGATTGGAACCAGCATCGCCTGCAGATGTATACGGTGCCCCCGCTCAACCCACTGAGCTATCCGGGGCCCCCTGTGCACTCACTTAAGCAGAGCGATGATGTGATTTAGAGAGGTGAATTGCTAGTACAGTCCTACTGGAGTCATGCGCCAGACAATCAGATTGTTTGACTGAATGTACAGTTCCAAATGTGAGGCATGGCCAAGTATTTGGTTTAGGTGATTTCCACATAATGAAGGCATGTGCCAACCCTCATTACAAGCATTTCTTCCAAATCTGGTGAACCAGAACGTTTCCCTCCACACCAAAGTAAAAGTTAATTTGAAGGCCTGCCTTCATGACACATCCAGTGTGAGCTTTAAGTGGTCAGAATGAGACTTCCACAGACTGTTTCAATCATGGCATTAGCACAAGGATTGGTATTTCTGGACAAGATGATTACTTTACAGGAAAAAGTTGCAGCCAAATGTAAATCTGAAGCAGAGATTGCTTTTTATAGACACAGTTTCACCTTTGAAAAAAGATGGACAACACTTTGCTGATTAGATAAACCCATCTAAAACAAAATATATTTTTCCTTTTCACTGTTTTTAATCTTGGTTGTTGCATTTCGCTGAAAATTTCAGATTCCGTTTTTGTACCAAATCATTATAATAATCACTTTTCATGCTTTGTAAAAGGAAATGGCCCCATTACAAACCTGTAAATTCGTTATGGTCCCAAAAAAATGTAATTGAGAAACATCTATGAGATTGACGAGGATAAACATTATTTTAGGTTCATGTTGTCTGCAAATAAATAAAAGTCAAATTTAATTAATTGGTAAATGGAAACGTGCTGACACACTTAATCTAAATAGATAAAGGATGAATGAACCGATTCCCTCAAAGAGATGCCTTGACCTCTGATTGACTTGTTTATAGAGCTAGTTGTAATGAGGGACACGGTTTGGACAGGCAGCCACCTTGACATTAAGCTTTAAAGACAAGAAAGATGACAAGGAGAGGACTTTACTGAGGACCAAAGGAAGTGAAGAGATGAGACAGGGGGTACAGTCTCACCTCAGCTGTAGCACTCAGACTCAACAGACGGGGGAAGGGAGTCTTTAACATAATCACAAAGGTTGGAGCAACGGCTCAGTCATTACATCAGCTGCGCTTTTAAGTTGGAGTTGCTGTGTAATTAAAATAGTTTCTAAATAGCAGGATTATGTTACAAATTTGGGGGAGGGTATGTCAGGAATGGGTATGGCAGTGTGTGAGTTCACTGAAAGAAAAAAAAAATTCACATTAGTCAGGCTGTGCTGTGCCCAGATGACTGGGTATTTAAACATGATTCATCTCTGAAGGGGAAATCGATTGCTACAGTAGTCATGATTTAAGTCTCTTCAATTCACTGTAGATGGTTATTGCTGTAGACAGGAAATATCTCCTGTAGAGTCTGAAGGGTCTCCTGTAGAGGTCTGAGGGATCTCCAGTAGAGGTCTGAAGGTTCTCCTGTAGAGGTCTGAAGGATCTCCTGTAGAGGTCTGAAGGATCTCCAGTAGAGGTCTGAAGGTTCTCCTGTAGAGGTCTGAAGGATCTCCTGTAGTGGTCTGAAGGGTCTCCTGTAGAGGTCTGAAGGATCTCCTGTAGTGGTCTGAAGGGTCTCCTGTAGAGGTCTGAAGGTTCTCCTGTAGAGTCTGAAGGATCTCCTGTAGAGGTCTAAAGGATCTCCTGTAGAGACTGAAGGATCTCCTGTAAAGGTCTGAAGGTCCTGTAGAGTCTGAAGGTTCTCCTGTAGAGACTGAAGGATCTCCTGTAGAGACTGAAGGATCTCCTGTAGAGTCTGAAGGATCTCCTGTAGAGGTCTGAAGGGTCTCCTGTAGAGGTCTGAAGGTTCTCCTGTAGAAGTCTGAATGATCTCCTGTAGAGTCTGAAGGATCTCCTGTAGAAGTCTGAATGATCTCCTGTAGAGGTCTGAAGGATCTCCTGTAGAGGTCTGAAGGTTCTCCTGTAGAGTCTGGAGGATATCCTGTAGAGGTCTGAAGGGTCTCTGTAGAGGTCTGAAGGATCTCCTGTAGAGGTCTGAAGGATCTCCTGTAGAGGTCTGAAGGATCTCCTGTAGAGGTCTGAAGGATCTCCTGTAGAGGTCTGAAGGATCTCCTGTAGAGTCTGAAGGATATCCTGTAGAGTCTGAAGGGTCTCCTGTAGAGGTCTGTAGGATCTCCTGTAGAGTCTGAAGGATATCCTGTAGAGTCTGAAGGGTCTCCTGTAGAGGTCTGAAGGATCTCCTGTAGAGTCTGAAGGATATCCTGTAGAGTCTGAAGGGTCTCCTGTAGAGGTCTGGAGGATCTCCTGTAGTGGTCTGAAGGTTCTCCTGTAGAGGTCTGAAGGGTCTCCTGTAGAGGTCTGAGGATATCCTGTAGTGGTCTGAAGGTCCTGTAGAAGTCTGAAGATTCTCCTGTAGAAGTCTGAATTATATCCGGTAGAGGTCTGAAGGTTCTCCAGTAGAGTGTGAAGGATCTCCTGTCGAGTCTGAAGGATCTCCTTTAGAGGTCTAAAGGATCTCCTGTAGAGTCTGAAGGATCTCCTGTAGAGTCTGAAGGTTCTCCTGGAGCGGTCTGAAGGATCTCCTGTAGAGTCTGAAGGTTCTCCTGTAGAGTCTGAAGGTTCTCCTGTAAAAGTCTGAAGGATCTCCTGTAAAGGTTTGAAGTTTATCCTGTAATGGTCTAAAGGTTCTCCTGTAGAGTCTGAAGAGTCTCCTGGCCTCTACAGGAGAACCTTTAGACCATTACGGGAGAACCTTCAGGTCTGAAGGATCTCCCGTAATGGTCTGAAGGTTCTCCCGTAATGGTCTGAAGGTTCTTCTGAACTGGTCTGTAGCAGATCTGAAGAACCTCTGACTGAAGACACCCTATCTTAATCATTGCTCAGGGCTTTCCATGATCTTATTCAGTTTATGAGTATCCTCCTTTGTACAATCAGCTCCAGAGGCTTTAAGTCACTGGTTCTAATGCTACCTCCCACCAGATGACTGCAGACGTGACTGAACTCTCCTCAAGACTGGTAGAAGATGTTCAAAAGCTACAAACACTGAAGGACGTAAGCTTCCTCAGGGTGTAATGTCTGTTCTATCCTTTCTCATAAACAGCATCAGTGTTGTATCTCTAGTCCAGTCTTCTTTTTCTGCTAATTCTGGTTCTCCTAAAATCCACAGTCATCTCTTTTGTTTTGTTCACATAAGACATACACTAACCCTGAGTTGTCTAAACACAGGGGTAATTTCTGATTTCACCGCCGACAACCTTCAAAGCAGGATATTCTGCTGCAAACGTCTGCTAGCAGCTCTGCAGTTAATTCAGTGTTGATTGGCTAAAGAATCATGAAGCCACAGCTAATTTTGATTGACATACAGTGGGCGTGTTCATTCCAGAGCAACATGTCTGCATGCTGTATGAGGAAAAAGTATATCAAAAAGTATATATTCTATGAAAAAAGTGGCTTTAAAACCGCATTTGAGACAACCAACATGTCACGTAACCGATGCTGTGTGGAGTATTTATAACAGTCTATTACAGCTGCATCCCTTTCTACTTACTACAGGTTGGGCGTATGTGTAGTATGCGTGCATTAAACAATAGTGGTGTTACACAGAACCTGCATCAACATGTTAACGCATGAACTTTGACAGCATAATATATATACATACATATCTCTTTCAAAAACCACTTTCTGCGTATGCAAGCAATTATTGCATCTGCAATCCTTTTAGCGTTGTATGTGTATAAACACTGTACAAAGAGGGCCATTTTTGCAGGAATCTTTATCGTTGCAGTCTTGTCATAATTTCATACAATGTCGACTGTCAATAGATGCAAAAGGAGTAGAGGTTATGGCTTCTCCCTGTAATACATGGATGTGTCCAGTTAAAATTACCCTGGATTTTTCGTTTGACAGTATCCACTTTGGTTTAAAATAATTAATTCAGTGATTTTCAGCTGACGCTGAAGGAATGCTCTTTGGAGGTCCTCACATGGCATGCCATCTGGTCTAAAGGTCCACTTCAAGTTTGACTTCATTTTCGACAGATGACCTCAATTTATCTACATGCATAGTAGAAGCTAAGCAGGAGATTGCGCTACAGACATCCTATCTTTAATCTGCCTCCACTCTCCAGCTGTGCATTCACAATGCTCTCAGGGAGTGTGTGCTTTCACAAATATTAACAATCTAAAGACCTTTTTTTTCTATCTTGCAGTCCACACGCAAGTTACAGATGTCTCTGCTTTATTCAGTCACCTCAAAAGAAAACATTGTGCTGAAAAACATGCCAGGAAAAAATAAGTTTCTACGTAATTGTTCCTGCGGTGAACAATAGCTTGCTGGCTTCAGTTTCCCCATCGTTGATTGAGTTTGAGATGTTACCACAGCTGGACGGGGGAAGCTCCAGCAGGAGGATGATGAGGGACAACTTTGTCAGGAGAGAGTGGCTTGTGCCTCAAACCAGTGACAAAGTTCACCTTGTTCACCTTCATGAGGTGTCTCCATCCCGTCTCTCTGCGCTTCTCTGAAAATCTCCATAATTTCACCTGGAGATTAAGTGGTGAAATCTTCTGAATAAAATGTGAAACATCTTCAAGAACAAGTCCAGCCGCCTAGTTTCCAGCCTTTGAGAGTCGACCTGGATGAATGAGAGTCCAGTCATTTTGCTCCAGTCTTCTCTTTCGACAGTAAAGTCTCTTTCTAATTGCAAACACATGCAGAGCTGTGTGCCGCTCCTTTGATGAAGTTACCGGCATGTTGGAGACTTCTCTTTGCATGAAATACTTTGCTCTTGACGTGATAATGCCAGGTTGTGTCGTTTTAGACAACTGGCAGCGGTTTGAGTTCTTCCTCATCTGAAGATGATCATCATATTAGTGGAATGAGGGATTCTGAAGATCTCTGGATCTTTGCGTGATGAAATCATGCAAGTCGAGACCAAAGTAAAAAGCAGATGCCTTGTATCAGATACTTAAATAAGCAATTTTCAGACAAATTTGACATGTTACGATGTGTTCACCAATCATATTTGCATAATAGGTGCTTGTGTATCACAAGTTGATACAAATCAGAATATTATATCTGAATCAGAGCCCAGAGGTGGAAGCCGGGGTGGAGGTGGGACAGACAGCGAGCTTGATGGTGAGACATCCGAAGGCTTCTCAGAGCACATACTTCATGCTCCTTAAATAGGTCAAAGAACAAATGGAGTAATTGGAACGAACCATTCAGACGGGGGAATAATCAAACGCACGCACTGCAGAGATTTCCTGCCTGAAATAACTCCTGAGGGTCGTATCATTTTTGTCATGGTGGGGGTTGAGCAGGACCCAGATGCAGGAGAGACAAGGAGGCAGGAGTTCCAAAAAAACAGTGATTTATTAACTTTAAGAAAGCCAAACGCTGCTGAGCAGGCTTTACAAAAAAGAAGAGCTTGATCATGAAAAACCCCAAAAACATGACGTGACACATGGCAGGTAGGAACAGTACAGCAGGGAGCAAGAGAAAGACAAGATAAGATATACACTAAAGGTTTGAAGAGACACAGGTGCAGACAATCAGGGCAGATGGGAACATGGGAATTCAAGACATAACTTTAAACAGAAAACGTAAATACCAAAACTGCGGGAAAACAACCAAACCCATGACAAACTCAAAACAGTGACAATAGCAACCACCATACTGTTATTTTTTCAGCAAAAAGAAAAACCACATCATGTGAGCAATGCTGGCTTGGCCTTGTAGCCCCTATGATTCAGTAACTTGTAGATCCGCTTTAGTCAGCAACAACCTACAGCAGGCATGAATATGTCTCAGTCTCTCACATGTTCATGGAGGAATTCTGTTTGATTCTTCTTTACAACAGTCTTTCAGGTCGTTTTTGGATAGTCACTGTTGCACAGCATTCTTACGGTCCCACCATATCATTTTAAATCACGTAGAGGTCTGGACTTTGAACTGGTCATTCCAAAAAACTTGATTCTTTAGTTTTCCAGCCATTCTGATGCAAACTTTCTGCTGCTTTGGGTCACTTCTTGGTCCACTTAATGAGTGCAACGTTGCTAGGTGCTGTGGGTGCAAAACAAGTCCAAATCATTGCCCTTCCACCACCGTGCTTGACAGTGGGGATGAGGCATCTCTGCTGAAACCACACACTTGGTTTGTGTCAAAATCAACAGTGGCCACCACTTCATTACAGGGCCGTGTTCCAGAAATCTTGGGCTTTTTCAGATGCAGTTTTGTAAATCTTAGTTATGCTTTCATGTTTGTGATTTTTAAGAAGATGCTTCCTCCTGGAAACCCATCCAAACAACTGTATTGGTTCAGTCTTCCGTTGGGTCTGAGATGAAGCTCTTGGGTTTGTGGTAGGTGTCTGAACATTTCACTGGGGGAAACTGACTGGAACGTGCAACTCCTGTGAAGGTTTTTCTCACTGTTGAGCATTGACCGCTGCCTTTCCCTCTCACATTAGCACACGCCTGAATTCTCTGCAGTAGTAACCAGCCACGGCATCTGTTTTTATAGAGCTCTGCACGCCTGCTGATAATCAATTCATCAGAAACTGATGTTCCACATCACCCAGCTGCAACATAGCTTCTTCAGTGCTATGGAAGCTATGGTGACGTACTTCGTTTTGACGACGTTCTTTTTTTTCTTCCTTTCAGCTTCATTTTTGTTCATTAATAATGGCATGGTAAAAAAATGTTTTTTTTTTTAGGTTGTATTTGCTTCATGCTATAGCCAACTTCAGTCAGACTGTTTTTATTATGTCTTATTACAAAAAAAAGAATTCAGAGAGGGTGTTTTAACTTTTGCACATGACTGTTTAAACTTGCTGTTAATAGATGACTGGCCGTTTTCATACGTCCAAGGTGTTCCCAAGCATTGCTGGTCCAAAGAGAATTGCTCACAGCATTCACTCCAGATTTGTTGCAGAGTTTTCAAATCATTTCTGGAACATAAATCGGTTAGACATTTGCTACGGCTGAAGCTGGAGCAGAATGCAGCAGAAAACATACATCTGAAGTCTCGTTCAAAAGGCTTCACTGCTTCCATATCTGCCATCACCCATATCTGCTGTGACTGTTCATGAAGAGGCATCAGGGTGCTCGTTCAGATATTCCATAAATGTGTTAGTCTGTCAGAAAGTTCATTATGACCTCATGTCTGAAATGGGCACCTGTCTGGAATCTCCAATCTATGGACCTGAGAAAGATCAGAAGGTCTCACATGTTTTGGGGTTATTTATAATCTTTCATCTTGATTTGTAGGCACCATTTCTAAAAGGATCAAATGTTAAATTACCATGGGACTTGCCTAATTTCAAACCTGGCATCAAGTGTGCAGCGTTTGTCCAACATGTTAGCTGCTTGATCATTTAACAGCTCCATTTGTTCTAGACTCACAAGCCCTTGAGTACTAACAGTTGTGCAGCACATGTGTGGTATAGTTTCCATTACCAGCAATTAGACAGGCCCACAGTCGTGGCCAAAAGTGTCAGCAGAGATACAAACTGTGTTTTAGCTTTTTTTGCTGCTTCAGTCTTTGTGATGGTGATTCACTTTGTTTCTAGACTCTTGCGGAAAGAAAACTGTTGTATTTAAAATTATTCCAAAGAGCTTCATTAGCACAAATGTTTGATCTCATTTCAAAAAACTCAATGTCATCTGTATTTTGGACCTGGCACAACACGACATTGGATTCAGCAAATCTAATGACGAGAAGGAAGTTTAGTATTCATAGCTGCTTTCCAACTAGTGTCAAAGAGTCCTACACTGCAAAAACTCAAAATCTTAACAAGAATATTTGTTTTATTTCTAGTTAAAATGTCTCATTTTTAGTCAAAACAAATCTCATTACACTTAAAACAAGACTCATCACTGGAAAAAACAACAATTTTCACCTGTTTCAAGTAGATTTTCACTTAAAATAAGTAGAAAGATCTGCCAGTGGAACAAGATTTCTTTTTTGCTTGTAATGAGAAGATAAATCTTGTCCCACTGGCAGATTTTTTCTACTTATTTAAAGTGAAAATTTACCTGAAACAGGTGAAAATTGTCAAATAAGTTATTTTTCTGGCAATGACTCTCTAATTGTAATGAGATTTTTTGACTAAAAATTAGACATTTTAACTAGAAATAAGACAAATATTCCTGGTAAGATTTTGACTTTTTGCAGTGTAAGGCTGAGCGACACCAGCTGTGCTCCCCTCGTCACGTCCAGAGCTCAACGCATCACCATCTCGCTGGTTTGTTTTATGGCTCTTCTTTTGAACTTTGTTCATGAAACTACAGTATCAGATATGGAGGATTCACCCTTTGCATTGTCCCCTCAGAGTTTCCTCTCTCGCTCTCTTCATGCTGCTTGCGCCCGTTTCTCTCTCTTCGCGTTTAATGTCTCCTTCTTGTCAAGTTTTCAACAGCTTCCTCATTTGTTGCATAGTACGAACCTTCCTTTCCATTTCTGACCCACTTTCTTCAGCTGAAACATGACTGAGGAGATTCAGATTATTTCTTACTTGTCTACAGTTCCTCGTTGCTTTTAGCCTACAGTAGTTGGGTCTGATTCTGGCAGTTTATCACTCAGGACTCAGCCACTGTTGGCTACCGCAATCCCGTCTCCACAGTATGCAGTGAGAAATGTCAAAAGAAAAACAGAATGCAATGGTTTACAAATCTCATAAACCCACATTTTTTTCCCAATTGGAACATAAACAACATACTGTAGATGTTCAAACGGAGATACTTCTCCATTTCATGCTCAGGGGTCATGTTCTGGGTCTCTGGAAAGATCCTAGAGACAACTTCTGTTGTAATAGATGTTATGTAAATAAAATTGGATTGCAGGATTCTAGCTTCTCAATAGTCTTGGACCTTCATTGCTGGATGTTTTGTTTATTGATGCTCCAAGTGTTTTCTGTGGGTGAAAGGTCTGGACTGCAGGCAGACCAGTTCAGCAGCTGGACTCTTCTCCTGTGAAGCCATGCTGTTTTAATGGATGCAGTACGTGGCTCAGCATCGTCTTGCTGAAATATGCAAGGCCTTCACTGAAGGAGACGCTGTCTGGGTGGGAGCAGATGCTGCTCTAAAACCTACATGTACTAGAGCAGGGGTCGGCAACCCGGCTCCAGAGCCGCGGGATGTGGCCGCCCTAGTGGCTCCTGGAGCTTTTTCAAAAAGGTTTGACCTTTTTTTCTCCTTTTTATCCTTTTTTCTCTTTATTTTCTTTTTTTTTCTTTTTTTCTTCTTTTTTCCTTTTTTTCCCTTTTTCTTGTCCTTTTTAATCTCCACATTTCGAATTTTTTCTCGAAAATTTACTTTTTTCTCAAAATATTGACTATTTCCTCAACATTTTGACTTTTTTCTCAACATTTCGACTTTTTTCTCGACATTTCGACTTTTTTCTCGACATTTCGACTTTTTTCTCGACATTTTGCCTTTCGCCATTTGCCTTCATTCTAAGGCTTATACAAGACTTTTCATTTTTTGCGGCTTCAGACATATTTGTTTTTTGTGTTTTTGGTCCAATATGGCTCTATCAACATTTTGGGTTGCCGACCCCTGATCTAGACACTAATGCAACCCCATACAACCCCAAATGAATTCATTTCCCCTTCGGGATTAAAGAAGTATTGTTGAAATGTGATTTGAACACCATCAGACATGCAGGCTTTTGAACTGAGCTAATGGTGAGTAGGACGGTGCCTCCCCTCTGCAGTCCACGGGACATGGCCTCCAAATAGAATTACAAATGTTGACTCATCTGAGATTCATGTCCAGATTCATTTTAAGATGTGTTACGACCATGAAATTCAAAATTAGCTAATGTTTTTTATTAAATAATACAACCCCTGGGAGTTATTTCAGGCAGGCAATCTCTGCAGTGCGTGCGTCTGCTTATTCGCCCCTCTAAATGGCTTGTTCCAATTACTCCATTTGTCCCTTGACCTATTTAAAGAGCATGAAGCATGCATTCTTAGATGCTTTCTTGCTGTCTATCCAGCCTCCACCCCGGCTTCCACCTGTGGGCTCTGATTAATAGGGATGTTAGTCTTACACCCCTGTATTTACGTGTAAGCAGAGTAGGGTAATAAAGAGTTACATTTACTCTGTTACATTTACTTGAGTAGGTTTTGGGAAATTTTGTACTTTTAGGAGTAGTTTTGAATCACTATACTTTTTACTTTTACTTGAGTAGATTTGTGAAGAAGAAACTGTTCCTCTTACTCCGCTACATTAGGCTACGTTGAGCTGTTACTTTTCTTTTATCCCTTTTATCTGCGTACGTGTCAATGTCATGACATCACTGAGTGATTCTTTGGTAAAAATGTTTGTTTTTGCATGTTTTGTCCCATTTACACAGACTCAAACACAAACAGAGTTTCTATGAGTTCATGTTTGTTCTAGTTCTGCCTGGTTAAAAAAGAAAAGTACAAAGGCTTGAAATTTTGTGCTGAATTTATTTTTTTATTCTGTTATTATTTTATTTATTTTATTATTTATTAAAGTACTTGAATTTACTTTAAGATTATTTTAATTTCAGCAATTTTTTATTAATTTTAATTTATTTTATTATTTTATTGATTTAATTTGCCTGAAGATGATTATTTTGTACTTTTGTCTGTTTGAATGGTTGTGTTAAAAAAAATAAATCAGACGTTACTCAACAGTTACTCAGTACTTGAGTAGTTTTTTCACCAAGTACTTTTTACTTTTACTCAAGTAATTATTTGGATGACTACTTTTTACTTCTACTTGAGTAATATTATTCTGAAGTAACAGTACTTTTACTTGAGTACAATTTTTGGCTCCTCTACCCAGCTCTGTGTGTAAGCCTGGTAAACTTTGCAAAATGTCTCAGTTGGAACATCTGACATGTTGTTATGTTCTTTTGGGAAATAAAATATAGGTTTTTAAGATGTGAACATCATTGCACTCTGAGGTTGTGGTAGGTTTGGTGATCCTGATGCAGCTGCACTGATGAGACTCGCTGCTTCCACGCATTACAGGCCAGCCTCAGTATTTAATCTGGAGTTAATTGAGAAAGTCTGTTATAACAGTGGGGAACCAGAGGGTGTGTATTTGTGGCTTTGAAAACAATCGTTAATGTTCAGTCTCATGCAGTCTTTGCTAACGCTGTCATTCACACCCCAGCTGAACTGGGAAGTGATGCGGTTCAGTTCGTTTACATAGAAGATTCTTTTTTTATTCTCTCATCAATAATGATCCAAACACTAAGATATTCACGAGTGAGACGGAGCTTTATGGCCATGTCAGAGAGAGAAGCCAGGGCTCAACACTGGGAACAGGAAGGGTTTTTCTGCAAGCTTATTGAGGCCAGAGATGATTAGCACATCTAAACCTCTTTCAAGCCAGGCTCAATAGTGGGAAAACAGCTATTGGGATGACGATCAACTCACAGTATTAACAAACCAGTCAAGGATTGGCCCAAGCTTTGTTTTTCCATCACCCTTCAGTAAGTTGAAGAATGGTCAAAACTACAAACTGTTTGAATAAACCGGACGTATTTTCAGATAAAAGCATTTCTAAAAAGGCCTCTGAAACTTATCAAAATGCTTTTAAATAATGTTCAGTTATCATAGAAATGCATGAAAAACATGAGCCAAGAGTAGCGAAGCAGAAAACTTTGTAAAAACAGAAATGTGTATCACTGCCAAAACCTTCTGCTACATCTGTGGAGACAAATCAGTCAAATCTCAAAGAGCACAAAATGCAGATAAGCTGTGTATAAAACATGGTATTTTTTTAAAAAGTTTTAGCTATTTGTTACACTGGTGCACAGAGGTCCCCAGAGAGAAATCAGATGACACTGTTTTCACCACAGCTGAGGTCAGAGACATAAGGGGGGCAGAAATCCCAGAAACCCCCGCCCTCCCCGAGGCTGCACATGCCTTCAAACCACGTCTGCCTCCCGGCCTCTTCCAGACACGCAAACACAGAGGATCAGACAAAACAGCGATATTTCTCCAACACTGCACTGATACATTGTCACAGACAGAACAGACGAGCAACAGCAGATGTCCTTTTACACTTTTACAGTGGAGAAGCAGCGGACTGCATGTTACAACAGGTTCTCTTTGGCTCATTAAACAGAAAACTCACTTTTCAGCAGCTTTTTTTGCCTAACAGAATAAGGAGAAAGCAATGTTGTATTAAATAATCTGAAAGAAAAGCAAACAAAGCTGACATGTGGCCAACTTACAGATATTTGAGGTTTTCCAAGTCTTCAAATGCTCCCCTGGGAATCCTTCGTATACTATTATTGTTAAGGAGGCTGTGGAGAAAAAAGGAAAGAAAAAAAAAACAGCAAATTATTAAAAGTGGACATGTTTCTTTAGTTTTGATGCTGACAGACCACAGGATGTCTTATTGTTCAGTTTGTAGCAGCCAAGTTCAGTAAATACCTCAACTGACCCTTGGCCCGATTGATAACGAGAAAAACTGGGCTTCTCTCAACATTTAAAGGATTTTTCTACATTTTCTGAATAAATCTAAATCATAATGGTTTGCACACTATTCCAACATCCAGTAAGACAAAGCTAAATCAGACTGTTAGGGGGACTTTTTGAATTCCTTATAAATAAAAGACAGATATCACAGATAAATCACTTATGAAGCTTTTCCTCGCTTAAAAGATACAATACCTACAATAAGGGTTTGACCAAAAAGGTCCCAGACCGTCTCTTTATTCATTAATTAATATGTTTATTTACGTATTTATTTATTTTTTCCCCCTTGTCTGCATATATAGGGTCTGATTTATGACCATGTGATATTTCAGTTTTTTATTTTTTAAGAGACCTATTATGAAAAACATGTTTTTTCTTGCTTTAACAGATATAAAGTGGACTCCCCTCAGCCTGCCAACACAGAGAAGGAGGAAAGCAACCAAATTCTGCAGTGTCTGTACAGCCGCCCGGATGAGCCATCCAGTGTGATGTGGATCTACGAGCCATTCAGATTCTGCTCACTTTCGTTACATAACTAAAATGCAAACCACGCCCACAACTAAACACCTTGTCCTAACTGCATGCGATCGTCCGACTATCGCGTAGCACTGCAGGAGATCGGACGCTCTCTGTCCATCTCCCTCCAGCAGTTGCCACTTTATTGAGGTTTTTGTAGTGAAATGAGGAGGTATCATAGAGACAACTTCACATTTCAATTAACTGGATCAGCCGTTGTTTCCTACTGTTTCCTACACTGTTTCCTTGATTTATGCTGTTAGTCTTATAAATATGGGTGCTACAATATTCCAAAAGTGATTGTAAAATTCTGCAAGGAAGTGTCCGGACCTGGGGCCTCATTTATAAAGCTTGCTTGCGCACAAAACAGGGCTTGAAAGATGCACACGCCACCTTCTACGCAAAGGTTGGGATTAAAAAAAAAAACTAACGGGAAAATGTGTGTATCTTTACGCAAACTTTGATCCTAGCGCACGAACATTTTGAAGATATGGTGAACTGGCGACGCAGATGGTGAGGTGGTGAAATGAAGCCAGATTCATGTCATACTCTTAATGTCATCACATATCAGCCTTATAATATAATAGCGCTGATCGTGTCCCTCTGTGTTTGAAGCACAGCGTCAGTCAGGACTCTGGTGCTGCTGCTGCTGCAGCCGCGGTGCAGGACACGCCGTGCCGGTGTCATGCCAAAAAGTGATTGCCTGCCAGAATCTGATTTCTTCCCTGAAAATGGGTCTTTTTACCTGCCAAAAATTGATTGAAGGCGAAATACAGTTAATGAAAGGTTGTTTCTACCTAAATATGATTTGATCTCATTCTTGAGCTTCATAATATAAACACTAGAACTCACAGGATTGCTTTTAACTCTTTTAAAGGACCATTACAACACAAAATAGGCATTTTCACCTGCCAAAAATTGATTGAAGGCCAAATACAGTTAATGAAAAGTTGTTTCTGCCCAAATATGACTTGATCTCCTTCTTGAATCTGAAAATCTGACGTTTTAGCACTATCAACGGGCTGCTGTGCGCGCTCCCTAGGCCTGAAATCAGATTCTGGCAGGTGCTGCCACTCACTCGCTTACTTTTTGTTAGTGATGCCACTACTGTGACTACCAAATAATGTGGTTTTCCTGCCTCCACCTCATCCACCTCATCTCGATCTCAGTCTCTGTGAAATTTAGTGGCACAGTGGCTCGACACGTCTCATTCCTCCTGACGCACAGCAGAAACAGACTGCAGGAAGCTGCTGCGCATACTCAGCAGGCTCATTCATATGCAAAAACAGTCATGGAGTAGGTTGCATTCACCACTCATGGTATGAAGTGGAGGGCGGGATATGAGGCAAATTCACATGCGCAACCTTCCAGGTGGACTGTGATTTATAAAGAGAACATTGCGTGCAGATGTGCGTGCACACGGTTTTATAAATCAGGATTTTTTTGTGCGCACGCCATTTTCAGCTTTTGAGCGCACGTACACTTTAAAGGCTGAATTATGCTTCTGCGTCAAAATGGCGCCGTGCCTACGGCGTGTCGTTTGGATCGACGCAGAGGACACGCCGTCACCTGCGGCGTCACTGACGTGCACCTCCCGAAAATTGTAACTACGCGTCGAGGAGACACAGACCACACGCAGACAGAGAGGGCTGTGATTGGTTCGTTTGAAAGCGAAGCATTTCCGGTTTCCGGTTTGAATCAGTAGTGAACTTTCAGCGCTCTTTTCTTCGTTTATGTGTGATTTTTTTTGTTTTTTGTTTTTTGCACAATAGTTGTCCTTATTTCTTTGATTTACTGTGACCGGAAAAAGTCGGATAAACCATTCAGGAAAAGATCGCTAACTAGCGGCCGCGGGGGGTACTGCACCGCGACCAAATGGAGAGACGGAGAAGTCCGAAGGGTTCAGCACGGCGTCACGGCTGCGGCGTGTGCTCTGCGTTGGTGTGACGCAGAAGCATATTTCAGCCTTTAGTATGAATCCTACGCACTCTTTTATAAATGAGGCCCATGGTGATTTGTTATCAGGCATAAGTTGGAGTGCTTTATGGAGTTCTGTTGGAGTTAGCGGCTCATCAAGTTCTTTAGCTTGGTCCTCTGTGAAGTGAGGTAGGTTGACACTGTTGAGAAATGTACCAATATCTAGTATGTTTGGTTTGTTTGTAGATGAATAAAGGTTTGTATAAAAGTTCCTAAATTCATCGTTGATTTCTTTAGGTTCTTGAACAATGCCTGCTGTTGAGTTGACCGTCTCTTTAAAGAGACTAGAGTCAAGGACGTCAACCCCTGACAAATCTCTGATCTTTGGGCAGTTCTCCACACCACCCCTAGAGTCAAGCATGGTGATGGTGGTGTCAATCTGTGAGGAGTTTTTTTTCTGTGGAAGGGAGTGGGAGGTCAGAGTCTGGAGTAAAAGAAAAGGCAGACACAGAAAAACACAATTCAGAGTGCTCAAGAATTCAGGCTGGACCAAAAATTTACATTTCACCAGGGAAAGAAGTATGGAGATAAGAAACAGGGGGAAACTTAGAGGAGTTACTCTGGCAAACCCTGGACATGAACCTGCAGAGCTTCTCGGGAGAAACAGCTGTGCACTGATGACACCATCAAAACCAGCTTAGGGTTTCTTCCAGAATGGGAAAACTGGAGAAACGTTTGATGGAAACTCGTGCCGAGCTTGTCAAATCATCCCCAAAAAGACGGGGTGCTTTTATTGAAGCCAAACAGCCGTTAACCAACAGAAAGCTCTGAAAACATATGTAAATGGTTTATTAATAGCACTCTCATGAAACCTGTTTTCACTTTGTCAGAAGAGATAAATGTGTGCAGACTGATGGGAAAAAAAGAGACAAAATATGGAAAACCTGAGAAGGTCTGAAAACTTTCATTCGACGCTGCAATTTTGAAATGTATATATGAAAATGTCACCGTCATTGATTTGCCTTTTTGCCTTTTTCACAACAGTAAATATTAACGAATGAGAAAACATCTCAAAATCATAGATGTTTATATCTGCGTGCAGGGTAATAGGCTTCTTTTCTCATCTTATTGTACACAAGAGGTGCACCGATTGATCGGTAACCGATCAGGATTGGCCGGTAATGCCGGTTTTGATTGGCGTTCTGAAAATAATAGTTCAAAGCTTGCCGATCCAACGACGTTTACAACAACAAATGGCTGGCTGTGCGTGCATTTCCACATCTCAGACCCAGGTCTCCTGAGGGGGCGTGGCCGTCTCTAAAGAGCAGCAATACTGAAAATGGGAGTTTTACAATGTCCAAATAGGACAAAAAATGTGCAGTTTGCAAAGTGTGTGCAAAGGAAATACCCTGAGGAGGAATGTTATAAAAGAATTTCAACACGACAAAGCTGATAAGATATTTGAAAGTTTACTGTCGAGTTATAAATATTTCACTTATGAATGTCCGCCGGAGTTATACCAGACGCCTCATGCAGGACGACAGTCGTGTCACTCGGCTTCACGAGGGACATTTGGAGTTCTAGTGTGAAGAGTTTTGCTTCACTCACAAGAGTTTCTTGGGCCACACGCGGCGGATGCTATCGCTAAAGCTTTTGCAAAGCTTTCATAATTAATTTTTATTTTAAGATTTAATTCCTTTTTCCACAGGAAAACGAAGGTTTATAGCTTACAACTTTTATCAACTAAAAAAAAGTGACATGTCTACTGTTGTCTGTGTTGGTGCACATTGTGGTTGTGTTACACATACAGGACTGTCTCAGAAAATTAGAATATTGTGATAAAGTCACTTTTATTATTTTAATATTGCTGATCAAGGCTTACAGCTTAAGGAAAACTGAAATATCCTATCTCAAAAAATTAGAATATTCTGGGAATCTTAATCTTAAACTGTAAACCATAATCAGCAATATTAAAATAATAAAAGGCTTGCAATATTTCAGTTGATTTGTAATGAATCCAGAATGTATGACATTTTTGTTTTTTTAATTGCTTTACAGAAAATAAAGAACTTTATCACAATATTCTAATTTTCTGAGACAGTCCTGTAATTATTGCCACAGGAAAGCTTAAGCAAGAAAGCTACACTTACTCTAAGTCGTCTCTAAGAGTCTTTAGAGTATGAAATATTCCCTCAGCCTGCAATAAAACAGACAATACAGACTTTCTCATCTCCTCATTTTTATACCTAATAATACAATGTCAGTGTCGTGTACATAAGAAAACACTATTGACGAATTTATGGATTTCACGCTGTGATCGGTGATCAGCAATATCGGGATCGGCAGATACTGATTTTGGAGATCGGTTATCGCTGATCGGCCCTCAAAATCCTGATCGATGCATCTCTATTATACACAACAATATCACATTCACTTAACTGGACATTCTTTCATTTGCCCAATCCCCATCAACTGGCTCACACCAATGTGGAGGGACAGCGACTTTAATGAGAGTCCTTTGTGAATGAATGAACCTTCACCCTATCCCTAACAGAGTCCAGGAACCCTGCAGTGACAGCTCATTTCAGCCACTTGTATGTCAGTGTTCAGTTCACGCTCCACTGGGAACCTCTGCAGTGAGAACTCATGATTCCCCCCCCCCAGCTCTGCCCGGGGGCTCCACATGTCCGTGGTGAACCAGACTGTCTGCAGCTCTTTTAACTGACATTAATGTGATCAGTCTCTCTTTACGTCGTTAAGAGAGAGACGGTTCAGATAGTATTTCTGAGCTGGAAAACTGCACCTCTGCTACAGATGTTCAATTACACAGTGAAATCGGATCTTTTCATGGACAGACTTTGGGGAACCCCCCCCTCTAAAAGACAGAGTTTGCTGCTGTGTTTAGTTGCTCTCTCTCTTTGACTTAAACTTCCCCTGCTCTTTCACCAGATGGTTCCTTAAACATTTACCAATAACTTGAAGTTATTGAAGAAAAAGGAAAATTGTGTTCATAATTATTTGATGGTGTCTGTCTGAGCAGATGGTGCATCGATGTAAAATACACAGCGACGCGATTCACTGATGTCTAGCGAGTGTTTCTGATACTTTAGTTCCAGTGATGCACTGCAAAAACTCAAAATCTTACCAGGAATATTTGTCGCATTTCTAGTTAAAATGTCTCATTTTTAGTCAAAATAAATCTCATTACAGTTAAAACAAGACTCATCACTGGAAAAAACAACAATTTTCACCTGTTTCAAGTAGATTTTCACTTAAAATAAGTAGAAAAATCTGCCAGTGGAACAAGATTTTTTTGCTTGTAATGAGAAGATAAATCTTGTCCCACTGGCAGATTTTTCTACTTATTTCAAGTGAAAATTTACTTGAAACAGGTGAAAATTGTCAAATAACAAGTTAATTTTCTGGTAACGACTCTTGTTTTAAGTGTAATGAGATTTTTTGACTAAAAATGAGACACTTTAACTAGAAATAAGACAAATATTCCTGGTAAGATTTTGAGTTTTTACAGTGTGACCACGAACTCTAGACTTCAGGCAATCATTGACTGCAAAGGATTTTTATCCAATAGTTAAAAATGAATGTTACATTTACATGTGTCAAAAACTAAAGGGCTTTCATTCTCCAAATACTTCTGGACCTGACTGACTCACTTAACTTTGATAAACCACCCTGCAGGCGGAAGGAAAACATGAACTCCTCCCAGATCATGAGCTGACCCACATGTGTGAAACCAAAGCAGAAGCGAGCAGGAATGATGGTGTGTTTGTCGTGGCTGCGTCTGGCCAGGAGACTCACAGTGTGTTGAGGTTCTTTAACCGCTTGAAGGAGCCCAGCTGTAAATCCCTGATTTTGTTGAACCTCAGGTCTCTGCAAAAGACAAGAGAACACCGTCAAAATTCAGAACAAAACATCATTAAGGATCAGCAATCATTTCAGAGCCCATTAATTCAATCCTTCCAACATTTGCAGTGTGTAGAAAGCAGGTGATGCACATGATCATCCCGGAGGATAATTGGACACGGGACTCATCACACAGGAATGCCTTTGTCGAGCTTTAATCACGAGGCTGGATTTAAATAACATTTGCCCAAAGAAAACAAGCAGCGGGTTATGTGAAGCAGTCAGCGGGTTTTAGGCCCCGTCTCCTGTTTCTCACTAATTTAAAGAGGCTGTGTAATAACAACAAAGTGTGACACGACAACTAATCACTCACTGCGATACGGAAATGAAGTTAAGCGGGAGGTTTGGGTCTGATGCTGCAAACAGCTACGTGAGGAGGAAGTCACTCGTGTAACCAAGACCTCCCACTCTGAACATCCTGCTTGCACATTGATGCCATTTGTGGAGAATTTAAAAAAAAAGTCTCAACTTCAACTAAACTGTTTGTTGAATATAGTTTTTACAAAACAAAGTTTTTCATATCAGAAAAGCTTTCTAAATCCATAATCCTAACTTTACTTTACAATTTCTACGTCAGATGCATTCACACGAGCAGAATTCCCCAAAAAGGGAGATGCTGTAAGAAATGAATAAAATAAGACCAACTATGTTCTATTCACCATTAGAGCTGGGGATCCATTCACATGTCAAGAATCGATCCGATTCTTAAGATTCAGAATCGATTATCACGCTTCGATCCGATTCGATCCGATATTGATTTGGGTTACTGTTAATAAAACTGTTTTTTGAGCTGTTGCATGAATTATATGACTGTCTAGTTCTGCAACATATTAATACTCGTATTATATTGAGATTAAACAGCAAGTATTGGCAGCTAATGATGCTGTAAGGACCAATCAGCTCCCAGAATGCTGATAGAACTGCTTTCAGAAACATCGTGGGTCAGAATTACCAAACACATCCAGGGCAGCAAACAGAGACGGGTGAAATCGCTTTTATTTTTTCCACATTTATGAGAATTTGGTTTTTAACATTTATGCAAATGTAACCCCAAGACAGTATATAAAGCAAAGAAATATAGACAATTTATGCAATTATAACTGAAAACTTTAATGTTCTCATACCTTTAAACATATTTAAAGGCAAAAACATGGCACCAGTTATTCTCGTGTCCAACAAAATATTCCTTTTTTGGGGATAAACAAAAAAAGTACCAAAAGTTGTAATGCAATGATGAAAAAAAAAAAAATAAATAAAAATAAAAATTTAAATCGATCTTTAGACATATGAATCGATTTTTAGGAATTAATATGAGAATCGATTTAAAATCGGAGAATCAATCTTTTCAACACAGGCCTATTCACCATATATGAATTCACCATTCACCAAATATGAAAGGTTGAAAGGGATTTAATTAGGGCTGAAACGATTCCTCGAATAATTTGAGTAATTCGATTACAAAAAATGATCGAGGAATTTTCTCTGCGTCGAGGAATCGTTTTATTTATTTATTTATTTATTTTTTTTTTCGTTTAATTTCACCAGCTCAAATCCTCGTATTACGCCCGGACCACATTTAATGCGACACAACACGCTGACGCTGCGCCGTTAAAGGGGGGAGAAAGAGGCGGCGGGTATGTTTGGTTTTAGTAACATCATGCTCAGGCAGTCTGCAATGGCCCAGACGGGAGACACATGTAGTTCAGTGCTTAACTTTTATTTTTAATCCACGCTATATTATTCTGGTCCGTTCTCCCATGTTCCCCCTCTAAAGCCAAAATTATTGTTCCGCGTTAAATCGACGCAGAGCCTACGCCGCTCTCCGGCGAGGGCGGAGAGCGCCGGTCCGGCTGGCGTTGCCACGGCTACGTCGTAGCCTACGGCGTAGGGTACGCAGCGACGCGCACCATTCTGCGTTGTTGTAACGCGGAACCATAAATCAGCCTTTACCCGGTACATAAACCTCTGTTCCCGCTACAGTTTTAACTAAAAGAAAAGGCAGAAAATGTCAGAAAAATAAAAACGTAATAAAGCTAACTGGGTAGTTTTCATTTCCTTTTATCTCTGTAGTCATTCATGGATAAAACAAGCAGCACTGGTGTCTAATGTGCTCCAATACAGCAGGTCTCAGAAGTTTATTTTGAACACTGCCAAAACTCTAACTTAAAACTTAACTACAACTTAAAATTTGCTTGACACAAATGAAAGTTCAATTGAAACACGTGGGAAAAACACCTAACCTTTTAAGTTATGTGTGTTATCAGGTGTAATGGCATTTTTAGGTTAGAAATAAGAACATTTCTTGGTAAGATCCTTAGTTTTTTGAGTGAAGGCAGTGAATTTGGTCAACTGGTGTAAGTTCAGGGTTTTTAAATGCACAGCAATGAACCTACTGGATTATATAATTTAGTCTTGATGTCAATTAACATCTAACATCTTATGTATATTTATAATTGCTCTTTAACTAAACAAATATGTTTTATCCGATTACTCGATTAATCGATGGAATTTTCAGTAGAATACTCGATTACTAAAATATTCGATAGCTGCAGCCCTAGATTTAATGCACCGACTGAAGAAGATTTATCACCATTTTAATTTTGAAGGCAACCACACGTCTTTAAAAGTTGGGACATAAACAACAAAAGGCTGTTCAAGTAAGTAGTACTAAAGAGAAACACCTGGGAGGAACGACTACAACTAATTAGGTTCATTTCCGATAAGTGGGAGACAGGTTGGGTAGAAAGCAGCATGTTAGAGAGGAAGACAGAAGTAAATACAGCAGTTCAGTGACTGCTAACTGTGAAACGACTGTTTCTCTTCAGTGTAAAATGCAGACGGCTCTTAATCCATCATCAAAAGGTTCCAAAAGTGCGGAGGACTCAACTCTGGATGCCTGTGATCTTCAGGCCCTCAGGCAGCACTTTGTCAAAAACAGACATGTTTGTGTCATAAAGTCACGGCGTGCACTCAGGAACACTTCCAGAAATCAGCGCTAGTAGTGTCATCCACAGATGCAGATTTATGCTCCACCACGCAAAGAGAAAAAGCCATGTGTGGACACACTCCAGGAACAACGTAGCTTCCTGCGGGCCAAAGCTCATTTAAAATGGGCCGAAGCAGAGTGGAAAACTGTCCTGTGGTCGGGCCCGCTGAGATTTGAGACTCCAGTCTAAAAAGGAGGGAAAGGAGCATCTGTGCTTGTTTTCAGCTATCAGTTCAAAATCCTGCATCTCTGATGGTTCGGGGTGTGTTAGTGTCTATGGATGGAGCAGCTGGCACATCTGGAGAGGAAACAGCAACGCTGAAATGTATATATGGTAATCCCTCGCTATAACGCGGTTCACCTTTCACGTCTCGCTGCTTCACAGATTTTTATTGTGCATCGTGTTCTGCATTCTGATTGGCTAAATAGTCTCACCGCTTCTTCACTTCCTGGGTCAATAACGTTGGTCGCTTAGCAACAAGCTGAGAACGGCCAATGAGCTTCAGCAGCAGCTCAAGAACGGGACCCTTTGATGAATCGTTCATTACAGTCTCAGATATAATCGATGGTGGCATGTTGGTTTGTAAGAATCTTTTTCCCCAAAAGAAAAAAAAAAAAAAAAAAAAAAAATGAAATACCCGCCAGTCACACTTTTTCCTACTGGACTTATTGTATTTCTTTTCCTAATCATTTTTCATTTTCTCCCGTTCAAATCCAATTACTCGAGTCGTGGTGGGGCGGTGCTGATCTCCGCAATTTGAAGCCTTGTATAATAATTGTAAAAAAAAATTATATTATAATAAAAAAAAAAAAAGATTGTTACTTCGCGGATTTCACTTATCACGGGTTCTTTTTGGAGCGTAACCCCCATGAAAAACGAGGGATTACTGTACAGGTTTGCAAGTGACATACAGGACTGTCTCAGAAAATTTGAATATTGTGATTTTCTATAATGCAATTAAAAAAACTAAAATGTCATACATGCTGGATTCATTACAAATCAACTGAAATATTGCAAGCCTTTTATTATTTTAATATTGCTGATCATGGCGTACAGTTTAAGAAAACTCAAATATCCTATCTCAAAAAATTTGAATATTCTGGGAATCTTAATCTTAAAACTGTAACTATAATAGTTAGTCTCAAATATAGCTTCGCGGTAGATATGCTGCTATAGGCTTATGCTGCAGGGGGGCACCGACATGATCCGCTGGGCGGTGCCTCTCACCCTTCTTCTCCTCTCCTTTTCCCTGCCTCTCTTCTCCATTACCATTTTTATTTATTATAAATATCTCATAGCTATCATTTTTGTCCATCGTTCCTGTAGTTTCTTGTGCCGGCCCCCCTTTTTTCTCTTTTGTGTTCTGTGTTCCCGGCCCTCCCCCCCCCTCTGGTCATCCACCTGCCTACGTGGATGTCTGCTGTTGCTGCTTCCGCCTGCCTGCACCCCCCCCCCCCCTCTGGTCATCCCGCTGCTGCTTCCACCTGCCTGCTGTGTGCTGCTGACGTCCCTGACTCCCCCAGTCTGGCCTTCGGCAGGAGGGTCCCCCCTTATGATCCAGGTCCTGCTCAAGGTTTCTTCCCTCCTAAAGGGGAGTTTTTCCTTGCCACTGTTTGGCTTAAGGCTTTTCTCCCACTAGGGGAGTTTTTACCTGCCATTGTTTATATAATAATTGCTCGGGGGTTTATGTTTATGTTTATGTTTATGTTTATGTTCATGTTCTGGATCTCTGGAAAGCGTCTAGAGACAACATCTGTTGTATTAGACGCTATATAAATAAAATTGAATTGAATTGAATTGAATTGAATTGAATTGAATTGAATTGAATTAACCATAATCAGCAATATTAAAATAATAAAAGGCTTGCAATATTTCAGTTGATTTGTAATGAATCCAGAATGTATGACATTTTTTAATTGCATTACAGAAAATAAAGAACTTTATCACAATATTCTAATTTTCTGAGACAGTCCTGTATGCGCCCACTCGGACATCGTCTTTGTCAGGGAAGGCCTTGCCTCTTTCAGCAAGACGAAGCTAAACCATCCGGGGCCTCCACCACAACAGCACGGCTGCACAGGAGGAGTCCAGGTCCTGGACGGGCCCGGCTGCAGGCCAGACCTTTCATCAACTGAAGACATTTAGGGCGTCATAACCATCAAAGAAGAGCAAAGCCTGCTGAGCAGCTCCAGTCCTATATCAGACCAGAATCTGACAACATTCCTCTCCTAAAGGCGGTCTCCTCAGCTCCCAGATGTATGCGGGCTGATGTTTGAAAGAAGAGATGCTACGCTGCAGTAAACGTCACTCTGTCATGGCTCTTTTCAGACATGATGCTGCCATCAATTTAAAAGGGGTCTTTGTTTTTCTTAAGATAGTATATTTCATCCAATTAAACCATTTCTGTTTCCTATGATCTATTGTGAATAAAATATGATTTAAGAGAATTCCAAATCTTTGCATTCTGCTTTTAATAACTTTTTACACGGGAGTAATGGCTATGGATCATTTTGGGGAGTTGAATAATGTTGTCGAGCACGAGTCCTGACGGTAGAAAACCTGTACGAGTGTTTCACAGAAGAGGCTGTTGTTTAACGGCTGCGTTGAGTGAGGATGTGCAGGTTTGTTCATGATGTTTTGCTCCAGGGGCAACAGAGGCGTCCGCAGCACAGAGCCAGGCTGCTTTATCGCCGTGTTCAGAGCGCTGGCTCCGAGGCCGCTGCCCCAGCACATGTCTGCAGATAAACTGACCATCTGTTGGACTGCAACTCCACCACACACTCCAGATAAACCTCTCTGTGATGCCTCTCCAAAGACCGGTGTGCTGCGTCTTACTCCAAACACTAAAAGTCCTGCATTACTTGACGCGGAACTGCCAAAGAGATGAAGAAACTACGAACTACATTGACCTGTCCTCCAAAAAGCTCAGCCCCCCCCCTGGTTGGAGTCCAGGCTTCCTCCCTGTGCTCGTATTGGCCAGCGACCTTAGACAGGAAATAATCTCAGGCTTGGTCACACAGCCATAACATACTTCACTTATTATGCAAAGCTGTCGAGACGTGAGGGCGGTGGAAGCCTCGGGATCTGTCTTTCTCAATCAGGAAGAAAAACAGCTTCACGGTTGTTCTGTTTGAGTCTTCATTTGGGGCCAACACAAAAACCTCACACTATTAAATCTGCCCCCTGCATCCTGATTGGATTACATTCTTATTTTTAAATTATACAGGGAGAAGAAGTATGTATTCCTTTGAGATCTTCTGTGGGATGATTACTGCTCATTTTTTATGGAAAAGCCGTCAGACGTGGATCCAGCCGGAGCAGTCCCACTTCCTGCCATGCAGCCTTTGAGTGTGACGATCTTCGGACTGTTTCCATCCAGCTGTCAAAAACATTTGAGGTCAATATTCTAACTGTAACCAAATCAAATATTAAATTATTAAATCATTTTCATCATGTGGCCTGGAGTCATTAAAACTGTGTAAGACAGATTCCTAAAGTGTGATATATGTTTCTACGTTTCTACGCAGGGGGCTCCCCGCTCCGTAACCTCTGCCAGGGCCTCAGATGCATCTCCAGAAATGTTACAACAACAAATGTCCCTGATTGACTTGGTGTTTTTTGTTCTACACGTTACCCGCTGCTACTACTGCTTTGTCATTTGTCATTTGTCAAGTTAGGTAGAAAGAGCGATTGCTGCGTTGTCAACAAAAATGACTGTTCCTCAATATTTATCAGCTCTGGCTCACTACGTCTCTTGACCTGCTCCGTTGGATCTAGCTCAGGGAAGCAAAGAACACGACAAACAGAAGGAAGCTCAGCGCTGCAAGGCAAGTTTATTTGTATAGCACAATTCAACACAAGGTCATTCAAAGTGCTTTACATCAACATTAAAAGCGGCAAGACACTAAAAAGCGGCAATTAAACAGTAAATAACAAATAAAATGAAAGCTGCAAGCAGTGATGAACGGGCGATCGCACCCTTGTGCACGTTCAGGCTGCAGTGGAAGCTTGTATGACTTGCATGTAGATTCTTCAGGCCTGGACATTTAGCAGATGACACCAGCCACGACTCTCTATAACAAACCACTCAAAAGTTATGGAAGAAAGTAGGGACTATCAAATATCGACCAATCAGAAGAAGGGGCGGGGCTAATTTGCACCAATTTTGTTCAAGGACTCAAAACCGAGTCCAATGACACCACCCACCAGTCTTTATGTCAAACCATTCAAAAGTTATAGCAGAAAGTAGGAACTATCAAATAAGGACCAATCAAATGATAGGGGGGTGCGCATTTTGGCGTCTATCATCGCCGCGGTGACGCCTATGACTGAGAAAAAGTAATGCGCGTCGTCGCAAGACCGAGACGCACATTTTGATGTATAACACACCTGGGTGCACGTTACGGTTCTGGCCGTATTAACTGCCGAAGGAATGGCATAAATTGCGCCAAAATTACACGATTAATTCAAAATGTTCAAAATGGCCGACTTCCTGTTCGGTTTCGGCCATGGCGCCAAGAGACTTTTCTTTAAGTTGCGACATGATACAGGTGTGTACCGATTGTCGTGGATGTACGTCCAACCGTATTGTGGGGCTTGAGGCACAAAGTTTTTTCTGTCTGGACCAATCAGATGAAGGGGGGGTGCGCTTTTTTGCGTCTAGCTTCGCCACGGTAACGCTTTTGACTGAGAAACTTCGCACTGTAAGTGCTCGGGCCCTAATGAAATAAAATGATAAGGAGGTAAAATAATTAAAAGCACAAGTTGTTAAAAAGTAAGGGCAGTAGATTACAGCAGGTTCATCTCATTCTTACAATGGCAAGATTTACGTTTCTATACGGTCAAAACATACAAAGACCGGGTCAAATATAGAATTACAAAAGTAATCTGTAACAATTCGTACGGTAAATTAAACCAATTTGACTGTGGACCAGAACCCACACCGCCACCTAGAGGTTCATGGTGTAGTTACAGAACCACGCACACGACCCGGGTCCGATACGCAGGCTATATGTGTGTGTTGCTGCGTAGAAACAAAATCCATGGTCTTGGACCTATAACCGAATATAAGAAAAACCAATAAAGGTCTTCTGAAATTCCTGGCAACTGTTGACATTATTCTTTCACGTCAATAACTATTTTCTCATTTGCAATGTCAAAATCTACTAGAATCTTAGTGGACATGACATAGATATGCTGAACAAACATGGCATTGTTGTGTCCGATCCAACCTGAAACATCTCAGAGACTCAAAGTCGTGTTACCTGTCGTTTGGAATTTTGCAGTGTGTGAATCCCACTCTGACGAGGCTTCCAAAGCCGCTGTGTCTTAACAGAGTGAATGAAACAGTGGACTGCTATAGCGTAGCCTTAGGAGTATGACGTTATTCCATGCTGGAAGGCTCATTACGCAGGGCTGGAGCTTCCAGAGGTGGTACAGACGTTTACGGAGGCATCAAGGGAAAAGGGCGCAGGGACTTTATGAAGTCAAAAGGGAAGTCGGAGGTACGGCAGCAGCAGCAAACTCTGTTATTTGCTTTTCATGAATAACAGAAAGCCAGACAGACACAGAACGCTACTAATTTAATCAAAAATGTGAAACTTCAATGCTTCATTTGGAGATGCAGTTTAATCGAGTGAAGGACTGGAATTTACGTGCCGACGGCTCAACTTATAAAAACTAAGGTATGGCGTATCACAACGAAATCCAGCATTTGTGTTTATCTAAGATGAGCTTTGAACAATTCTCAACGAGGTCGAAAAATGCTTCTCAAGTTTCAAGAGGACTGCCGAAGTATTTGGAGATAAGAAAAGGTTGCTGTCCAGACAACGCCTGGAAGGAGTGCGGGTCTTCTACGAGAGTCATATGTCCTCGGGAAAAGCTTTCTGCAGGAACAAGCTCAGGGCGCAGACATGCTGAGGCAAAGACTGACTCCCTACCTGCCATCAGGGGGAGGACGGGGGAGAGGGGGGGGGAGCAACAGGGCTACGTTCTGCTTCATGAAACACCCCTGGGAGCAGTAGGCCTGTGTTGAAATAAATCGATTTTCCGATTCTAAATCGATTTGTTTCGATTTTTTTCATCATTACATTACAACTTTTGGTATTTTTTTGTTTATGCCCAAAAAAGGAATATTTTGTTGGACACGAGAATAACTGGTGTCATGTTTTTGCCCTTAAATATGTTTAAAGGTATGAAAACATTAAAGTTGTCAGTTATAATTGCATAATTGCAATTGCAAATTGTCTATATTTCAATACTTTATATACTGTCTTGGGGTTACATTTGCATAAAATGATAAAAACCAAGTACAAAAATTTTAAACCGAAATAGACGGAAAATGGAAAAAATTAAAACGGAATGTGGGAAAAAATAAAACTGATTTTATACGTCTCTGTTTGCTGCCCTGGATCTGTTTGATAATTCTGGCCCACATGATGTTTCTGAAAGCAGTTCTATCAGCATTCTGGGAGGTGATTGGTCCTTACAGCATCAATAGCTGTCAATACTTGCTGTTGAATCTCAATATACTACTATAATTAATATGTTGCATAACTACACAGTCATATAATTCATGCAACAGCTCAAAAAAAACAGTTTTAATAACACTAACCAAAATCAATATCGGAATCGAATCGAATCTTAGATTCTGAATCTTAAGAATTGGAATCAAATCGATTCTTGACATTTGAATCGATCCCCAGCCCTACTGTGAGGTGCGTGCATGAAAACCAAGGCTCTCCAGTCTTCCACACACTGCTCATGACTGACCACTTGCAGGAAATATTGTATCCGAATGAGTTTTAGACGACTGGTTGATGAGTGAAACAGTCCCCGCTTGTGCCGGCTGGTATTTTGGCTCATTTCCACGGCCGACGTGACTGTTGTTATTTGCAGAAAAGACTAAATAAGGTCAGGCAGAGAGATGTCTGAGTGTGTGTTTAAAGCATCAGCTCAGCTGTTGACTGTAGGGGAAGGAAAGACTCAGCTCACCAGAATGTCCTGAAAGTGTTGAACCAAATGACATCAGCCCCTACGTTTCCCACAACTGCTTGGAGAGAGACTGAATGCCAACTATATTGCAGATGATGGAAAGGGAAAAGTGGCACTCTGAACTCTGCTTGAGTGAAAGTGCCAAAATCTTTAACTATCCACCCATCAGAAACTTAAACTAATAATCATAACGATCTTGTGGACAATCCAGTCATTACCATAATAATTAATGAAACAAATGAATCCAGTTATGTGCAAAAGACCATGCCCCTTCTGTTACCGTATTTTCGCGACCATAAGGCGCAACTTTTTTTTTTTTTTTTTTTTTTAAATGTGCCGGGCGCCTTAAGAAACGGTGCGCCGTGTCTATTACCTGAATTACGGTAATGTAAGGCCGGCCATGAGAACGGTAAAGGGAGAAGGGGGCGGGTGAAGCTGAATGAGACCATCCACTGAGCTGTTTAATGCGAAACAGAAGATGAAAACTTTTAAGGATTTGCTTGATGTGTAAAGTGAAATAAAATACAATCAAACTAAGTTTTGCTCCCGCTCTATTTAAATAAGCACACTTGTTCTGCAGCGCGCGTGTGTTTTGCATGTCGGAACCGGTGACTTTCCCCGGTTAAAGCAGCGGCTGGAGCAGCGCGGTGATGGGCGCTGCTGCAACCCGACTTCCTGGTTCCCCAAGCGGTCCAATCGACCTGGTTCCCGGCCGCTTTGCGAGCAGAGATTTCTGGGGTCTGTCTCAGGTCTGATCAGCTTCACCCTCCGAAATTTGCAGCCAAATCTGTCGGTTACAAACCCGGTACCGGACCCCGACATGCGCGGGTGTGTATTCGCGGCGCGACACACAGATTCTCATTTATGTAGCGCTTATGTGGCGCAGCTGATGGACAGAAACCTATGGTGATTTTTAAAAGAAAAACTTTGCATAAGACGTTTCCAGCCGGAGTCATTATAAGGACGAATGGAAAGGGGGGGGCTGGATGAAGGGATGATGATGATCAGGTGGCTGAGACAGGTCTGGAAATTCGGACTGGAGCTCCTGTCGGATACAAACCCCGGTACCGGCTCCCCGACAGCGCGTGTGTGAGCGGGTCCAGCGCGGGGGAGCAGACGGGGAGCGGACCCGGGACCAGCGCGGAGCGGGACCCGGGACGCGGGACCCGGGACCCGGGACGCGGGACCCGGGACCCGGGACGCGGGACCCGGGACCCGGGACGCGGGACGCGGGACCCGGGACCGCCGCGGTCGGGATCCGCAGCACAACGCAGCACAACGGGGTATGAAACGTTTATTTTCTTACCTATATTTATTCAGGGGTCTGTCCCAGGTCGGAACAACTTCACCCTGCGAGATTTTCAGGCAAATCTGTCGGTTTGATCTCTGGTAGCCTAACCAAGATGCAGAGGATGCGCTCAGGAGCCGCCAGGCTCCCGCCGCGGGTTTGCCGGGCCAGGGCGCACCATCCCCGGGGCAGATCCGGCCGAAATGCCGCTGGTCTTTCCCCGGGAGCCCCTACTCCCATACAGGTGGGTGGCTTCGGTCCCAGCCGGTCCGAACAGGTCACATTCCCGGTTAAAGCCGCTGTGACGCGCGCTGCTCCACCCCGCTGGGGAGAGACGGGCTCTGCGCGGTGGAGGATCCGCACAACGGGGTATGAAAAGTTTATTTACTGTTGTGCAGAAAGTGACTGACACCGAGGAAATTCGGACTGGCACAGCTGAATTAGCGGAACTCTTTAATGCAGAAACAGAGGTTTTGCTCCCGCTCTATTTTTTTAAATAAGCGCTTGTGTGCTTGTGTGTGCGTTCTGCATGTGTGTGCGTTCTGCAGCGGGTGTGTGTGTTTTCCGGCCGGCGTGTTTTGCGGCACGCGTGTGTGCAGCTCTGCTCTGTAGACTGCGCCTTTTGGGTCGGTGCGCCATATGTATGTTTTAAATCTAAAAATGACACACAAAAATGAGGGTGCGCCTTTCCACACGGTGCGCCGAATGGTCGCGAAAATACGGTAATCCTGGGGTTTTGGTTTTTTTATGTGACCCCAGTGGGATGAACAGCAACAGGAATGTTTCACCATTATTTATTTAATAAAAATGAAGCCAATAAGAAAATGTCATATTGGCAGTACGAATGCACCCATGATTCAATGGCTTGTAGCTATTATAGTTGTGCAGCTTGCACAGCTCTTGCTGGGGCCTAACTACATCACTCCAAAACCTTGTTCATGGTCTTGTGACTAAGACAAACCCAAATCATCATCCCTCCACAACTGTGCTTTGCAGTGGGTCTGATATGTTTCTGCTAAAATGCTGACATCATTCTGGACATTAATGCCAAACATCTCCACGTTGGTCTCATTTGTATGCTGATTTGTTCAGATGCAGTTTTGTGATACTTCCCATGTTCTTTTTTTCTCCTTGCAATTCTTCCAAACCTTTACAGTTGATATGCACAGTGAAGCCTGTAAGCCCTGTAGTTCATTTCATTTCTCTCACTGATCACTGCACACATCCTGACTTTGGGCTTAATCTGCGAGGATGTCCACTCCTAAGGAGACTGGCAGCCGTCTTGAATACTTTCCATACTTGTGAATAAACTTTCTCATTGAAGAACGCTGAACTTCAAAATAGTTTGGAAATGGTTTTATAGCCCTTTTCAGAGTAATGTGGAGAAACAATTCTTCTCTATAGCTTTATGGTCAATGACCATAAGTGCTATGTCTTGGGAAAGACATAAGACCCTTGCTGATGTCTTTCCCTTATGGCACTGTCCTAACACATAACTGAATTTTCCAGCGCACCAAACTACCAACACTGATTTTATGGGAATCTGCACACCCGCTAACGATCTATTAATCAAAAGCTGATTTAATAATCTGGCGGGAATTCACCCCCTTCACCCCCATAGGAGCAGTAAGGGGTTATTTGGTATTGACCACATTATTATTATTTTTCTGGCTTCATAACCAGATGATTATATTATGTTTTTTCCAGGCATGCATTAAAAAAAACATAGATATAAAATTGTTGCAAGACTGCAAAGACTGCACTTATGAGTCTCTTTTTGAAAACATGGAGGCAAAAGTCCACAACTGTTTCAGTACAATAAAACTGCAAATCAAGACTAAACTGTGTCAAAGGAGCATGATGATCTCTGATCCTGCTTTGTGGTTGTTTGAAACTAGAATAAAGCATGGCGGGGGTGGAGGGGGGTGAGTAAGACTGTAGAGGATAAAACAGGACAAATTATGGAGCACATTTATAAAAACTAAGCATTTTACACAGTAATGAAGTAACCGGAGACCACCGCAATGATGTCCCACAAGATTTCTGGCAATTTCATCAAATTTGTTCCAAGACTTGTGAAATAAGCCTTGTAGGTCTCACTAATGTGTTTGGATGGCGGCGAGCCAGAGGGATTGGTTTTACTTTAACAAAGGACCTGAAAATGAACTGCCTCTCGGCCTCAATTACCCACGCAGGATTGGTAAACAGGCTAAACGCATGAGAACATAGCAAACAGAGGCATTCTTAATACAGTATTACACTCCATACTCCAAGACAATGTAGGTGAGATTTTCCCATGAATTTGCTGCATAATAAACCTAAATTCTCTGAGCTTTCTAATCTGGACGAGCTTAAAAACCTGCTCACAGTGATTCAGATAGACCGAGTCTAAAAGCTCTGACCCCACCCCTACAAGAAGCTCCAAGTTCTTATTGATGCTTAGCAACATCCAAAATGAGTGCTGCCAGAGCTTAGAAGAGGACTGGGGGGCTGAAACGAGGCTGATCAAGGCTAAGCAGGGCTATCTGACGGGGGGCAGCAGTCCAGGGAGGCACTGACCCGGTATCAGGATCAGATATTGGTCTTAATATTGATGCAATATGTGGATTGGCTACGGGAAAAGTAAACCAATCCACAAGCTGACCCAGCGTCACCAGTCAGTCAGCTGGGGGGGGGACTCCGCACATCGAAGCCCATCACAAGTACAGGTTCCCCCCAGGGCTGTGTCCTAAGCCCTCTGCTGTTCTGTCTGCTGACCTATGACTGCACTACCACATTCAAAACCATCCATCCATCCATCAATCCATCGCCCGCCGCTTATCCGTTCCCGGGTCGTGGGGGCAGCAGCCTCAGCAGGGATGCCCAGACTTCCTTCACCCCAGACACTTCCTCCAACTCTTCCGGGGGGAGTCCGAGGCGTTCCCAGGCCAGCCGAGAGACATAGTCTCTCCAGCGTGTCCTGGGTATTCCCCGGGGTCTCCTCCCGGTGGGACATGCCTGGAACTCCTCCCTATGTCATCTCCTCCAGGTTCTTTATCTTTATTTTTGTTGTCTTCTTCGTTTAGATCACACAATCAAATACGTCACAGCAGTTTCGCTCCAACCTCCTACTTCCGCTCCAGGTGCTGAATTGTTGTGGAAAAGAAACCAGGCCGAGTTGAGTCGAGCCGAGCCGAGCTGAGATGAGTAGAGCTGAGTTTCCACTGACTAGTGGAAAAGTGCCATAACTCTTACTCAATGTGGACGAGACCAAAGAGGTTGTAATAAACTACAGGAGGTCTAATTGACCCCTTTTCAGCATTCTGATTGGTTCCTAACTGACCAGTTGAAGCTACCTGCTAAAGACAATTCAATAAAACCTCAAGAAAAATAATGAAAGGAGAGAATATTTCTCCTTTTAGATGCTGGTATCTTCTACACACCAGCTATCTTCTCCAACCAATCCACTGTGGTGAAGAAATATGAGACCAGGCCATTATTCAAGAATGTCACATAATAAATCAGTTGTTTCTTAATGCTGCAGGACACGGTTGCTTCATGCTGCATCTGCCACACATCTGTTCAGTCCTGTCACAGCAGGAGCATTTCAGGGCACATACAGCATGGCATTGTGGGTTTTACAGACGGTGGAGTTGCTGTATACAAAATAATATTAGCCTTGGACGGAGACCAGAGTAAGATTTTAATGTTTAAATATCTTTATCTACTGTATGGTTAATTCAACCTACCACTCTAGTGAATCATTATTTTTATTCTAAATCTCCCAATTTCAAGGTTTTATCGGTGTGTGGTAGATGCTAATTTTATCCCCTGAGGTAAACAGAGTTGTGGCGTTTTCTTCATCCAAGTTAAAACCACAGGAGAAAGAAGGAAACTCCCTGTGGCTGAGCTGGATTAATGCAATAAACCACCTGCCTGCTCTGTGGCTGCAGTCAGCAGCGAAGAGACTGAACAAAGTCAGACCTGCAGGTATTTAGGTGTCAGAAGTGACTAACAACTCAAACTTAACCCTGTCACTTTGTTCTGTGCCCCTGTGTCTGAAAATCTGTCATCCAATAAACTGCTCAGGTTTACAGGGTTCATCTCCAGCTAACTTCAGCTTCAAATCACTGTGTGTGTTTGGTGTTCGGGAGTTGATGTGGCTGATGTGTAACAATGATGATGATTGTAACAATGCTTTTGTAACAAGTTTGGGCCTATAAGAGGGATCAGTACCAATTAACTGTGTCTGAGAGTGAAATCCCCCAACTTGAGAATAAGACAAGTGGCTTTTCTTTATTCCATATGGCACAAGCTGCTTCAGGGGGTTTCTGAGTGGACTTGTTTGAGCTGTGCTAGTGTTATCTGGGGACTTGCAGTAATTTGTAATAATCACGGAGGACATCTGTGAATTTCATCCAGCATGAATGCCTCATGTCTGTGATTTATATCGTAAAAATTCCACAGCAAATTACCAACCCTATTACATCAAACTGCGAGGTCATGAGATCATTTGAATTATTTGCCATTGTACATCTAAGTAGTTCATTTGTTGATAAGTCTTTTTTTTTAAATGTCCCTCACGTAACCTTACAGAGGATATGGAGATGATTTTAAATTCACAGCTTATATCCTTATGATAATTCTGGCTGAAAAATATAAAGAAAATGAGTCAGCATGAGCCTTCACAAAGAGACCTTGAGGAAGCAAGAAACGCTGAGCAGCAGAGGAGCAGGGATGAGCTGATGACATGCACGACCACAAAAGGCGTCTTGCATCCAGCTCAAAGGCTTGTGTGACAGCACAAACACCTCTGTAAACATGTACTGTTCAGTTGAACATCACCACGGCAACTTAAGCAGAAACCTTGTTGCATATTTTTCAGGTTTTGTCACCTATCTAAATGTGAAGTGAAAAGATGCTTCCAATTCAATATTCACGTTTATGTTGAGTAAATGATCATTGTTGAACCTATCACAGGCTTTGATGACACATTTTAGGATAAACATTTTCAAATAATGGTAAGACAGCCTTTGCTCATCCTGTGTGAATCTGCTACCGCAAAACAAAGAGGTTGTCCTAGTCCCCAAGACTGTACTACTCCCCGAGACTGTACTACTCCCGAGACCGGCCTAGTCCCCGAAGCCGTCGTAATCCCCAGACCGTCCTAGTCCCAAGGCCATACTTGGCCCCAGAGACAGTACCAGTCCCAAAGGCCGCCCTAGTCCCCGAGATTGTCATGGTCCCAGAGGCCGTCATAGTCCCCAGACCGTCCTGGTCCACGAGGTTGTCATAGTTCCCGAGGCCGTCCTAGACTCCAGAGGCCGTCCTAGTCCCCAGACCGTCCTAGTCCCCAGACCGTCCTAGTCCCTGAGGCCTTCCTAGTCCCCAGACCGTCCTAGTCCCCGAGGCCGTCCTAGTCCCCAGACCGTCCTAGTCCCCGAGGCCGTCCTAGTCCCCGAGGCCGTCCTAGTCCCCGAGGCCGTCCTAGTCCCCAGACCGTCCTAGTCCCCAGACCGTCCTAGTCCCCAGACCGTCCTAGTCCCTGAGACCGTCCTAGTCCCAGAGGCCGTCCTAGTCCCCAGACCGTCCTAGTCCCCAGACCGTCCTAGTCCCCAGACCGTCCTAGTCCCCAGACCGTCCTAGTCCCCGAGGCCGTCCTAGTCCCCAGACCGTCCTAGTCCCCGAGGCCGTCCTAGTCCCCAGACCGTCCTAGTCCCCGAGGCCGTCCTAGTCCCCAGACCGTCCTAGTCCCCGAGGCCGTCCTAGTCCCCAGACCGTCCTAGTCCCCAGACCGTCCTAGTCCCTGAGACCGTCCTAGTCCCAGAGGCCGTCCTAGTCCCCAGACCGTCCTAGTCCCCAGACCGTCCTAGTCCCCAGACCGTCCTAGTCCCCGAGGCCGTCCTAGTCCCCAGACCGTCCTAGTCCCCGAGGCCATACTTGGCCCCAGAGACAGTACCAGTCCCAAAGGCCGCCCTAGTCCCCGAGATTGTCATGGTCCCAGAGGCCGTCATAGTCCCCAGACCGTCCTGGTCCACGAGGTTGTCATAGTTCCCGAGGCCGTCCTAGACTCCAGAGGCCGTCCTAGTCCCCAGACCGTCCTAGTCCCCAGACCGTCCTAGTCCCTGAGGCCTTCCTAGTCCCCAGACCGTCCTAGTCCCCGAGGCCGTCCTAGTCCCCAGACCGTCCTAGTCCCCGAGGCCGTCCTAGTCCCCAGACCGTCCTAGTCCCCGAGGCCGTCCTAGTCCCCAGACCGTCCTAGTCCCCAGACCGTCCTAGTCCCCAGACCGTCCTAGTCCCTGAGACCGTCCTAGTCCCAGAGGCCGTCCTAGTCCCCAGACCGTCCTAGTCCCCAGACCGTCCTAGTCCCCAGACCGTCCTAGTCCCCAGACCGTCCTAGTCCCCAGACCGTCCTAGTCCCCGAGGCCGTCCTAGTCCCCAGACCGTCCTAGTCCCCGAGGCCGTCCTAGTCCCCAGACCGTCCTAGTCCCCGAGGCCGTCCTAGTCCCCAGACCGTCCTAGTCCCCGAGGCCGTCCTAGTCCCCAGACCGTCCTAGTCCCCAGACCGTCCTAGTCCCTGAGACCGTCCTAGTCCCAGAGGCCGTCCTAGTCCCCAGACCGTCCTAGTCCCCAGACCGTCCTAGTCCCCAGACCGTCCTAGTCCCCAGACCGTCCTAGTCCCCGAGGCCGTCCTAGTCCCCAGACCGTCCTAGTCCCCGAGGCCGTCCTAGTCCCCAGACCGTCCTAGTCCCCAGACCGTCCTAGTCCCTGAGACCGTCCTAGTCCCAGAGGCCGTCCTAGTCCCCAGACCGTCCTAGTCCCCAGACCGTCCTAGTCCCCAGACCGTCCTAGTCCCTGAGGCCGTCCTAGTCCCCAGACCGTCCTAGTCCCTGAGGCCGTCCTAGTCCCCAGACCGTCCTAGTCCCCATGGCCGACCTAGTCCCCAGACCGTCCTAGTCCCCAGACCGTCCTAGTCCCTGAGGCCGTCCTAGTCCCCAGACCGTCCTAGTCCCCATGGCCGTCCTAGTCCAGAGACCATACTACTCCCGAGACCGTCCTAGTCCCCAGACCGTCCTAGTCCCCAGACCGTCCTAGTCCCCGAGGCTTTACTAGTCCCAGAGGCCGTCCTAATCCCCCGGGGAAGTCATGATCCCCAAAGCCGCCCTAGTCCCCAGACCGTCCTAGTCCCAAGGCCGTACTAGTCCCCCAGACCGTGTTGGCCCCAGAGACTGTCCTAGTCCCTGAGGCCGTCATGGTCTCCAAGACCGTACTAATCCCAGAGACTGTACTAGCCCCCGAGGCCGCCATAGTCCCCGAGGCCGTCCTAGTCCCCTAAGCCGTCCTAGTCCCTGAGGCTCTACTAGTCCCTGAGGCCGCACTAGTCCAGAGACAGTACTAGTCCCAGAGGTCGTATTACTCCCGAGACCGTCCTAGTCCCCGAAGCCGTTCTAGTCTCCAGACCGTCCTAGTCCCCGAGGCCGTCCTAGTCCAGAGACCATACTAGTCCCAGAGGCCGTCCTAATCCCCCGGGGAAGTCATGATTCCCAAAGCCGCCCTAGTCCCCAGACCGTCCTAGTCCCAAGGCCGTACTAGTCCCAGAGGCCGTCATGGTCTCCGAGACCGTACTAGTCCCCGAGGCCGCACTAGTCCCGTACGTAGCTGGCATCAGTGTACGTCTAAGTCCAAAGCCGCGGAGCCAATCACACAGCAGCCGCTCCCGTTGAAGAGGCGATGTTAAGGAGACGAGGAGGTCAGTCTACCTTAAACCACTCACCATAATTTGGTTTGAATTTCCCACATTCCCTTCATACATGAGGAGATTGGGTCAACTTGTAAAAAAAAGAAAAAAGGTGGACATGTTATGTCTCCATAAAACGAAAGACAAAACACAGACACAAATAACGGGGCTGTCTTGCTTCAGTAGATCCTACCTGCAGATATGCAAACTGAAGGCAGACAAAACAAACCGGTGCTACTCGGCACATTGAACATCAGAAGTAGACCAGGAGCAGAGTTTAGCAGCGGGTTGCTGGCTGATGCCTGTCTGGTGTCTGGTGACTGCACTGCAGATGAAATGTGCTACGACTGCATTCAGAAACATTTATTGAAGCTTGGCGAAGCCTCTTTAATTAACTTACTTTAACTATTAACTTACCTAAACCGAGCAGCTAGAAGTCTTGTAGCATAATTTGGGTTTGATTAAAACCTCACCTGAAGAATCTGTCTACGTCCCACAGACGGTCTATAAGAGATGAACACAGGCTTCCTGTATGTGAGCTGAAGGCATTAGCTGAACGCCGACCCCAAAGCCTCACAAATAGCTCAGGTTATCCTCATTTCTTCTCTGAAGTCAGCAATCGTTCGTCACTTGTGGCCAGAAGAAGCACCAGAATCAGACCGCTGGGCCCTAGCACCACAAACTAGTGGAGCAGAAGATCCCCAAATCCAGCACATAATAGTCGTGTTTTAGACTAGCATGACCTAGGGGTGGGCGATATGACCTAAAATTAATATCACGGTATTTTTCATCTTTTGAACGGTGACGGTATAATATCACGGTATTTTTTGGTACGTTTTGGGAGGAGTAGCCTGTCCTGTCCCTTTATGTGAATAAGGTTAATATTTTTATATATATTTTATTATATATATATATATATATATATATATATTAGGGCTGCACGATTCTGGACAAAATGAGAATCACGATTTTTTTGCTTAGAATTGAGATCACGATTCTCTCACGATTTTTTTCCAATATAAAATGTATTGCACTTATTACTTTAACTTTGCAACGGCTGAACAAAAATATAATAACAATAAACATCTCTTGTCTTCTTTACACAAACCTTTGAATAATTTAAACAATAATAACAATTTTGAACAATATTTGTTCCTCCCTGAGTTGAACACCCTTTCAGAAAGGGGACTTGTAACAGATCCTGTAGTTCTGAGGCAACAAATTATTCCTCTGGCTGGGATGAACCCCCCATTGCCTTTTGCTGCTATTAAGAAGCTGCCGATACAAAAGGTAAACGTTACAAAAAATATGATGGTGCCTGATAAAAGACTGGCATCAACTTTGTAACAGCTGACATTGAACATAAAAACAATAAACATCTCTCTTGTCTTTAAATAATTTAAACAATAATAACAATTTAACAATATTTGTTCCTCCCTGAGTTGAACACCCTTTCAGAAAGGGGACTTGTAACAGATCCTGTAGTTCTGAGGCAACAAATTATTCCTCTGGCTGCTTTTTGCTGTAATAGCTGACATTGAACATAAAAACAATAAACATCTCTCTTGTCTTTAAATAATTTTAACAATAACAATTTTAACAATATTTATGTGCAATATGTGTCAGGTTATGAGAAAGGTAGATGTTTCTCCAAATGTAATCCACAATCATTAACAAAATATAACAAACATGACAACATGATAGTTGACCATGACAGGACTACAACAACCTAGAACATAGGCCTAGTCCTTTTTTATGCAGCCATCTTTAAAAAAAAAAAAAAAAAAAAAAAAATTTTTTTTTTTTTTTTTTTTTTTAATCGTCGTCATTTGGAAATGAGATCGCGTTCAAGCATGAATCGAGATCGCGATTTTTTTACGATTAATCGTGCAGCCCTAATATATATATATATATATATATATATATATATATATATATATATATATATATATATATATATATATATATATATATTATATTATATTTATTTTTATTATATTATATTTTAAATATTTTGTAAACCTGTTTTAAAATGTAATACTGGACCTCGGTTGGGCTGGTTGGACAGCGGGTGGTGGAAAATTTCCCTTAATTTTAAATCCAAAACTTGACAGGTTTATGCCATGAGTATTCATATAGAGTAATCCCTTGTTTTTCGAGAGGGTTACGTTCCAAAAAGAACCCGTGATAAGTGATATTCACATAGTAGCAACCCTTTTTTTTTTTTTTATAATTATTATACAAAGCTTCAAATTGCGGAGTTCAACACCGCCTCGCACGTATTTCCCTGCTCTTCTGAGCCGCTCCATCCCGACTCGCGCTGCAGCGTCTTTTTCTTCTAAAGCCCGCGGTAAAGGTGTGTTTTTTCGAGAGAAGAACATGGTTATGGGTATTTTTTTGTCACTCCTTTTTTCTTCTGGGCAAAAAGATTCTTTTAAACCGACATTCATTAATTTTTTCTCCATCTTGAAGTGGGTGACTGGTATTCCAGCAGGTTGAAACAGCGCTCTGCGCTCCGCTGCCGTCAAAGACCCGCCCAGCTCCACTTCTGATTGGCTAGTGTTAGTTTGGTTGAACCAGAGCTGCTTTCCTCTCATTCCATTGGTAGACGAATACGGTTGACTAAGACTTTTTTTTTTCTCTCAAACTTTTTTTTTTTTTTTTTTTAAGCAGTCAAACTCGCACGCCGAGAAAAAAAACTCCATACGCCGGGGATCCGGCACGGTGCCGGAATACTTTAAGCCCTGTCATTTCTTACTACTCTTGTCGTAAGGTGTAGCAGCAGTAAGGATGCCTGCAGTGAAAGCTGTGTGTACTCTTGGGACGTGCTCCGCTGGTGCTGCTCGGCAGCACCAGCGGAGCAGCGGTTCCAGCGGGACCAGCACCAGCTGCTGGTCGCACTTGCGCTCGTTTTGGCCCGGGTTGCCTCTTCATATTCACGGGCGTGCGTATTTTTTAAGTGATGAAACAGGTTGCTTGTGTTTCCACCTCTTGCTGTCACAACACGGCAGCAAACCTTGCATATCCCCGACGTTTTTAATGCCTTATTTAGGCTTATTATTTTATAATTGATTTATTACGGTATTGACGGTATTGCAAAATCCATGTCGTGGCGCAGTTTCACACCGGTGATGACTATGACACCGGTGTACCGCCCACCCCTAGCATGACCCCAAACAGAAGGAAGGGCCAAGAAACATGTCACAGCCCTTCCAGACAGAGAGCAGAAGCTGCTAGTTTAGAGCCCGGATGATCTGCCTGAACTTGTTAAGACCAAACGTGATCTCCTGCCAGCAGCATACAGCACCGAGTCAACCCCCCCCTGAAAGAAGCCAGTGACCGCGGCCCCGTAAAACTACCCCGAACCACCTATGGAAACCTCATCAGAGCACTCATTTAGAACACAGCAAATTAGCTGTTCTTTCCTGTGGAGTCACCCGTGGAAGCGACAGGACTAAAAACAAAAAACCCATCCAATTATGGTGAGTGACCCAGGCAAGGTGGGTGGACCACTGGCTCGTGTGTCAAAGTCTCCTCATCTTCAGTGAGCAGGTACTGCACATTCACATGGTCTGGAGGTGTGGCTGTGGAGGCTGTACTGAAGGAAGGGGGGTTGTTTTCAGAACCTCCCTGACCATAACGAGTTGTTCCAGCGTATCTTACGCAAGCTTCTATTACACCCACCTCCTAATATTGCAAACAGCATGCCAGGTGCAAGTGTAACATTAGTTTAAGATTAAAGTTTAGCTACGATACGTCACAGCAGACTAGAAGTGAAAAACCATTCAAACCTGCGCCACCTAGAAAACTGAAGAGAAATGCAGTGACCACCGTGCACGAAAGGCTTACGTCAAATCTCCATTAAATCAAGAGAAAGGAGCAAATAATAAGGGCATTTTACAAATTGCTCTTCAATGTTGTCGAACTTGTACGGACTGGCAGAAGAGCGGTACAACCGTTCCTGGAGTCACAGCAGCTGCCCTGCAGCGGAGGGCTCAGGAGGGGCTGCAGAGATCCTGCAGCAGCTATCTTTGGTTCTATCTCCCTGTGCAAATGAGCAACGCTTCGGGGATTTCTGGCTCTGCATTCCAAAAAGCTGCATGGACTGAGCGCCTCGCAAAACCTGACAGCAGCAAATTCCAACAGCCCGGACTCCCCTTCTTCTCCCTGAGTCACTCCCACCGTCACTCAGGGAACACCAGGCCGGTGTTTGGGTGCAGTCAGCAGGAAGACATTTAAACAGACCTAGGTGATGGACCATTTAGAGTCACAACACACCAAGATCCAGCCATTAACCTTGGTTTATCCCGGGTTGGGTCGTGAACACAGCAGCTGAGCTCCCTCCCCCCCCAACCACCTCCTCCAGCTCTTCCAGGGGAATACTGAGATGTTCCCAGCCAGCTGAGAGGAACAATCCCTCCAGCATGACCTCGGTCTGCCCTGGGGCCTCATTGCGGCGAGGCCCCTAACCAGATGCCCAAACCATGACACCATCAACACCATGACGCTCCTCACAGTGCTAGCAAGCATCTCATCCAATCCAGATGTCCCATGTAGAGCCTTTCTGCAACAAACATACCAGGACAGCAGCGGTGTCATTACAGAGGTGTACTTTAACAGCTTTCCTCAAACACTCACTGGAAAAACTTGAATAAATAAAACAAATGAACATGGATGCAGGCCACAAGGGAAGAAGAAAAAGAGCAGAAACGCCATACGTCTCGGTGTTAGATGGAAAAGCCAAAGAAACTAAATAATGTGGGTGTTTAAGAATAGACACTCAGTGTTGCATGTTCATACATGGCTGGAAGTGAAAGTCCAGTTATCAATCTCAAGATGCACAAAAGTGATGAATTTAGAAAAAGAACGACATAGCCCGGCATTCCCCAGACCCCTCAGGACCTGTTGCCGTGCACTGTTCAGATGCTTCCCTGCTCCAACACACCCGAGTCAAATACATGCAGGACCATCAGCTTGTGATCCAGGTCTCCACAAAACTGTTAATCCAGAAGAAAACTGAATCCATGTAATCCACATGATCAGTCTCAGCTAGCCCATCTAATAAACCAACGTCTTTGAGTGGAAGATTCAAACAGTGGAAATATCTTACAACTCTGAGAAAATAGTTTGACTCCGAAGCCTTGTCATTTTATTTATCAAACAATATTTGTACTGTTTTCAGGTTAAATATGTTACCATGAATCCACTGATTCTCCTCCAGCCAGATCAGGCATCAACATGGCCCGATTCACACTCCAGGCTTCCAGTGACCATATTCCAAGGTTTTTCCTCCCATGTGACACAGATCAGATGGGAGAAGTGGATGTGTAAAAAATGTACACGGATTCAGAAACCCTCAGATGGGTTTCAGGCCTCACTCATATGTGGAAATAGATCAGATACGGACAGATACTTCCAGTTGTGTCTTCCATCTAAGCGGACAGATTGGATTTTCCCCGTTAACGTGACCCCAACATCGCTGAAACTGTGACAGTGATAAACAAAGGTTATCATGCTGTCCTTTTTCTTCTCAGCTTTAAAATATACATCATCTTTTGCTGACCTCCAAAATATTCTGGAATGAACTCCACAGGACAATATCTCCTCGCGCCACCTGTGTGCTGCTCCCCCGCAGACTACGCCCACACTCCTGTTGCATCTTTCTCAACTGAGGGGAACCCTGAGGAGGCACTGACAGCGACCGAAGAAACGCATCCACAAAAACAGCTTCTGCATCACCTACATTCACTGAAAACAGTGCTGGGCTTTCTCCGTTACTTCATAAATTATTCTGGCTCATCTCGCCTGCCCTTTGTTTCTCCAGCTGGTAACCGGTTTAAATATCTGATACCGCTTTTACAAGATTATGTTCTCATGAAGAAAAAGCAAATAAAGGCATTAAATTAAACTAAGTCATCAAGAACAGTGGAATTTCAACTTAATTCTTAATTATTTTTTCTTTTTCATTCAGTAAATGCATCATTTACACAGTGCTGAGAAATCACATTTTGGGGAGGTCAATAAATGCATCATCATAAAATCCTGTTTCTTTTTTTCCCCAGTCAGTTGATCACAATGACACAGTTACTAGAAAGCAATTACTCAGAGTCAAAGCATTTCACTGTGAATACAGGAAGGAAAGAGGAACCAATGTGTACAGTCTGACAGCTTGACTTGGGTCATGCAAAAGGACAGTGAGTCCAAAAACACTTCAGAGCTATGTTAGAAAGGCCAAAAGTAAAATAATGATGGTGGTGCAATGGTGATGTCCAACTCAATACCTGAACCTGAATGACATGCGGGGATGTGAGCTTGGAAGTGCCCTAATAATAAATGTCTGCAAAATGAGCAAGAAATTGAAAAAGAAAGCATCAACAAATCAGAGAAAGCATGGCTATATAATTCATGCATCCATCATCAGGGTGCTGGACCACAAACTTTAAACATGAGTCAGACTTTGAGCTCTGCTCAACTACAGCGACTTGTCAGATGAACTGTGCAGAAACAGCTGCCCTGGCGGGTCTGCCGGGTTTCTGGCCACAGCATTAAATAGACAGGAATCACTTATCAGACCAGAGGAGCTACCGTTCATTCATGGGTCAAATTTAACTGTCCAGAAAGACAGCATTCATGTAAATCTGATTTAGAAACAACGTGCCTGTCTGATGTAAATGTCAGGCTCATTGCAGCTGATCTGCATCCAGTCAACATGCAGTCCAACCCAAAAATACTTTTTTTATTCTTAATTCATCCATCAATTTTGCACATCCAGGTTCGGGTCGCTCCTCCATAATGGAGCCAACTAATATCCACAAATTACCGGTAACCCCATATGTGACAGATGTAAATTGGAGGACGCAACATTAATCCACATGTTTTGGCTCTGCCCGAAGTTACAGGGATATTGGTAGGCTATCTTTGAAGCCCTCTCCACGGTGTTAGCGGTTAAAATCGACCCAAACCCTATGATGTCTATATTTGGGATTATTCCTGACAGGATGAAGCTACCTGTAGGGGGACACAAAGTAATTGCTTTTACCACCCCTGATACTTTTGGGGTGGAAGGAGGCCGTCCCCCCCTCAGTTTCCCGCTGGATAAGGGATGTGCTGTCAAATCTGAAACTGGAGAAAATCAGGTATACACTACAGGACTCTGAAAAGAAGTTTTTTAAAGTGTGGAGACCTTTTTTGATAAACCCTCCACACAAGTGCAGTAATTAATTTTTGACAGATACCCGTATTGGGTTGCTGGCGTCTCAGGCCTTGTCATGCTGCTTCTACAATCCGTTTTAGTCTTCAATTACACTGTGTTTCACTAAGTGCCTTGTAGTAATTGGTTTCTCACTCTTGACATTTTTGTTATACAAACATACGTTGTAAAATTTCACTAAGTAGAGTAAGCCTAACAAAATTGAGTGACAGCAGGGGTAAGGGAAGTTCGTTGTGGGGAGGGAATGTTTAATGTTTTGATTATGTGCAAGTGAAAATCAATAAAAAGAACTATGAAAGAAAGAGCCAACTGAGGTGGTTCAGCATCTGATTAGGGGGGTCCCTCCTGGAAACCTCCCCCAGGAGGTGTTTCAGGCATGAAACTGGGAGAGAGTCCTGAGGCAGATACAGGACACACTGGAGACATTGTATTTCTTGGCTGGCCTTGGAATGCCTTTGCGTCGTCCTGGTTCCTAGCTATATGGCGAGCCGGGCCTCTGCTGCTACATTTTCACAAGATACAAGATATACAATATCAGTTGGACATTTCAACGACGATGTTACTTGTAATACATAAACAACTAAGACTTAAATATTCGGAATTCTGAAAAAAAGATCAAAGATTCAAATACAATTTTTGAAAAACGCGCAAGGTTATGGATAAGCCCTGAATGCAGGCATTGTGACGTAGAATTGTCAAATTGGTTTGATTCACTGCATGAATCGGCACAGATTACTTTTGTAATACTGTATTTGACCCGGTCTTTGTACGTTTTGACCGTATAGAAATGTGATTCTTGCTATTGTTAGAATGAGATCTACCTGCTGTACTCTACTGCCCTTACTTTTTAACAACTTGTGCTTTTTATTAATTTACCTCTTCTCTTCTTACCTCTTCTTATCATTTTATTTCATTTTATTTGTTATTTACTGTTTAATTGTGTCTTGCCGCTTTTAATGTTGATGTAAAGCACTTTGAATTACCTTGTGTTGAATTGTGCTATACAAATAAACTTGCCTTGCCTTACAGCAACATGGTGTTGTTTTTGAAAAAAGGATAAAATTACACCTGGCAACAACTGCTATGTTGACAGTGAACAGACTTGGTTGGATCTCTTGATCATTCTAATAAAACATCTTCATGCTCCCTTCATACACAAACATTCCTGAATGCACCTTAAAATTTCAATCCTATCAGCCGCTGCAAGTGCAGGGACGTTCTGCTGGTGCAGACAACCAGTTGTGTTAAATGCAGCAGACAAAAGAACAGCTGGATAGGAAGTCACATCTCCACATGACAGCTGAGTGAGGTGGCTGAAGCTTCAAAGGTCACCGGCATGAAAGCTCTGATCAACCCTCTAACACAGACGACTTAAAACAACCCTTTCATCCATGTGGAAAACAGCGGACTTTCATCATTCCTCCGGAGGTATCCAGGCAGGCTCCGGGAACAACTGTGGGCTGACCACACAGGGCAGAGGACCGGGCTTATCCCGACTCTGCTGCCGTGGGATTGGCCGGCCCACTCACCCCTTTGTCCCCCTGAATGAAGCTATTTATAGCTCTGTGCATTCTGGACAGATTGTGACAGAAATGCATGAGATTTCACCGGCTGATTAAAGACAAAGGGGTCGCATATCTGGAGGAACTGGACAGATGTGGAGACTTTCCCGTTGTGTTCACCAACATGGAAAAAGGAAACTGTGTAACTGGCTCCTGACAAGTTGGAGACATTCACAAGTGCTTGTCGAGTAAGAAGAATTTCCTTCCTTTCATCTATCAAGGAAAGGAAAACATTGAGCCAATTGTACTATCAGTTAGCATGTGGCTAACCGGGCTGCGGTTACACGCGGTGTTACATAAACGCCAACATTTCGAGTCTGACCTGCAGCTGTGCTCCAAGTTGAACACAACCATATCAAACATGAGTTTACCTGAAGCCGTCACGGAGGAAACAGGAAGTACGCTACAGAAGAAGAAATAGAGCCTACATGAAATCAATACTTTAACATGTGAAATTGATTTCACATCCACAAAAACAATATTTATTCACGGCAATAAAAGAACAACTGTTAATAAGACTTAAGGGTCACTTTAAGTTACACAGACCCCCAACTGATGAAAGGAGCATATCCAAAGCCTCAATGAGCAACTAATACTTGCCGCATGATACAGTGAGTGAACAGAGGCCAAGCTCTAGGCCATATCATGGTTTACTGGTAGGAGAAATAAAAAAGTAGGATTTCTCTGTATTCTAAGCTGATATTTGTTCTGCCCTTCTCACATTTCTCCAAATAATACATACAAAAAGGAAAATAAAAAGTTTCAGCCCATTTAAGCAACCACTAATTGGCACTGGTCAGGGCCAATCAGGCAGTCAGCCAATTATTTAAGGATTATTTAAACTATTTTTAGGAAACATGGTCAAGGTCTTCGGGAAAAAGGAGTAACCTCAGACTCCCCTTGAGGTCATCTCTTGCGACAGCTTCGTATTGCCTTACAGCGCCAAGTCACACATCAACAACGATCAACAATGGCTAAAAAATGAAGCTAGCTCACAGAGAATCAGTGGACTTCAAAAAAGAAAACGAGGAAACTAAAAATTGAAGAAATGAGGAGAAAATAAAAGAAGAGACTGAATATCAGATAGCGTCAAGCAACTTAACTCCAACACCTATAGGGGACCCTCAGAGCTAAACAGTGCTAACATTTAAAATACAAAAAATAAAAATATAACAATCCAGTGAGGTTCAAGAGGTTATGGGATTTTCTTAGGTCACATTTTCCTCATAAATTGGAACTGGGAATGACGTCACATTTAATCTGACAGCCTTCCAGTTGCAAAGTCAGAAAAATACACGGACACTTGCAGGAATGTTACATTAAAATGATTAGATTGAAAAATATAGGCTATATGCCTTTCTGGTGAGCTGCTGCTGACAATTGCTAGCAATACAATTTCATGACAGTGCTGTTTCCAAACAACACACAAACACATTTGTCGATAAAAAGTAAACGATGAGTATATCTGACTAAATGTAAATGCATCTAGACAGAACTGTTAGACACAGTAAATTTAGCTTAGCTTTTACATTATTGATGCAAGGAGCAGCCATGTTGGATTCTGAGTTGGGGTACACAGGATTCTCCGACTTCTACGCTCCTACTACAAAAGGAGCTCACTATAACATCAGTTGCCTGTTTCAAGTCATGGATTTCAGTCCTTTACATGTACCATTTTGTTGAGGGTACATTGACACTAGGGGTGTAACGGTACACAAAAATCACCGTTGAGTACGTACCTCACGTTGAGGTCATGGTTCGGTTCATTTTTGGTACAGTAAGGGAAAAAAACAAAACAGAAAAATAGCTTTTCGTTTAATTTTCAACTTTTGCAAACTACGGTTTATACATTTTCTTATAAAAATGAAACATAAAAAAATATATAGAAAAATAGGAATAAGAATAGAATACTGCTTAAATCTGTTACCAAGTCCTCCAATAAATAAATATTCTCAAATTAAACAAAATATAAAACATGTCTTCTCAACAACTGAGTATGGTTGCGTTTCCACCAGCAGGAGTTCTGGGTAAATTTGGCGGACAGAAACCCCTAACAGGGGCCTGTCCTTGGCCCCTTCAGCCAACACGTCTCCATGACACTGTAGCACCACACAAGAACCTTGGACCATGGTTTTTTTCATGTTCTCTAACTGCATCAAATGTCTCTGGTCAGAATACTCAAATGATTTGTGGTCACATGATTTAAGTTCACGTGAGAGGGCTGAACTTCATGAATACGGAATCAGCAGAGACCACCCACCAAGTAGCCCCTCTGGGTTGAAAAACAGCCCTCTCCTACAACAGGGCCGTTTTTTGTCCCATGAAGGTTCCTGAAGGCCACATTACAGGGCTGTTCCTGGTAATGGAAACACACCCAACCGGCCCGGCCCCAAAAATCTACCCGGAATCCCACCTAATGGTCGCAGATCCGGAGCTATAAAAACACCAGTGGCATTAGTTATAGCTTTAAAAGCCTGTTTAAATGCCAAACGTAGCTGTGTTGACACCGTGCTGGTTTCTTTCCTCGCAGCAGCGATATTTAAATTCACTTGGAGCCGTTTCAAATGTGTTCTGAAGCTTGGGGTGTTGCCAGAAATATGCCAGTTTGCTGGTGAACAATGTTGGCAGACTGCTGTTGTCTTATCCACTTTTGCGTTGTTGTTTTTCACCGGGAAACTGAAGTGTTCCCAGGAGAGTCTTCAAGCTCCGGCTGCTTGTTTACATCAACCATGACGGCTGCTAGCGGATAAAAAAAAAATATCAGGGGGAATCCAGTGCCGACTACAAACTTCCAGTCCGCCACTTAATACTGTATGTCCAGGTGGGAACTCCGATTTGAAGTATGCTCTGCACACAAAACAAGCTACTGTTAAACATTGTATTCGGATCGGTACACATCTGCACCGTACCGACAGCCCTGTACAGAAACGGTTTGGTAAGAATGTGTGTACTGTTACACCCCTAGTTGACACTGACATTTCTTTCATTGCACAGTGCACTGCAAGCACCCACCTGATGCACCATTAACACTCAGAAAGTTGAGGATGGAATGCTGGACCCTCATGAGTCAAGTAGGATTGTCTACGTGAAGAGAGCACAAACTGAATCTTCACTTTAACTCTTAGAAAGTGTCGTCTAGCTGTTGACAAAAATCGTCACCTTGGGGTCCCGTCTCGGCTGTCTCTCTTGTAACTGCATATATGCATGTATGTTTTTACGGCAATCTCCACTGATTCCAACTTAAGGGCAGAAATAAACATATTTACAGCCTGTTTAAAAAAAAAAACATTTTGGTCTCAATCATTTGATTTCACACCCATGACAACTCTCAGTGGGTGAATTTTTTGTACCCCGCCAGGAGAGTTTATATCAAGCAATACATCTCTTTGTAATATGATTGATTGGCCGTTGGCCAAGCTGAAACGTCTGATGGCAGACTCTGCAGATATTTTGGCGGGTTTAATGGACATACAGTGGGTATGTTCACGTCACCTTGCTGAACAACATGGTTGGACCCGCCACAAAGAAAAATGGGCTTCAATACCGGTCTTCAGAAATCAATGGGTCAATGCTTCGTTATATACAGTCTATGGCTCCAACACAAGTATCCCATTAACACTTAATGGGTGGTGCTTGTTATTGTTATACCACAAACAACTAATCAATTTCTTTTTTTTCTCTACCCATATAACCCACATACTTTGAATTTCTCCTGCCCCGTGTATCATTTAATTGGCTTGAACTATCAGTGTAGCCGCATTTTGATAGGCTGATGCTTGCAAGTAAGTTGGGGAATGAAACGCACAGGACGCACAGGACGCACAGGACTCTCAATTCACTTCATCACGCTAGACACGTCTCTATTCACCATAAACGGACAGTGACGCTTTCACAGGTAAAGGAAACACTGTTATAACAAGATGTGCCGGACCATCCCATCTCATTGCCACAGTACTGTCAGTATTTGTCGACATAGCAAAGTTCCATGCCCCCAAGTGGTCAGAAGTGGTATTGCTCCATGCTAGGTGAGTGACAGTGAAACTGGCCATGGCATTTAACACAGATGAAGAAAGAAAAACAACATCCAGCGTGTCCCAGTTTCTCATGAACAGAAAAAGAGTCAAATTAAAAAGGGCTCTGTCATAATGCAGAGTGAACAAACAACATTTCCCAGCAAGTCAAATTAAATCCCTCCATTTGATTATCTGCAGAGGAAAAGCTGACAGGGGCTCTTGCCGCCTTCCTCAGCTCTCTGCAACAGGAACTTCACTGGAGGAGCTTCTACATTGTTTATGGCTGACTTCTCCAGCACGTATGACCTTAAAAAACCTCCAGTGACCTCCACAATCCACAGATAAACCCCCACTAGGCAGGTGTGCAAAGTTGGAGCAAACGTCCTACAGCATTTTGGAATATTTGCTTAAAAGGAGATCTCCACAGCCCTTTGTTAAAGGAAAGACTGTTATAACTAGATGTGCCGGACCATCCCATCTCATTGCCACAGTACTGTCAATATTTGTCAACATAGCAAAGTTCCATGCCCCCAAGTGGTCAGAAGTGGTATTGCTCCATGCTAGGTGAGTGACAGTGAAACTGGCCATGGCATTTAACACAGATGAAGAAAAAAAAACAACATTCAGCTTGTTCAAACTTCTCACTAATAGAAAAAGAGTCAAATTAATAGGGCTCTGTCATAATGCAGAGTGAACAAACAACATTTCCCAGCAAGTCAAACATGGGAAAGAAATCAAATCCCTCCATTTGATTATCTGCAGAGGAAAAGCTGACAGGGGCTCTTGCCGCCTTCCTCAGCTCTCTGCAACAGGAACTTCACTGAGGAGCTTCTACATTGTTTATGGCTGACTTCTCCAGCACGTATGACCTTAAAAAACCTCCAGTGACCTCCACAATCCACAGATAAACCCATTGGGCAGGTGTGCACAAGTTGGAGCAAACTTCCTACAACATTTAGGAATATTTGCTTAAAAGGAGATTTCCACAGCCCTTTGTTAAAGGAAAGACTGTTATAACAAGATGTGCCGGACTATCCCATCTCATTGCCACAGTACTGTCAGTATTTGTTGACATAGTAAAGTTCTATGCCCCCAAGTGGTCAGAAGTGGTATTGCTCCATGCTAGGTGAGTGACAGTGAAACTGGCCATGGCATTTAACACAGATGAAGAAAAAAACCAACATCCAGCGTGTTCAAACTTCTCACGAACAGAAAAAGAGTCAAATTAAAAGGGCTGAAAAGAGTGAACAAACTTTTCCCAGCAAGTCAAACATGAGAAAGAAATCAAATCCCTCCATTTGATTATCTGCAGAGGAAAAGCTGACAGGGGCTCTTGCCGCCTTCCTCAACTCTCTGCAACAGGAACTTCACTGGAGGAGCTTCTACATTGTTTATGGCTGACTTCTCCAGCACGTATGACCTTAAAAAACCTCCAGTGACCTCCACAATCCACAGATAAACCCACTGGGCAGGTGTGCACAAGTTGGAGCAAACTTCCTACAGCATTTAGGAACATCTGCTTAAAAGAAGATTCCCACAGCCCTTTGTTTAAACAGGAAATCCCCCACCCTGCAAATCCAGAAAAAGTTAACTTCAACCCTGGAGAATGCAGTGATGGTCGCAAACCAAAGCCTGAATTATGGTTCTGCGTTAAATCGACGCAGAGGCTACGCCGTAGGGTACGCGTCTCCGCGCACCGTACGCCGTAGCCTCTGCGTCGGTGTGACGCGGAACCATAAACCAGCCTGTGCCGCGGCGCAGCGCGGCGGCTGGTGGAGGCCCTCGCCTCGGTCCCCTCCAGGGGGAAAAGCGGGGCTGTACTTACAGGATGGTGGTCTGCGGGGACACGGCCGGCACCGTCTCCAGGTTCAGGTGCATACACCGGACCGTGGTCCTGAAGCAGAGGCAGCGGCTGGGGCAGCCCAGGCCGAGCTGCGCTCCGCGGAGCAGCAGCAGCGGCAGCAGCAGCAGCCATGGAGGAGGAAGGAGCCGGAGAGAGCGCAGCGCCATTGCTGCTCACACAGACGGAGCCGGAGCGCAGAGCCGGGGCAGAGCCACACACACGCACGGAGGGGGTGGGGAGGGGGGTCCGGGGTCCGGGCTCCGGGATCCACTCTCTCCACTCTCCCTGCACGGTCCAGCCCAAAGTTCCTCTGGAAAAACTCCCCACTTCCAGCTCAGCTTCTCCCCCATTCATGGACACGCACCACTTCTCCTTGCGCACTCGCCAAATCAGTGCTTTATTTCACACTTCTGCCCAACTTGGTAGGTTAAGAAAATGTATAGGCTGCATCTTTGTTATAGCGCCCCCCCTCTTCAAGAAACAACCACATTATGTCATTAGTCGTGTTCTGAAAGGAATTTAAGCAAAGGTTTAATTCAGGGGGCTGATTTTAACTCTAAAATCATGTTTATTTGGCCAAGTCAGGTCAAACAAGACATGGAATTTGACTCGGTTATTTTCGCTCACTGTACAGTAAATAGGTAAATGACAGCTCTTATTAACATAGGCTATATACAATTTAAAAAAAGTGAAAGGTGCAGCAGTATGAGGTAGACACAGTACTGGAGTTGAGGGGGATGAGGGGGATGGCATCCCCCCCTGAAATAAATCCAGTCCAAATCATCCCCCCTATAAAACTGCCATCCCCCCTTTCCATCCCTTATGTCATTTCATTAATGAATGTGGTATTACTGCTATTTCAACATCTAGAGTCATCACCAGAAAAATAACACCAGAAAAATAACTTATTTGACAATTTTCACCTGTTTCAAGTCAATTGTCACTTGAAATAAGCAGGAAAATCTGCCAGTGGGACAAGATTTACCTTCTTATTACAAGCAAAAAAATCTTTTTTTCAGATTTTTCTACTTATTTCAAGTGAAAATCTACTTGAAACAGGTGAAAATTGTTGTTTTTTCCAGTGATGAATCTTATTTTAAGGGTAATGAGATGTTTTTAACTAGAAATAGGACAAATATTCTTGTTAAGATTTTGAGTTTTTGCAGTGATCCATTTTACTTATCCTGTGAAGGACAGAGTCATATTGATAAGTTCAGAAAACTGTTTTTTATTGTTGTGTTTTGATGTATTTGATGTAAGCCCAGTGGATATTTAAAGCTTACAGAAGGCTGCATTTAACTGCTGCTATGTCATTCCTGCAGTATTTCTGCAGGTGTTTTGGTCAGTGCTATTATTTGTAATATATTATATTATTTGTAATCAGCACAAATTATCTCTCCCCATATGATAAAATCCACCATCCCCCCTGATTTTGTTTTTACAACTCGAGTACTGGGTAGACATGGTTATTGAAAGGTACATTGTTACAGCATATGATTGTGGTTGTTATTATGATTGTTATTGCACAGTGATTGATTACTCTGAGACTATATAAGTGATGAGAGTTCATCAGAGCAACAGCTGGGGGAAGAAACTGTCTGTGTCTGGGGGAGCCGGGCCCTTCAGTGGGGTTCCCACCTAAATGACCCAAAACATTCATAGTTACAGAAACTTCTCATTCAGAAGCTGCAAAAGACAACATGGGGGGGGGGGGGGGGGGGGGGGGGCTTTTCACTTCCACATGTACTAAACTTCTTAAAACAAAGAAGGATTTTCTGTGAATTACATTAAGGCAAGGCAAGTTTATTTGTATAGCACAATTCAACACAAGGTAATTCAAAGTACTTTACATCAACATTAAAAGCGGCAAGACACAATTAAACAGTAAATAACAAATACAATGAAATAAAATGATAAGAAAGGAGGTAAAATAATAAAAAGCACAAGTTGTTAAAAAGCAGGTACATCTCATTCTTAAAATGGCAAGAATTATGTTTCTATACGGTCAAAACGTACAAAGACCGGGTCAAATACAGTATTACAAAAGTAATCTAAAAATTTGTACGGTGAATTAAACCAATTTGACAATTCTATGCCACAATGCCTGTTTCCAGGTCTTATTTCACACAACTGATGAGAATTATGTTTCTATACGGTCAAAACGTACAAAGACCAGCCTCAGGTCAATGGCAAGAATTACGTTTAATTCAGGGGGCTGATTCTAACTTTTGGGGGACTCGGGGCCCTTCAGTGGCATTCCCACCTAAATAACTCCACATTCATAGTTACGGAAACTTCTCATTCAGAAGCTGCTAAAGAGAACATGGAAGCTTTTCACTTCCACATGTACTAAACTTCTTAAAACAAAGAAGGATTTTCTGTTAATTCAATTAAGTCAGATAATAGTTAAGATGATCCATAAAGATGCATTAATCTATAAATTAATCTGAAGTTCAACTTAAAGTTGAGCTAGAAAATTAAAGTAAGCTGAGGCTAGCTGATCAAACACAACATTACTTGGAAAGTAAAACGTAGAATATCTGACCTTACAAACTGGGAAATGTTCAATAGAAAGATCACATTCTGACTTTGAAGGCCCTCCAGAAAGTTTAACTTTATAAGTCTGCAAATGTGTGAGAGAAAACTCAGGAAATGTGGCACGATAAACAGAAACATTGGGATCTGAGCCATAATTTAGGTGCTTCACAGTGAAACATTGAAGTTTGCTGATGCAGTTGGCTTGAAACGAAGACGGGTTTTATTTCTCACAAATACTGTAATTGAGGCTGACCGGGTGACGTCAGGAGCCCCACACATCTGCAACGCCTGGAAGAAGCAGAAAACCAACTTCCACAGCTGCTTCTCCCACCTGAGGAGCTTTCTGGCTCCGACTGATGCACAAAAACTACTTCATGCTTTTTCTCCATTTAAAGATGAAATTACTGCAATTTCTTATCCGTAGGGTTTCCTAAGATTCCCCTGAAGAGCATGCAGCTGATCAGAATCAAAAGTTCTGATGAAAATAAGCAGGAAGGAAGATATTTTGGCTTCCAGAGAAATCCAGAACCATTTAGAGGAGAATCTTCAAAAATAAAGCCCTTAAAGTTTGAGCATTTTTAATACATTTTCTTTTATCTTATCAAAATCCTTTTCACATTCTAGCACTAAAACTAGTTGTTTAAGTGTTCTGAAATTAATATGATTAACATGTCTGCCGTGGAGAAAAAACACTACTAATTACTTTACTTGCCTTTGTTTCCACCAATAAACCAGACTTTCTGCTTGTTTCCATGGTAGATACGTGCACTGTGCTTAAACGCACATATTTGCACAAACAAATGCATATTTTAATGAAAAACACAAATGTGAATTCTCTCATTTTTAATAATATAATTAAAACCAGTTGGGAATTGTCATTGGAGAGAAAAAGGGGTAAATGGACCTTACTGTAGGAAAATAAATTGTGATCTACTTTATAACAAAATTGAATTCCTTGCATCCACCACCCCATTCCAAAGTGACAAATGTGTATTTCTGTCCACGAGCTGCACACCGGGAATAGCCTTCAACCTTGTACTTCTGGACATGTTGAGAACTCATCTTGACCATCATCAGATTCCCTCAGATCCTGAAAGTGTCCAGTTTTCCTGTTGAACGTGTGCTTTTGAATAAGAAAATCTGAGCCAGTCGCTTCAGTTGTGGTTTTAATGAAGTAGCCAGTCAGTGTACGCCTGATGAATGTTTTAATGAGAGTATTGAGAATTAAATCCATATATTACCTGCCATTGTTTATGTAATAAAAGTAATTGTCGTAAGTTGACAGATGGCCAGTGGCTGGACCGTCCAGGAAGGAGGGCTGGAGTCATTTCATCTCATTTACATGAAAGCACATTGAACCACGTCTGTTTTATTATACATTTGAGTTTGCTGCCACCTGGTGGATCATGTAGAAATGACAACATAAAAATACCAGTGTGGGCTTCGTGATGGTATGTTAGTATTTCCTGTGTAATTAGTAAATCATCTGATTATAGTTGGTCTCAATTTTAGACAAATATACGGAGCCCCTCTGGTGACATTTGAAAAAAATAAAATAATGGCCACGAGTTATTAATGCGTGTCCACGCATTATTTTATTTTTTTCAAATGTCACCAGAGGGGCTCCGTACAAATACAATCTCAGTCAAACAAACCTTTTTCACCAGCATTTATTTTAAATCAAAAAAAGTGTCTGTGGGTTCTGAACCCGAGTGGAATAAAGGACTTTATCTGAAAGTAACTGTTTTCACTCAAGTGGATTAATGATCAGAACACAGGACTGATGTAGTTACTCTTTACCCAAGACTTTTGGATTCAACCTTCAGCCTCAACACTCAAATATATAATATTTAGTTGACTAACATCCACTAATTACTGAAATAAACTGAGCTGTTTGCGCTGTCCTCACCGATTTTCTCAATAATTATAAGGTGTGTTTTGAATGTAGATATAAGTAGATTCTGACTGGTTCATCGAGCCAAATAAATGAATAGGTCCTTGGAGACATTATGTAGGTCAGGATTAACCTGCCTGATGTCTTCATCCGACTAAACGCACCTCGTTATTAATCTAGTGGAAACAACGTTGATGTGCAGATGAGAGTAATTAGTAGTCAGGTCTCTTTGCTTAAACAACGACCAGTTAGGGCTCAAACATCAGAAATCAGTTTTCACAGTTTATGGTGGAAACACAGGTTGTAGGGGGGGGGGTCGCAGTCTTATTTAATGAATCATTTAAACGTAAGCAGTTTCTGTTTCTGAATCTATTGCGTCTATTACAACAGAGGTTTTCTCTAGGATCTTTCCAGAGACGAACATGACCCCCCGAGCAATTATTACATAAACATAAACACTGGCAGGTAAAAACTCCCCTAGTGGGAAAAAAACCTTAAGCCAAACAGTTGCAAGAAAAAACTCCCCTTTAGGAGGGAAGAAACCTGGACCAGGACCTGGATCATAAGGGTTAGGGAGCAGAGCAGGAAAAGAGAAAACAGACAGAGAGAAGGAAGAACAGAGAAAGGAGAGACACAGACACAATAGCCCCTTTCACACAGCCAGTTCGAGGCGGGAACGTTGCGCCTTTAAGCCGCCTCGCTGTTCTGTGTGAAAGTCACGGAGGCGGAATGGGGGGGCCAAGTGGCCCCACCAATAAGCCGGCAGCGGAGGTAGTCACAGAGCCGTCACAGAGACGAAACGGGGTCTGTGTGAATGACACAGCCGGCATGCCGCTGACATGACGGTCGGACTGACGCTGTCGTCACGCCTCTGATTGCGGAACGCCGGCATGCTGTGTGAATTTACAGACGGGAGCGGCGTTATGCCGGCGTTGTATGGTTCTGTGTGAACCAACAAAGGCGGCGTATTGGCAGGACTTCTTTACACCAATATTGCGGAATCTCTGTGTGAAAGGGGCTAATGGCTAACTGGTGTACTAACTACAGGACTGACTATAGCCCCTTTCACACAGAGATTCCGCAATATTGGTGTAAAGAAGTCCTGCCAATACGCCGCCTTTGTTGGTTCACACAGAACCATACAACGCCGGCATAACGCCGCTCCCGTCTGTAAATTCACACAGCATGCCGGCGTTCCGCAATCAGAGGCGTGACGACAGCGTCAGTCCGACCGTCATGTCAGCGGCATGCCGGCTGTGTCATTCACACAGACCCCGTTTCGGCTCTGTGACGGCTCTGTGACTACCTCCGCTGCCGGCTTATTGGTGGGGCCACTTGGCCCCCCCATTCCGCCTCCGTGACTTTCACACAGAACAGCGAGGCGGCTTAAAGGCGCAACGTTCCCGCCTCGAACTGGCTGTGTGAAAGGGCCTTATGACTGGAACAAACTCCCAGAAAAGCTCAGATCAGCTGAAACAAGCAGCTGAATTTAAGTCCAGGTTGAAGACTCACCTGCTCTCATCTGCATCTGAATAAAGCTCCAAATCTGCACTGGTACTTTTCAAAGTGTGATCATATTTTAACTACTGTTTTTATCTATTGGTCTTCTTTCTTTCTTTTTTGTTTTAAGTCATGCTTTTTATTTATACTATGTGATCTTTTAATGTCTCTGTGAAGCACATTGAATCACCTTGTTTCTGAAGTGTACTACACAAATAAACTTGCCTTCTCTGTCCTTCCTTATAAACAGCATCAGTGTTGAATCTCCAGTCCAGTCTATTGTCCAGGTGAACACAGAAGTATTTATCCTCCTCCATCACCTCCACTTCTCCCATGATGGAAAAATCATTTGACTCAATCCTGGCTCTCCTAAAACCCACAATCCTCTCCTTTGTCCTTCTCACATTGAAGATGAGATGATTGTTGCTACATAAACATGATTAGTGACTTATATCATCGCTGCAAGGGTCTGTTGAGTTATTGGCTTGAACAAGCTCAGTGTAATTATGAAATTACACTGCCCTTTTCATATTTTCAGCTGATAACGATCTGTAAATGACAATATATCTGATCTTGGTGCTTATGGATGACTTCTATTTCTACAAGTCGTTCCCCTGAAAGGTCATGCATTTTGAGTCTTTCATTATATCTTAGATATAAAAATCATTCTGATCTACTGATGATGTGAGAGAATAACAAGACAACAAATACAAACTCGTGTTCTTTATTTAAACTTCTTTATTTAAACACTTTCAACCAAAAGTAACTGACATGTGACACTCGGCAGGTTATAAGACAGCAAATATGAAGTACAGAACTGTAAAATTAGAATATTGTGATAAAGTCCTTTATTTTCTGTAATGCAAAAATGTCATACTGTAGATTCTGGATTCATTACAAATCAACTGAAATATTGCAAGCCTTTTATTATTTTAATATTGCTGATCATGGCTTACAGCTTAAGAAAACTCAAATATCCTATCTAAAAAAATTAGAATATTCTGGGAATCTTAATCTTAAACTGTAAGCCATAATCAGCAATATTAAAATAATAAAAGGCTTGCAATATTTCTGTTGATTTGTAATGAATCCAGAATGTATGACATTTTTGTTTTGTTAATTGCATTACAGAAAATAAAGAACTTTATCACAATATTCTTATTTTCTGAGACAGTCCTGTATTTGTCTCACCTTGTAACCATTTTAATTGGCATCAAATGAAAAGTCCTGTTTTTCCAGACAGACCGGTGATTTCAGACCTGTTCAGGAACGATGGAAGCGTTCCAGCTCAGCGTCTCATCGGAGTGGGCCACTCGTTGAAGGACTTCCAGAAGAAGGGTAGAGGGATTTCAACGTCTACCTTTTCCTTGCTGACTCTGACGTAGGGAGCCGTGCTTTGGGACACCCTCTCCACAACATCTACACTTTCATGAAGAGCTTGGGACAGGTTTGCCTGCAGGATCCCGATAAAGTCCCTGGTACGGCTGTTAACCTCCTCCACGGTCAGAGCGTCATACGCCTCCTGGATCCTCCGTTTGAGGAGGTCTTTGTACTCGCCCATGAGCCTCTTTACTTCCTCAGCGTTCTGTCTCAAAGACTCTAGAGTCTCGGCATAAATTTCATCAAACTTAGAGGTGATGTCTGCACTTTTATCTTTTATAAAGGTGAGAATATCCTCAACTTTTTCAGCAACTAACTTGAAAACATTATGATTTGGGTCATAGAACAAATTTTCCACCCATTCCACAGGGCGAGAGAGTTGATGATATGTAAATTCTGCAAAATCCTCCAACTTATCCATGATCTTCTCTCCATTAACATAACCGGCTCCGGGTACGTTGAACTCGATGTTTCTGATGAATTCGGTGTTCCTAATGGACTCAGAAATGCTCTTGAGAAGGGTGAAAAGCTGTTGGACTGTCCTCTCTGTGACTCTTGCCGCAGACTGACGAGCTTTCTGGAACATTTCCACCATAGAGAGCTTCACCTCCGATCCAGGAACTGTGAACTTTATTTTACTCAAGAACTCGATCAGTGCATCCAGGAAGTGTCGGATCCTGTTCCGGGTGTGTCTTACGGCTAGTTTAATCTCCCGGGCCACCCTGTGTCCAACATCCTGCACATTCATGGACATCAGCTGGTCAGAAACCTCCCTGTAGATGTCTTTTCCTTGATCGGCCAGGGTCTGGATTAAATCCTGCACTGCAGTGACGGGAATCTGCCGAGAGGCTTTCTCCACCATGTTAGAGACGGCGCTCTTCAGCTTCACGCCTCCACGCTTCAGATCGAAGCCAAAGTGGGAGGTGTGGTACTTGTTGATCAACTCAAGCACGGCTTCGGTCATCGCAGGAATCCTGCCCTTGAAGCCTTCCATCGCATCGTCCAAGAAGTCCCAGTTCCACGTCGTCTGGAAGGCCAGCTTCTGAGAGTTTTTTAGTGAGGATCTCACGGTGAGCACATTAGTGTCCTTCTCAGGAGTGGACTGGTGAGGAGGGAGGAAACAAAGGAAAAAAAAACTGTTGTAAAACATGAAGCATCAATCCATCCGTATCAACTTTCATGTAAAAACACACTGCAAAAACTCAAAATCTTACCAGGAATATTAGTCTTATTTCTAGTTAAAATGTCTCATTTTTAGTCAAAAAAAATCTCATTACACTTAAAACAAGAGTCATTACCAGAAAAATAACTTGTTATTTGACAATTTTCACCTGTTTCAAGTAAATGTTCACTTGAAATAAATAGAAAAATCTGCCAGTGGGACAAGATTTATCTTCTCATTACAAGCAAAAAAACCTTGTTCCACTGGCAGATTTTTCCACTTATTTTAAGTGAAAATCTACTTGAAACAGGTGAAAATTGTTTTTTCAGTTTGAAATATCTCTATATCCTCTAAGACCTGTTGTTATTGTTAGTTTTTTTGCCCATTCTTTGTCAATTCCAACGGTAGTTCGCATTGACACTAAAACTACTTTTATCTGAAACTACTTCATATGCGGTGCGCTCGAAATGCCTTACTTTTGAGTAATTATCAGTAGTGTGCATTAATTCGGACGTACTATTAAGAGCGCACACGTCACTTCCTGCCGTTGGGAGGAAGTGACGTGTCGCAGCAGCAGTAGCAGCGCTCCGCTCCACTATTTCTCGTCTATCCTGGCCGAAACAAGATGACATTATATTATATTATTATATACGAATATTATAATATTAATATTATATAATAATATTATTATACTTAATATTATAATTATGACGTATCTGCGCAGCACTTAGCAACCAAACACCGCTGCATTGCATTGTGGGAAGTTTCTGCTCGGCTAGTGTCCATCAATCCATACTAATACATTTCTCCAGAATGAGTATGGATAGAGCATACTATTGAGTACGTACTAATGTTTCAGACGCACAATCTCGCATACGCTTTTTGCATACTCATTAGGGTGGAAGTATGCAATTTCGGATGCAGCCATGGTTTAAGTTTCTCGAAGAGCACTTTACCAGGTAGCGGCTGAACACTTTCCCATACAGCTGCGATGGAGACCTCCGCTGAAGCTGCAGTCCAAGGAAACCAGCTGATGGAGACGACATGGACGCAGTGATGCCGTCTTTGCGGGAAGCAAAGCGGAAGCTGCCGTCGGCAAATGTTCGGCTGACAATGTCAACATTGAGAGTATGAACAGAGTCCCTGAAGAAAAAAGAAACTCTCATTAAAACAGATATTTTCTTAATGTAAATTAGGTAAATTGCTCCAAATATAGCTGAAAATACGTTTTTTTGATAAGACTTACTGAATCACAAAGTCTCCTCGAGGGATTTGACGTTTTGCTCTGAAGGAACAAATGAGAAATAAATATAAACTTTTATCCTACAAGACCATCATAACTCCACAACAGGCCAGCTACAATAAAAGGCAGGTTTTTAGCTGATACTGTGTCCAGAAGATATTTTTATGTGTAAAAAAAACAAAGTGTTTTTAAAGCTTCTTTTCATCTTCCTGCTTGGTACCATATTTGGAACCACACTGTGGATCCAAAAATGAGCAAATAGTCAGATTGAGCAGGGCTGGAAGCCATGTGGAACACTCCCACCTTAGTTCACTTACTGGAAGTTACCTACTTTAGGTTGGATGGCTGAGTTTATGCTGGCTTATGACAATAAGTAATATTCATTGGCATCAAACCTGTCCAAACATTCATACTTCAGATGTTGCTTCTGAAGCGAGTGCTGCCAGAGCTGGAATAAAGACCAGCAGATGGTGGGTAGATAAAAACAGTTTCCCCACATAAAGTTGTTGGATGTGGAATCTAACTAAAGAGAACAAAACTGTTTGTGAACCAGACTGTAAATATATTTATTCTTGCTGCAAACATGGAGGTCAAGAAGCACTGACAAAAATAAAAAAATGTTTGGTCTTCAGTTAGAGTTGACATCCATGAATTTGTGAGTACCCCATCAGGTACAATGATCTAAAACCACATATGTCTGCATATTTGGAGGTGTGGTCTCTTGATTGACAGCTGGTTAATAGCTCACTGTCGTAACTTTTGCTACTTCACATAGTATTGACATGATTTTTGGGCAGTGAAGACCTTAAAGAACATAATCATTGTCATTTTAAAGATTATATGACTTGTGCTGTAAACTATACGAAGAGACAGTTGGTAAAGCAGCTGTTTTCCTCCCTGTTTGAAGGCTACTAGGCTAACCAGAGGATGTCAGCAGGACTAGCTCAACAGCTTCTACCTGTTGTAGCAGCTGGATTCTGGTTGAAAAACATTCCCCTCCAAGAATTTCAGGACCCTTTCACCTAGACCAGTAACCGACGGGCAGCGATGCATGGTGTTTCACCGGCAGCCAGGCCATACAGGAGCAACTAAGTGACCTCAAGTCCCAGCGGAAGTCTACTAGTCCTCGTTTCAACTCTGCAGTCAAACTAAAAGTAGCTAAATTGTAAGGTTGATGTATTGCCAGTTTCCTAATTTTTGTATTGACCAGGGCCAGGTGACGTCACTTCCTACAAACATAGTGCTCCATGCTATGATGAAAAGAGGTTTCAAAAGCACTCTTGAGTAACCTATGAGTAAAGTCACAGGGCATTTGTCTAGTTCCTTTTTACAGTCTATGAGACCCCTCCCCAGTTGGAAATGTTGCTGTATTCATTCCCCAGCCCCATGCCGAAGTATCCTTGGGAAAGAAACTGAGCCCCTTCATAGCCAAGATAAATGGGAATTGTGTCTGAAAGGCTATCCAATCATAAAACATATGCTTAATTGCGAGAAACAAGACGATCACCTGTGGGGGCCCTGACAAAGGTTTTTTGGAGGGGGATTTGCAAAAGGGCACAAAAAGGAGGATATATGTATCTTTTACAACAGTTTCTTGTCAGCAACAAAACAAAACAAGTAATACATATTTCCAAAATGTACCCTTAATGTCCAAATTTTCAAGGTTAAGACTTACAATGGGTCCCAGTTAAGATGAACAAATAACTGAGATGGTAATTGGATTTTCTGACCGACTATCTTATAACTTTATAGTCCATTCATATTTCATGTCAGAATCATGTGCCAAATTCAGCCCAAGGCCCAATCCTTCTGCTGACAACCCTACCTCACCCCCACCTGACCTTCCTCTCCTTCGGGTTGAGTCCAACCAGACCCCAGTGGTGAAACCGATCCACCAGGCACTCACAAGCATGGACTGCTCCTTAGAAATAGGCTGACGGGTTCTGTCATAAGAGAGTGACTCTGAGTAGAGTCGCTTCTCCCCCAAGTTGAGAGGATTCAGTTGAAATTGTTCAGGGATCTGGTTAAAATGCCTCCCAGGACACTTCTCTTGGCCCGGCCATGTCCAACTGGGAGGAGGACATGGAGGAGACCCAAGACACACTGGAGAGATTATATAAATTTCAACAGGCTGAAGGACACCAAGGTATCCCCAGCTGAAGAGCTGGAAGACGTACCTAGGAAGACCATGGCCCAAACTCAGATCAGCAGTAATTACTGGATGGGTGGCTGGATGGAGTGTTTCTTGTAATGATTTAAATTTCTAAATGCATAACATAGACTTGCCTTAGTGGGTGTGCCAAAACATGTCGCCAGTTGACATCTACATCAGGGTGAACCAAGTGGCACAACCCATTCATTTTAATAGCTCCATTATCGTATTTAACGGTTGCCTGTGCTGAGGAAACACAAACAGAACAGAATATCACATATGTTGTGATGTTTTAGTGTAGCACTTCACTTGTCAGTTAAAACAGAGTATGGCAGTCTTACCAGTAAGTTCATATTCCAAGAAATCCATGGTTGATGAACAACGGGAATGCAGCATAGTTACGAGGTCCGAGTCCTTCTTCTCCGCACTGGCAATTGTTGACACATTATAAATGGGTGAGGAAACCTTTAGACTGGCACTGAGAGAACCAAAAGTTGGGATGAACACACTTGAAGGCAGATACAGGTCCATTTCAGGAATTTCAAGCTTCTGCGCTGGGATAATAATATTTGGAAGCTCAAAATTTGAAATCTGACTTGTGATTTCATCCATGCTGATGGTGTGCTCTCCCAGGGTGAAAGATTTGGGGAGTGTAAAAGAGGACACTGAGATATCATACTGTGGGACGTTGAAAACCACAAATGATGTTTTACCCTGTAGATAGTCTGTGTTAATGTCATAACTGGGCACTGACATCACTGGAAGTCCCGGCAGCATGATGTCAAACGGCTTGGTGGTGATCACTTTAGGGATTTCAAGGTTCTTTGGATCAACTATAAAAGTGTCCACATGCAAGTTGGTGAAGGGAACATGGAAGGCTGGGACTGAGATGGCAGGAGGAAGAGTTAGATGATCTGGGACCTCAACATCTTCAAAACGCACGTCTATGTTCCTGATGGACTGGGGAATTTCTCTTACCCAAGAAGGCACTGTGACCCTGATCTCAGGGATGCTTAAAGTGACACCATTTCCAAACAGTTTAAATGGTATGGTGTAATCATAGCCATCCATGCTCTTCGTGTATACAACAGTAGAGGAGATGTTAACAAATTGTGCATTCTTTGTATTTGTGACCTCATCAAATTTAAGCACATCCCACAGGCTCTTCTGATAAACAGGAAGCTTGATTGACTTCAAGGTTGCGAGGTGACCCTCCATCGATCCAATAAATTCCACACGTGCTTCAGATTCATCATTGGACACAAACAAATCACAGGTATGGATGACAGATCCCAGCTGTTCTTTTATGTTCCAGTCCAAGGACTGCTTCTCTGAGCTAATGACCAGGTTGATGTTCTGAATGAGCTCAGTCTCTCCAAAATCACTCAACTGACTGGCATCAGTGCTTAGACCAGTTCTCAGGGTCATTATGGGAACAAAATCAAGTTCTCCCCTAACAACATGCTTTCCATTGGTGCGGAAAGACATAAAGTCAAGTTTATTAATGCCGGTGTAGTCGAATTTTGCAAAGACACGTCGTAGCGAGAGTTGAACAGCCATGTTGTTGTCCAAATTAAACAGGAAGATGCTGCTGCTGGAGCTACGTTTCAGTTTCTCTAGTTTGTCAATGTTCAAGTTCAAGGAGGTGCGCGAAGTTGACCGCATACCATTAATGTTCAGATAGAAACTTGCTTTATTTTCCAGATCATTAACAAATTTAAAACTGTTCATTAGCGTTGTATCTGACTTGCCTTGGGTAGAGGCCTCCACTGAAATGAAAGAGGAGAGCGCTTCCAGTTCCCAGCTCGTCTCCAAGTTTCCATTGCCCAAAGACTCAATCACAGGAATGTTAAACCTATACTGCAGACTTTTCTTTGAGGAAAGGTTTGGCTTTGTCTTGGTGTCTCCTGTGAGTTGCTGATTGATTTCCAGTTGGAGGAATGGTAGATTAAGTTTTACAGAATTGGCTACAGAACCCTCCAGACTTCTCTTGGTGAGACTGACTGAACATTCATGGCTTGCTTCCATTTTACTGTGCTCCAGTGACACTGCGGTTGCCAGTTTCAGTCCCCTCTTCCTAGTCAAACTGGTGGTGCCATCAATTTTCCCATTCAAAATGTCAAACACACACTCTGAGGAAGCACCAAACCGAGCAACGATGTCTGATTGATTGTAGAGGCCTGCATAAGCACCAACAGTAATATCAACGGACTTGAAGGAGAAGTCAAAAGTGAGGTTGCCCATTGCTGGGATCATAATGTTGTCCTGGACAGCTGGTAGAGTGAAAGTGGGCAGCTTTATTTCACTTAAGGTTTCTGGAACATAGATGGCAGGTAACCTCAGAGACGGCAGCACAAGGGTGTACGACGGCACGGAGAAACCAAGAGCTGGAACTTTGAAGCTTGGTGTGCTGACCTCCTTGGGAACAAAGTAGCTAAAAGCTGGCATCTCAGCCCTGAAAGCAGAGACCTGAATGTTCAGTACTGGTATTGTGTATCCAGGGATTCTGAAGATTCTTGGAGGCAGACCAGAAGTGTCAATTTTATGTTTGATGTACTGTGACTTTGCTTCATTGTATGAATCTTTTAGATTTACAACTGCCTTGTCTCTCAGTGCTTCAAACTGAGCCTGGATGATTTGGAAATTGTCACTGATTACATTGTAAATTGGTTCGAGGTACAACTCAAAGGTGTGCACATCAGGGTTCTTGTAGTACTGAATCTTCAAATTCATATCAAATGACTGCCGGGGTATGTCGAGGAACAAATATCTTAATCCAGCATCTTCCCAAAGAGAATAATCTCTTAATTCAGGGGTTGTCATATCAACATAGGGGATGGAGATTTCTGGGATGGAGAGGGGAACAGTCAAAAAGTCCACGTTAAACTCTCCATTGACAAAAGAGTGGAAGTAGACATCCTTTTCATTGTTTTCTGCTGCAAAGTTGTGGCTGTACTTGTACTGATTGAATCTTGCCAAAGCAAACCAAGAGGCACGTTGTTTCTCAGAGTTTAGAACAAAACCATAATCATGTTGAAAGTCTGCCTTACCCGTGAGTTTCAGGGGAAAGAACATTTTGGAGTTAACTTTGTTCTTAACATCAAAGATAATCTCAAATGGATGGGCCAGGAATTCCAATGAATTGGACATGGCTCCTGTCAGACTTTCAGTGAATTCAGCCTCATGAGAGGCGGTTAGTGCAGCCTTCAAGTCCCCAACATGAGCCTCTCCGTTTAAAACCAGGACACTGTTCTTGACAAATGGGGCCATGGTTTCACATTTTCCTTGCACAGTGATGTGGCTCAAGCTCACAGATTCAACAGTCAGCTTTTGTTTGGCTTTTAAGGCCTTACAGTCGGTTTCTCCTTCAACTGTCAGCTTTGCAGTGCTAAAAGTAACATTGAATTCAACAATACTCCTATGTGTGCCTTCATCAGAGTAGTCTTGAATGGTCCATTTTCCATCACCAGTAGTTTGGCCAGTCACCTTAATGGATCCAGAGTCCATCACTGCTACTATGCTTTGTTTAAGTGATGCTTGGCTTGAAGTATCAATTAATGGGATGTCTAAGTTGTGGTCATAGTTTGTGTGACTAACTACAGATATGTCATTCTTTAATGTAAGGGCCACATTATTGTCCAGGTCTGCCGTGTACATTTGGGTTGTAGCCTTGGTGATGGTCTTGGCAGAAACCTCTGCAGAAGAGCCAGTGAGTATCAAAGATCCTTCGTGATTGATGGAAAATGCCATATGTGTAGCCCTCACCGTTTCTGTAAATCTCAGCTTCTTCATTCTGGGAGCTTCCAGCTGAGCATTGGCTTCAAAGGTGTATTCTAGAGGCTCAATGGGTGATGTGGCACTGGAAGTAACAGAGGCTCTAAACTGGGGGGTTTTCACCGAGGACGTTGAGTTTTCAAGTTTCCCTGTAATTATAAAGTTGTAGTGTGGAGAGTTGATGCTAAATTCTCCCTGGAGTTTCCCAAAAAGTGGAATACAAATGTCACTGGGGATCTTGGGTGATTCCATGGCTGGAATTGGAAGCATTGTGATTTCAAAGTTTTCAAGATTCAATTTGGGGATTCTGATAGCTGGAACCTTTATTTCTGTAAGAGTTATCTCTGAAAGTGTTAGGTCTGGTAGGTTAGACAGGTAGAGGACTTTTAGGTCACCAAAAATGTCCTCTGGGTCAGGGGTTTGGATCTTAAAGTTTCTGATGTCATCAATGATTGCAATTATCTTCGCTTTGATCTCATTTAACGCTATGGTGAAGGCAGGGATCGTGTACGAGTTGAGAATGGTGAAACTGGGAACTGATATCTGATCTGGGATGCGGATGTCCTGTAGTCTGTTCAGGTTGATTGTGAATCCAGGTATTTCAAGGTCGGTAAGCGGGACAGTGAAAGGGGGAATTTCAATCGTGGCTGCTTTTAGCTGGTCCAAAATACCCTCTACAGCTTGCTTCATCTGATTGATGACCTCATTGTCATTGGCCATTTTTCTGATGTTCTCAATCAGTTGGTTAAACTGTGCAGAAATGTAGGTAACCATGTTAGTGTAGGATTCACTTGCTCTCTGGAGATGGACGTGCATTTCCTCTCTGATGTCCATGTCTACGATTCTTTGTTTCATGTCCTCAAGCATTTCCTGCACTTTCAGCTTGACGTCATTGTAAAATGCAGTGTCCATTACGTCCATCAGGTTCCTCAGAGCGTCAGCTACCTTTGTGTTTTTGAGTTCATCCAGATATGCAAAGATGGAGCTTTGGATCTCTCTAAAAAACTCCCTGACAGCCTCGACCTTTTTCACAATATCGTACTTTTTAATCTCGTCATTGAGATATTTTGTCAGCTCTGCGATTTTCACGTTTGTCTCATCAACAAATGCACTGTAATCAAAGTCCTTCATTGACACCAGTATTGAGGAGATACGGTTGTTAAGGTCATCAATGGATGTTTTAAAATCAATGGCACGGATCCAGTCTGTTAGGCTGTACAGGAAGTCCATAACTTTGTTATAAACAAATTCAACTTTTATTGATTTCAGAGCCTCAACCACTTTCTGCACGGTCTCTTCAATTTGAAATTGTTCGACAAGAATTACTGTCTGGTCCATTAAATCTTTCAAAATGTCATCAAAATCATATTTTAAAAGGAGATCCTTAAAGTAAGAATACACGGCATTCAGCTTGTTGGGAATTTCATATTCATCGATCCAGTTGACGACGACATCATTCATGGATTCCATTATTCTTGTGATCTCCGAGGTTGGGATTTGGTACGAAAGCTGGTCAAGGTAAGAAGCCCAGTCAAAGGACAGAAGGAAGTCCTTCACGTCTTCCAGAGAGCGGCTAAGGTTAAAGTCCTCAATGATCCGTTTCAACTCAGATAGTTTCTCTCTGATTGTCTCCAAGATTCCGTACCTGGAATCGAGTTCCTGCAGGAATGCAGTACTGCTATACCGAAGCTTCTGTAGGTCAATCTGTCGAATGATGTCCTCCATGACAACAAGTGCCTTGACAAACGACTGCCTAATCTTGTATTTGTCATCGAAAGCCTGGAGCTGATCTTTGATATATGCAAGTATATCTGTTATCTTGTCGTGGAGATGTCCTGCCTTTACAAACTCTTCAGCTGCAAAGATGAACTCTTGAATTTTGGTCCCTATCTCTACGATCATATTTTCCAAATTCCATCTGAGATTAGTCATTGCGAGCTCCAAGTCGTCCATCGTCACAGCAAACTCATTTATCAAATAATCAAGCTTTTCTTTTACTAGGTTCACTTTGTTTTCCAAGTCCATATCGCGCAAGAGGTTTTTCACTTGCATGGGTAGCTGCTGTAAGCCATCTCTGAAGCTGGTGATCAGTTGATCAACGTTTAAACTCTGAATGAACTGTTGGAGCGACTCCAGGCCACGAACGAAAATGGCCTTGAGCTGCTCAAAGGCAACAGGGAAGCTCTCGATGAATGGGATCTCAATGATGTGACAGTCACTGTTCTTGTCATATTTCAGGAAGCCAGCCATGGTGACTTTTTCTGGTCCTGGCGTAGAGCGACCATGTCTGCTGATGATGTCTGTTTGCATGACTCCTGAAAACTCAATGCCAACCTTTTCAGGGTTGTTGTAAACCCCGATGACCTGCTCGTAAGTGTGCTTGTTCAGTTTGGAGGTAATTTTCCAGTCCACAGATTGGTCAATTGGAGACAGCAGACCTTCACATTTGTTTTCTATGCTGGTGGAAGACTTCCCGATTGGAAGTGTATGTGTGGTTGATACTTGGTGGTCATGGGACCATGCCAAAGCGAGGGGTGCAGCTTTGACCAATAACTTGCTGAACAGCTGTCCCGTGTGTTTCCCGTGGAGGTGTATTTCTCCGTCACTGTTGACGAGACCGTCAATACTCAGGCTAAAAGGCAGCGCCATGGTGCGAATGTAGCCATCAAAGCGCAGAGGCTCAGAATTTATTCTCCCCTCACACTTTGATGTTGAAGAAAATCCAGCAAATTGAAATTCACAGCTGTGACTTAACTGAGTATCCATTATGTTTCCAGATGTGCTGTACTGAAATGAACCAGCCATGTCATCGTAGGAGAGTTCATGTGTATGTTTAAGTTTGTTTTCTTCTCCATAAGCTCCCGTTACGATCCCACTGATATCCACCTTAACTGGTTCAAGCTTCATGTGGCCTTTTTTGTTCAAACTGAGCTCATAAAGCCTGAGGTCATTTGTCATATCTAGTGACATGATAAATGGCTTCACATCGAGCTTGGTGGTTTGTTTGTAGTAAATGTCATCACAGATGAAGTTGTCTGTTTTTGAGTGTAGGTTGAAGGTCCACAGAGTGAAAGTTAGTGTGTGGCTGGTTTCTGTTTTCATCTGCCACAGCGTTGCCTTCGTGTTCTCAGTGAGAGTCAGAGCTCCTCTCTTCAGAACCAGATTCACGTTGTTCGTGGTGGCTGCGTCATATGCATGGCCCTTGAGCTCCCCTTGTAAAGAGGCCTCTGCAGAGGTGATTTTACCGCTAATGCTCAGCTCTCCTCTGCCTTCCTGTCCCAGTGTTTTGGTGGTGGACGACAGGGATGCTCCGTTGCTGTCTATGCCACCATTGAAGATGTTCTCCATCGTCACAGGGGTACACTGAAGGTTGTTAGTTCCACTAAAGGTTAGTCCATCTCTTCCAACTCTAACAGACGCCTTATGTAAAAGACAACCTAAATAACAGGTAAGGGATGCCTCAGAGTTCACGTCAATCCCGTTTGGATCCAGAGATCCACTTATGAGTGAATAGACTCTATTTGTGTTATCGTGTGCCTGTGATTCAATTCTGAGGAGGGACATTTGGCTAGATATGCCGAGCTCAACTTTGTTCGTAAGGGATATGCCTAAGGCTTGGCCAGCAGCATTGCACTTAAGGGTCGTTTTGCCATCTTTATACTTGAGTTCTGCCACATGCTTGAAGATGTCCCTCAGAGCGCTGGTTCTGGAGACGATGTTTAGCTCTGAGTTTGCATAACTTCCCTGGATGGTGTTATGGAGCTGGATGATTGGTGAGTCAAAGTGCAGGGTGGATTCTCCTCTGCCCTGTCGATCCAGAGGACGTAGGTTGTAGCTGTGAGTGTAGGAAACGTTGCTGTGGAACCAACCGAGCTGGATGAGTCCGTCCACAGTGCCATCTCCTGATACTTCTTCTGAATCTAAAGTGGACATTGACTGAGCAGAGTATAAGAGGGAGGCATCAAGGCCTAACGGACTCAAGGCCTTCAGCTTGTAGTTTGCATTTGCATTCAATTTATCTGTGACCCTAAAGGTTTCTACAAGACTGAAGCTTGTATCTATGAGACTGTGGCTGAAGGAACTGTTTAGAAGATACTTGATACTGTCATCAGATCTTCCTGTAATCATCCCAGCACCTTGAAAAATAAAGAGAGAAAACATGTCTTTTGTAAAAAAAAACACAGGCAAAGATCACAAAGATGTACAACAGTTAGTACTTCTTCTTTTAGTCCTCTGTTTTTGTATAATAATGTTAAAAGTTATCCAAACGCAGTGTGTCTTTGCATTGGAAAAAAAATCAACCTCAGATGAACAACAACAATGAGAAACTTTAAGCACTGTACTGTTATTTATTCAGCGAAAATGAAGTCAAAGAAGCCAAAGCCAAAAATTATCTTCAGTAAAACCGATTATTCCCAAGTGGAAAATATTAAAAAGTTGTTAATCTTCCTAGGAGTGAATGTTCCGGTAAATTTCCCCCAAGATCAGACCATACAATCCTAAGAGAATTACAACAAAAGCCAAGAGCTCCATCTCGGAGCCTCCAGGCCTCACTGAAGTCTATCAGAGCACAGTTAAGAGGAGTGAGCAAATATGATTGGTTTGGAAGAGTTTGCAGGAGAAAACCTTTTTTTTTTCTAAAAACAACATGGAAGCAGAACTGAGGTTCACAAAACTGGCACAAAACATCTAACCAAACCAGCAGACAAAGTCCTCTGTCTCTGTCCTCTGTCTCTGACAGATGAGACCAAAGTGGAGATGTTTGGTCTTAATAGCCAGAACCATATTTGGAGAAAACCAAACAGCGTTTCAGCAGAAACACCTCAGACCCACTGTCAAGCACGGTGGTGGAGGGATGATGCTCTGGACCTGGACACCTGTCGGTCATCGAGGGGATCATGAATTCCTCTGTAGAGTATTCTAGCACTAGAGGTGAGGACTTCCATGTGACAGCTAAAGCTTGGCTGAAACTGGTCCATGTGACAGGAAATGATCCCAAACACAGCAGAAAATCTACATCACAATGATTAAGAATAAAAGAATCAAGGTTTTGGAGTAACCTGGACCTGGTTGGCAGGTTGTCCACAGTGAACAGAACTGTGGATAGTGAAAAAGTTAACCTTGTTGTTTGTCTGAGGTTGAATCTGTTTAATACTAATACCTAGTGTAATAAGATTATCTCTCACACACACACATAGCTCTGGGGCCTCATTTATAAAAGAGTGCGTAGGATTCATACTAAAAGTGCACGTAAAGCCAAAAGCCGAAAATGGCGGACGCAAAAAAAAAATCCGGATTTATAAAACCTGTGCACGCACACTTGCACGCAATGTTCACTTTATAAATCACAGTCCAGCTGGAAGGTTGCGCAGCTGAATTCGGCTCATATCCCGCCCTCTACACGCCCACTTCATACCATAAATGGGCAATGCAAAGTAGTATTTGCATATACTGAGCATGCGCAGCGGCTTCCTGCAGCCTGTTTGGGCGTCAGAATGAATGAGACGTGTCGAGCCACCGTGCCACTGAATTTCACGGAGACTGAGATGGAGATGTTGTGGATGAGGTGGAGGCCAGGAAAACGACATTATTTGGTGGTCACAGTAAAAGTAGGAAAAGTATATAAATAGTATAAAATAAAGCGAGTGAGTGGCAGCACGCCGTTGCTGCCCGTGAGTGCCACGGGGCAATTTCCACTGGGGTCAGGGGGGACATGTCCCCCCCACTTTTCAAAATCATGTTTTTTCCCCCCCCACTTTTTACAGTTTAAAAACTAACGGTAGGCTCAGCCTGTAATTGCAAATCAACAAGACACTCTGTGTGAAGGCGATGCAAGAACGGCCCGGCAGCCCCGCTCCCCCTCCTCCCTCCCCTCTCCCCTCAGAGCTGCTCAGGGCTGATTTATGGTTCCGCGTCACACCAACGCAGAGCCTACGGCGTAGGTGCGCATCGCCACGTACCCTACGCCGTATGCTCTGCGTCGTTTTAACGCGGAACCATAATTTAGGCTTACACGCGCGCGTAAAGGGTTCACACGCGCGTAAAACTCATTATATATATATTAAAAAAATCTGTGTCCCTTTAGGGGCTCCGTAGAGCCTTTAGGGGCTCTACGGAGCCCCTCATTTGTTCTGTCCTCAGTCACTCTCCAGTTGTCGCGGTGGGTGAAGAGGAGGTTCCCGGCGTGTCCTGCACCGTGGCTGCAGCAGCAGCTGAGCATCCTGACTGACACTGTGCTTCACACACAGAGGGACACGATCAGCGCTATTATATTATAAGTCTGATATGTGATGACATTATTAAAAGTATGTCATGAATCTGGCTTTATTTCACCACCTCACCGCCTGCGTCGCCAGTTCCCCATATCTTAAGTAAGTTCCTACAGGAGGGTCAGGGTTGGCGTAGGGATACGCAGATTTTACGGTTCGTTTTTTCTTTTTAAATCCCAACCTTTGCGTAGAAGGTGGCATGCGCATCTTTCAAGCCCTGTTTTGTGCGCAAGCAAGCTTTATAAATGAGGCCCCTGGGCTGTGAAGACAAGGTTGACTGTGAAACTTTTTCACCTTCCTTTCAACTCATCCTTTCAGACAGAATTCATGACGTTTACCTTCAAGTTTGTACGACAGCAGTTTTAGCGGTGATTCAGCCGTGGACTTGTAAAGTGCCACATAGCTGGGCACATCAGTGGTGTCATTGCCCCCGGTGATGGAGCCTTCCCAGTTGTAGAAGTTGCTCTTGATCTTGCTTGATACTTCGGCGAGACCTAGTAGGGGGATGGTCAAATCCAACGAAGGTGGTATGGAGAAGGATGGCAGTGGATACTTGTTGGCTGGGATGTGTAGACCTATATGAGGTAGATCAATGACCGGCACAGACAGATCCTTTGGGAGATCCAGCTCTTCTGATGTCTTTCCTCCCAGTGGAGGATGAAGGGTGACCACTATCTTATCCTTGTTGAACTGGTATCGGAACAAACTGTCGCTATTGAGGTGAAATAATATGCATCAGATTCAATTCTGCTCAATTGTATGCCTGTTAACTCTTGAATGGTTGCTTAAACACTTACTACTGCAGGAAGAGTTTTTGAGGAAGAGCCGGCAGGGTCAGATCTGAGATGCTCCTCTTACTACGAAGATTTGCCAAAGATGGGAAGCGTGCAGTCAGCTTGTCCAGCCAGATGTTACCTGCCTTCAGACCCACACAAACAAAAACAACAGAAGTCATTTTAATATTTTTTGACTAAAGGACAGACTTAGATGGAAGTATTTTCAGGTAAATGGAGCAGATGGTGATGATGCTGAGCAACTCAAATAAATACCTATTATTTCAATTTTTCTGAGGTTTGAATGTCAAAAAAACATGAAATCCAGTTCTCCAAAACAGTCTTACAAACTAGTCATGTAGGTGAGAAACAAAGTCAAATCCAATGTTTTATATATCAGGATGCAATAAAAACGTATGACCCAGATTCGGTCTTAAAATTTGAAAAAATGACCTTACATGTACAAGGCGACACATCCTACAGAGCTGTTATCAATTAAATAAAACTAAGACAAAAAGTAAAAACTGAAAAACCAAGAACGTCCCATGATTCACCAGCCTGTTGTTGAATCACCTCTAACAGTTGCTTTTGTGGTTGCTTCAGAGCAGAAAGGTTTGCACATTCGGGTGACTTTTATTTATTAGGTACTTAAAGTACTTTATTTTTCAGATGTTCATCTGTTTACAAAATATAAGTCGTACATATATATATAAAAAATGTATTTCGCACCAAAATTCTTCATTGAAAGACTAACTGGACTTAAAACACTGTTTCTTGGTACTGGAGTTGAGGGGGGGTGTGGGGGGATGGCATCCCCCCTAAAATAAAAACGGCCAAAATCATCCCCCCTGTAAAACTGCCATCCCCTCTTTCCATCCCTTATGTCATTTCATCAATGTGGTTTTACTGCTATTTCAATATTTAGGAGTCATCACCAGAAAAATAACACCAGAAAAATTACTTTCACCTGTTTCAAGTAAATTTTCACTTCAAATACCGGTAAGTAGGAAAAATCTGCCAATGGGACAAGATTTATCTTCTCATTACAAGCAATAAAATCTTGTTCCACATGCAGATTTTTCTACTTATTTTAAGTGAAATCTACTTGAAACAGGTGAAAATTGTTGTTTTTTTTCCAGTGATGAGTCTTGTTTTAAGTGTAATGAGATTTTTTTTACTAAAATGAGACATTTTAACTAGAAATAAGACAAATATTCTTGTTAAGATTTTGAGTTTTTGCAGTGATCCATTTTACTTATCCTGTGAAGGACAGAGTCATATTGATAAGTTCAGAAAACTGTTTCTTATTGTTGTGTTTTGATGTATTTGATGTAAGCCCAGTGGATATTTAAAGCTTACAGAATGCTGCATTTAACTGCTGCTATGTCATTCCTGCAGTATTTCTGCAGGTGTTTTGGTCAGTGCTATTATTTGTAATATATTATATTATTTGTAATCAGCACAAATTATCTGTCCCCATATGATAAAATCCACCATCCCCCCTGATTTTTTTTTACAACTCGAGTACTGGTTGAAATTAAGTAAAACGATGTGTCATTTACCTCAATTCCTTTGGAGACTATGTGGCGCAGCTTCATGTCAGTCTTTGTCACTTTCTGGTCCAGGATGTCATCGATGAGCTTCTGGAGCTGCTCGTGTTTCTCGTCTGCATTTGGGATCATTTTCCGTATCTCTGAATTCAGGTCTGTGTTCAGTTCTACCTCAAACTTGTCATCGTCTGTGAAGAGAAAATCCAAATTTAATCAGAAATACAGAAGAAAGACTCCTCTAGACCTGTCTTCTGAACTATAAGACAGTCACCATATTTTAGGCGAGCTTTCTGCTCGTATGAGATCTCAAGGAGGTGGGCGACCATCTCCAGGAACAGGTGCACATCCTCATCCTTCTTCAGGACGGCTGTGACAGATACGTCGGTTTTTAGAGCAGGAACATCCATCTGCAGCTGCAGGACGGCTTCCTTCATCATCTCCAGTCTGTTTAAAAACAAGTATGTGGTTTACAGAGCAGCAGGGCCTTGATCTCTAAAGTTTGATGTTTTTCCAGGTTTCCTGACTTACCTTGCGCGTCCGATAAGCGTCAGCTGTGGGACGTTCTTGTTGGTGACGTCAATGGTGATGCCTTGTATCTTCTTTCCTTCATAAACACCATCGGCGACGGCCAGCCTTATGCCAGCTTCCACGTCGTAGTCAGGAATGAGCACCTCAGCGGACATGATGTTTGTATTGCGGTCGTATTTAAAAGATGCTGTGGCCTCCACTGGTTCGTCACCTGGTAACAGCAGAAAGTACACTTGTTGGTAAAGGTTTATCTGTACTGGTGGTTTCAAGGCCCATCGTTTTTTAGTTGTTTTTTTTTTTGCTCTAATGAAACCACTAAGAACTGGATTCCGAAGGTTATTAGTAAATAAAATAATGTATCTGCTATGTCAAAAATGTATTTAAAAAAAAAAAAACAGATAATACTAAGTACCCCTTCAGCACTTTGACAGGATTTAAGCGGTTGCACTTTTCTAATTATCAATCATTGATGAATTGATCATCAGCAGACCTCTATAAAAGTTTGTTGGTCTGGAGGATTCAGGTGTGTGTTACCACGATGCCAAGACTGAAAGACATCAGAAATGGTCTCACAAAATCAATTTTTGCAGGACATCAATATGCAAAGGGTTATAAAACCATAACATAACAGTTAAACCATAACAGTTGCCAGTCTCTGGACGCCCCAGCAAATTAAGCCAAAGATCAGACCGTGAAATGTTCAGAGAAAGACAAAAAGTATTCAAGAGTTCCACCACAGAGTCTACAAGCCTCACTGAGGATGTTAGATGTTAAAGTCCATGACAGCAAAATCAGAAGAAGACTGGAGCGGTACGGTTTGTGTGGAATTGTCTTCTGAAGCGTATTCTGAAACTCTTCTGTCTAAAAACAACATGGAAGCACTACTAAGGTTCACAAAACTACAACTGAACAGACCACAGGACTTCTAAAACCACGTCCTCTGGACAGATGAGACCAACGTGGAGATGTTTGGTCTGAATGTCTAAAACCATGTTTGGAGAAAACCAGCAGAAACACCTCAGACCCACTGTCAGGCACGGTGGTGGAGGGATGACGGTCTGGGACCATGAACCATGAACTCTCTGTGGACCAGAGTCTTTTAGGGACAAATGTGAGGACATTTGTCTGACAGATACAATCTGCTTCAGCTGTCAAAGAGAAAAGGTTTTGGAATAACCTGGTCATAGTCCAGACTTGAACCTGAATGAGATGCTGTGGTGGGATCTTCAGAGAGATGTGTAGAAGTTAATGTCCACAAACATCAATGAACTGAAGAAGAACGGACAGAATTCCTCCTCAACCACTGAGACACTGATGAAGTCAGAAAGGAAGAGTTATCCAGCTAAAGTTAGAACCCACATACTATTGAGTCATGGGGGTACTTAGTACCGCCCACGTTACTTTTTTGTTATTTTTGGCTTCTATTGTCATGGTTGGTCCTCCGGCCTTCAGTACTTTTCCACTCTCCTCTCTCCTGCTCACCCCACCTACCAGCCACACCCACCTCAGTCACTCACTCCATTCACCTGCTCTCCCAGCTGCAGCTCCTCAGCAATCAAGACAGTATAAAAGCTCCACTCTCCTCCACACTCACTGCCAGATCGTCTCTATGCATCTAGATGCAAGACCATCCAGCATTCCCTGTCCTGACCTCCCGTTGCCGACCCTGCCTGTTCCTGGACTCTGCCTTGTCTCCTGTTCTCCGGTGCCCGACCTTGTCTTCCGAACCTGACACTGATTCCTGCCTGATCCTTGTCCTGCATTCCTGCCTGCTCTTTGCCCCTGTTGTGGGAAATAAAGCAAACAAGACAAGCTACCGCCGTGTGCTGCATTTGGGTCCAAAACCTCACTCGGTTACATCTATCTTGTTAAATCAATAATAGTTTGGTAATAAAAGATTAAAAGAGGTGTTACCAACTTTTTTTGGACTGAACTGTCCAAACCATCACATCATAACATCATACCTTCTGCTCTAAGGGTTAGCTTCAGGGCCTCCGGTACTTTGAGACCCCTGGCACTCCTGCGACCCTCTCTGGGTGTTTTGTAGGTGATGGTGGCCGTGTACTCAGAAACCTTCCCCGTGGGCTGGATTTCAAGAGCAAACCTGAGGAAATAAGAGGTTTCTTCCAATCTGACTTTGTTATCTGCTTGTGTTTATCCTGTTAAAGTAACAGCTTGAATAGTAAGTTTGAAGGTTTCCGGATGGAACTCTGTCTTACTTTGATTCTCCATTCAGGGGGTAATACGGGGCCTGGTCTTCAGAAGTAGGATTGGAGTAGCGCACTATCTTACATAGATTCAGGCCGCTGAACAGGGGCTGGCAGTCAGTTGAATCGACCCGGTCCTCTACCAGAGATGGCACAGCCTTAGTCTGACCAGATGAGATGGACAGCAGCTTGTTGCTGGATTTAGAAATGGACACAGGAGAGATGTGAGGAAAGACAACGGGACAATCACCTCTGAGGTGTTTCCAATGTTGATCCAAAGCGCTGCCGACCTGACGCTGACCAGCTGGGTGTTGGACGTGGGAGCAGGAATAGACAGTCGAATCTGGTTTCTCTTCATGGTGATTCTTGCATTGAAGGAGCTCTCGTGGTAGGCGCTCGTGTGCATCTCTATCCCGGCATCTACGTAGTCGGGAATGTGAACGCCCATGTGGGTGATGAACTCAAGTCCGACAGATGGCATGAAGGACAAGTCCGTCTGCAAGAAGAAAGAGGCAACAATCCATGTGCACAAGTAATTGACTACGGAGATGTGCTGTATATGAATGCATCTGTTCATTCTCTTCGCATGTTGGATAGTGTGTATCACGCCGCACTGAGATTTATAACAAACTGTGGTTCTCTCACCCATCACTGTCTTCTTTACACTAAAGTAAATTGGTCATCGTTACAGGCTCGTCGCCTCAGTCATTGGTATATGTTCTTTTATAAAGCCATTCTGGGTAAAATTCCTTCTTATTTATCTTCTCTTTTAACATGGAAACAAGGAGGTTACAATCTCCGCTCAATGGACATTTTATATTTGGTTGTTCCAAAAATAAGAATGGAATTTGGGAAGAAAGCTTTTAGGTTTTCAGCACCAGATGCTTGGAATAAACTTCAATCCGAAATGCATTTACGAAACCTCATACCTGTGACTGAATTTAAAGCTCTGATGAAAACAGTGGAGTTCAGACTGTCTGTATGCAAGTGTTTTAATTAATTATGTCTTTATGTAATTAATTTATTTGTTTGTTTGTTTTTTATCTTTTAATTCTGTAACTACTGTATGTTGCAGCTATCTTGGCCAGGTCTCCCTTGTAAAAGAGACCCCAGATCTCAATGGGACTAACCTGGTTAAATAAGGGCTAAATACAATGAAAAAAAAGTAAAACAATGAGAAGGAGAAGAAGTGATTTACCATCGAGGAGGGAGTCAAGCCTCCTCTAGCGCCTGGTGCGAACACGCCAGACAGCGAAAACTTCAGAGGGAAACCAGCAGAGGTGGGTAGAGAGAAGGCGTTCTCCATGAAGATGTAATGGAAGAAGAGCTCGTTTTCAGCCGAAGACGTGAGCTGGGAGAAAGCCTGATGGAAAGAAAACCAAAAAAAAGGTCTTTGAGCCAAAGCATCAGCCACTTCAGAGCAGGTTCTGGTGCTGGTTTGGCACTGGAACCAGCTCAGAGCTGGTTCCCCTGACCATGGAGCCATGTCAGTCCATCTCCTAAATGCAGAACATTCACCAACGATCAGGACGGATTTCTCTATTGTCCCCAGCACATAGAGACTTCTCCAGATTCTCTGAATATTTGGATGATATTTTGTATAATAGAGGATATGGGCGGGGTCTCAGACACTTTATGTTGCGGAACACTGCTCTGAAAGGGCCTCACAAGTTGTAGATACATCTATTTTTGGAAACTGTTGAGTCTGCCTGTCTTTACTTCTAAGATAATCAAAATGATCTAGTTTGAGTCATTTGGAAAGGGACGGTGTTTATTCTTAGTTTTCTATGATTTGTGCCTTTATATACCACCAAAAAGGATTGAAATTACGCAAAATGCTATCAAAAGTCAAGACATAGCTGTAAATATAACCATAATTTTAATACTTAGTAATACTTTGATACTTAATTAATCTCACTATATTAAGCTTCATTACCCATCTGAACCCTCAGCGGTCGTACATCTCCGTAACATAACACTTCCCCACCATGTTTGACACATGATGTGAACTGCTTTGGGTCATGAGGTCTTTCTTTCCTCCTCTGGACTTTTCCATCAATCTGATTCCAGAACGTGGGCGCCTTTTGTAGATGTTTTCTGATAAAGTCTAATCTGGTTCTCCTGCTGTTGAACGTTATCAGTGGTTTCCACCTGGTTGTGAACTCTGTATTTGCATTCATGAAAGCATTTCCTCATTGTTGTTGTTGAGCTCACCAGTTTTTTTTAATAATGAGCCAAATTGTTTGTCTGGTCACAAATAATATTTTTGTGTTTTCTCTTATAGATGTATGGTATTTTTTTCTTCTCCAACTGTAGGATGTCCTCCCTCATTTGAATGAACATCTGCTTGGGCTTCATTTGTCTGCAGGTAACGAGGGAATGGACATCTGGCAGGTTAACTTCAGTCCAATGTCCAAATATTGAGCTATGTTTTTTAATTCAATTCAATTCAATTTTATCTAAATAGCATCTATAACAATACAAGTTGTCTCTAGGATCTTTCCAGTGACCCAGAACATGACACCCGAGCAATTATTACATAAACAATGGCAGGTAAAGACTCCCCTAGTGGGAGAAAAACCTTAAGCCAAACAGTGGCAAGAAAAACTCCCCTTTAAGAGGGAAGAAACCTTGAGCATAAGAGGGGACCCTCCTGCTGAATAAATTGATGTAAAAGTGGTAAACACCTTATTTTTATTAAACCTCTTACTGGTATAAAAGTACAATTGTAAAAACTCATCTGGATCTGACTTCACATCAGTCTACTTACCTGGTAAGTTTCAGATTTGTTCCTGCAGGTGTTTCTTTTTAGCATTTCCATTTGTGTACAAAACTTTTTAAACATGTTGCTAGTGTCAAATTGAGAATTAACTAACATTTTTGTGGAAATCAAGAAAAAGTCTAACTTCCAAGATCTGACATTTTTTCTGTTTTATAATGAATGAAACGTGGATTTTTGAAGTTACTGAATTTGTATTAATATTCCAACTTTTTTTTATAAAACTGTAAAAGTATAAATGTAAATATTTCTTTTTAACACTTGATTTTGAATTATTTTTTAGGGCTCTCAGAATATCTGCGAAATTCTGTTTTCTGACTCTTGTTTATCTTACAAAGCTCAAGGACTTGAGCAGCTCTGACCTGTGCAGGCAGGATCCTGAAGAAAATGTGGTAGTACATGAAGATGCTCTCAAAGATCTTTCTCATTTCACTGGTCTTCAGGTATCCGATCTCGTTGCCCAGAAGCCGAAGATACGCCATGGCTTCAGGAGCCTGAGAGAAACGCACGTCGTTCACCAGCTTCTGAAAACGCTCTCTGATTGCTTCCAGGGGATCTTCTTCAACCTGGAACGGCATCAGCGGTGCAGGTTCACATGGCGATGAAACCATTTCATTTCACAGATAAATATAACATTTCAGGAGTCAAAAACCATCTCACCTGTCTCTTCTTTTTGTCGCCACGAGGAAGAATCTTGTTGAGAACTTGTTGGAGTGCTGGAAAGTTGTCACCTGTGAGGTAGATGAGTCTGGAGAGGGTTTCCCCGAAGAGACCCTTCTCCCCAAACAGACCTGCTATTGTCGGTTCAAATCCTGTTCCGTCAACACCAATCTAGAAAGGGGACATTTTGAGCATTTAAACTCTCTTAGAAACTACATTTCTGTGACTTTGCTGCTGAAGCCACACCTCAAAAATGTCGTAGTTTTCTTCGAAACCCTTCAGTGTGGCCTCCAGCATCAGCTCCTTGGGCAGCGTGTCCTGGCCGTTGAGGATGACGTTGCTCTGTATGGAGCCCAAACGGGAGTCCATTCTGTAGCTGCGTGATAAACCTTCAAAGATGGCTTTTGAGGGCGCCAGCTCGTCCTGCAGGGCCCCCTCAAGGTATTCCTTGACTCTGTCGGGAAGGACATAGGTGTCAGATTTGTGAAACAACACAGTCGCAAAGCAGCAATGTTTCTGGTTCTGCTCACAGATCAAAAAGGTCACTGTCTCATTCAAGAGAAGATTGAAAACAGTGGTCTCTTCAAGCTTTACATGATTGTAAATTCTAGTTAAAACCAAAGTAAAATTCAGTCAAATGTGGCAGCAACACATGGTAAACCCAGCTAACATCTATGTGGGCCCATCTGAGATGTAAAAGGGCTGAGTAATGGAGCCCCAGAAGGGACTGACCACAGGTTCTATGTATCTGAGTTGCTGCGACCTTCATCAGATACACGGGTGATGATGGAACATGGACCTGAACGGGGTTTCTTATCTGAGTGTCACTTTAGCCAACAACATAAAAAGAGGGAAGTTCACATGGAGCAACATTTTTCTGCCCATTTATATCTCAGATGGGACCCACATGCAAAACCACATACATACACACACTAGAGGGAATGCGCACAACGTAACAGATGCGACTTCACAGCGGGTTACGCCGACTGAGTGTCAGAAAGACTGAGTGGCAACATAAACTTTCAGTTTGAGCAACTGGAAAACATCTAAAATGGGAAAGAGCTGTTGTGCGATCGACTGTACTCGTAGATTTAGCAAGAAATCAGAGTTATCATTTTACAGACTGCCGAAAAATAAACTTAAGAGAGACAAATGGATCGCTGCAATTCTCAGAAATAACTGGATTACAGCCACCGAAACGTGGATTTTTGGTTCCCATTTTGTATCAGGTAATGTTGGATTTTTGGGTAGCTAACGTTAAACGGTCAAATCATAAAGTTTGGTGTCCTCATCACTTTAATTTCTACAACAAATCCTGCCTTGAAGTCGGACCAAGCGTCAAGACTTTTGTATGCCTTCAAGCTTTGCTTCGTGTATTTCCCCGGGGTAGAAATTAAGTACACGGAGTCTATAAAAGGGGCGGAAAGCTCACCTGGGTCTCTCTTCCTGCACTGAGACACACCTGAGGGAGAGCAGCTGAAGGTAGCTTTTGTTTGGTGCTTCATTTGATTTTTCATGTTTTGTGAGGGACTAAAACTGAGTGATTGTTTCTGCACATCAGCCAAGAAACCAGATTCCAGTCACCTGTATGTCTCTGATTGGGGGAAGGGACGGTGTTCCAGTCTAGCAAGGTATATTTACTTGTATGTAAATTGCACATGTTTTGTAGAAATGTTTCTCAAGTTTGTTTTTGTACATTGTATATTAATGTGCTTTTGTTTCTTTTAGTTTTCAAACAAGGACATTACTGGAGGAGCCAACCACTGTTTTTCCCAGACTTAACATATTTTATTGTGCTTTTAACTAGTTAATCAACGGGGCCATCTTTTGTTTATTTATTTTTCATGTTGGGCTTTTTTGGCTGCTTTTAGGAGGGACTGAGTGGTTGAGTAGCCATTTGGCAAATGCACTTTATTGTGTGGTTTGAGTCACCTTAGCTTGCTGTGAGTAGGTTTACTTGAGTGTGGCTTGTGTAGTGGTGTTTGCCTACGTATTTTGGGACAGTTCTCCTTATGTATAACTCGGCACCAGTTCCCTGATGATGCAGCCTTGACCCCATATATTTATTGTAAATAAAATCTATATTTTTTGGTATAGCAGTCTCTGGCTCCAGTTTATTCTGGGTCTTGTGTATTAACACCTGGTCACAATTGGCGTTGTTGGCAGGGTGCATGCTGAGACTGCTTACTAGCTGTGTTTCTTTTTTTTTCTTTGTTTTTGGCCCTGGGTTGTATAGTGAAAGCCACAGTTAAGCAAAGTGGGAAAAACAGTGGTGGCAGCTACCATCAAGACCAATAGAGGATCAACTTTAAACGACTTCAGGACCATTCAAAGCCTCTATAGTGAACACTTTTCTACAGTATGGAGGACCTTCAAACCATCCTGGATCAGGTGCAGCAACTTCAGAGTGAAAATGACCAATTGAGGTCACAGTTGTCAAACCAAGGTACTGCTTCATCTCAAGTAAGGCCATCTAATGAGCCTGATGCCTCCACCTCAGCGAGGGGCAGCATACCTACCCCTGCTGTTGCTCCAGTACAAACTCAATTTGTGTATGTTCCAAGAGAGCGAAAGTGTCCGAGATTTTCTGGTAAATTGTCAGTTGATTTGATGACTGTTGAAAAATGGATCGAAGAGGCTCGCAGGTGCCTGGCAGTTAGACAAATGTCCCAAGCTGAACAGATTCTTTTTCTCTATGATCATTTAGATGGGAGTGCTAAAGCAGAACTTGATTTTCATAGTCCAACAGACAGAGACAATTCAGAAAAGATATTTTCCATACTGACTGAAAATTATGGTTGCTCTCAGTCTTATGTTGCTGTACAGCTTCAGTTTTTCCAGCGCAGTCAGAGAGAAGGGGAATCTTTGAGAGATTATTCCCATATTTTAAAGTCACTTATGGATGTTGTAATTTGTAAAACACCTGGCGGTATTCCGAACTCTGACCAGATCTTGCGTGATCAGTTCATAGAACATGTACATGATGATATGCTGCGGAGGGAACTTAAACAGAACATCAGTAAAAACCCTACTATGTCATTTACCATGCTCCGTGGTATTGCCATCAGGTGGGCGGAAGAGGGAAAAAATGGGAATAGGCAAAGGGCTCGTGCTTTTTCTTGCAATACATACACCAATTCAGGAGACGGGGATGTAGCTGAGTCTAATGCTGTGACTGTGCCACCTCATAATGATCTAGCTGAGCTTAAAGAGTGTCTTAGGAAACAGCAGGTACAGCTAGATGCCATTATGAAACACATAGGCATGTTAAATACAACCCCACACACACACATTTCACAAAAAGAGGGGAGAGACTCAAAACCTTATCGTTTCCAAGCAGGTGGTAGACCTATCTGTCTGCGATGTAATAAGGCAGGACATATAGCACGGTTCTGTAGGGCCCAGATGCAGTCTGCCGTAGGTCCCATCAAAAGTCCAGGACACCAAGCAACAGTACAAATGAACGATGCTGTAGCCGCCTCAGTTTGGCCGCAGGAAAACTAGCGCCCTCTGGTGTGGGGGGCCAGACACCAGGAGGGGGGCACTCAGGCTCAAGTAACCAGGAAGAACATTCACCTGAACTGATAGGAGAATGTCCAATAGTGGAAGTTAATATGGGAGGTTTCACAGTTCCCTGCTTACTGGACACCGGGTCTATGGTCTCCACTATTACAGAAGATTTCTTTATAGAGCATTTTCAGTCACAAGGTGAAGATAAATTGCGACAGTGCAACTGGCTGCAGCTGAAAGCTGCAAATGGACTGGGAATCCCTTACATAGGTTACTTGGAACTTGATGTCAATCTTCTGAGTAAGACCCTGCCCCGGATGGGGGTATTGGTCGTGAAGAGCCCAGAAGACCCTTGTCTTAGGGAGCAAAAGTTGTCTGGGCCTGGCTTGCTTGGCATGAACATCATTCGACGTTGTTACCATGAGCTGTTTGTTCAGCTTGGTCCGGACCTTTTTGAGTTCCCCCCACTGAAATCTGCCAAGCCAGGCTGGAAAGAGGCCTTGTTAGAATGCCATTCCATTGAGTCACTGAGTGAACAGGGGTACTTGGGAAAGGCTAGGGTCAAAGGTCGACCTGTACGCATTCCAGCAGGCTCTATGAAGTTTATCGCTATTGTTTGCCCAAGTTCTGCTACCACCACTCTTCCCTCAGTTTTACTGGAACCACTTGAAGATGGAAGCTGCTTGCCTCCAGGTGTACTGATCTCTAGAGCTCTGTTGATCGTAAACAAAGGTATTGTGGAGATACCCGTTGTCAATGTTGGTTTACAGGATGCATGGCTCAAACCAAACACCCCACTGGGTGCATTGCATGTCGTTCAAACAAAGTCTCCCTTGTGTTCAGTTACATTGGAAGATGAGGATGGAAGCCAGGTGGCTGTAGTGAAATCCATTACTGCTGACAGGAGCGCAACTTGTGATCTTTCTAGTGCCTCATGGCCTATTCTTTCATTAGAGCAAGAGCAGCAAGGGAAGGCGCTATTGGAGAAATATACAGGAGTGTTCAGCCGAGGAGAGGGAGATCTGGGTTGCACCACATTGGTGGAGCATGAGGTCCCTTTAATGGATGACATCCCTGTCCGCCAGCGCTATAGGCGGCTACCCCCATCTCAGTATGAGCAAGTCAAGGCTCACATTCAGGAGCTGTTGTGCAGTGGCATAATTCGGCCAAGCTGCAGTCCTTATGCTTCCCCCATAGTTGTTGTTCAAAAGAAGGATGGGAGCATAAGGCTGTGTGTGGATTATAGGCTCCTTAATGCAAAGACAAGGAAAGATGCATATCCACTGCCACGGATAGAGGAGTCCCTTGATGCCCTGGGTGGGGCAAAATGGTTTTCCACACTTGACTTAGCCAGTGGATATAACCAGGTCCCCATTGCCGAAAAGGACAAGGCCAAGACAGCATTTTGTACCCCATTCGGACTGTTTGAGTTTAATCGAATGCCTTTTGGTCTGTGCAATGCGCCCAGTACTTTCCAGCGATTAATGGAGCGCATTTTTGGTGATCAGTCTCTCCAATCCCTTTTGTTATATCTTGATGACATTGTTGTTTTCTCATCAACCTTTGAAGATCACCTACAGCGCTTGGAATTGGTCCTGGCTCGCTTGCGAGAACACAACCTGAAGTTGAAATTCAAAAAATGTCAGTTTTTTCAACAAGAGGTTAAATACCTGGGGCATATAGTATCAGCAACTGGGGTGGCCACCGACCCAGACAAAGTCAGCGTGGTGTCACAATGGGAACAACCCACTACTGCAAAAGAGCTTCAGTCATTCCTTGGTTTTGCATCTTATTACCGCCGCTTTGTGGAGGGGTTTTCGAAGCTGGCAGCACCTTTACACCGTTTGGTGGCAGATGTAATTGGAAGCAAACATAAGCCCAAGGGCCTTGGAAAGTGCTCTATTGTAGAGAAGTGGAATGAAGAGTGCGAGCAGGGGTTCCAGTCCTTGAAGGCACGATTAGTCAGGGCCCCAGTCCTTGGCTATGCTGACTTTGCTAAACCTTTTGTGCTTGAAATTGACGCAAGTCATGCAGGACTTGGTGCAGTATTGTCTCAGGAGCAAGAAGGTCAACGGAGACCTATTGCCTTTGCCAGCAGGGGCCTTAGACGCTCAGAACGTAATATGTCCAACTACAGCTCAAGGAAGCTGGAGCTTTTGGCCCTCAAATGGGCAGTGACAGACAAGTTTAGGGAATACTTGCTGGGGAATAAGTTTATTGTCTTCACTGACAATAACCCTCTAAGCTACTTGAAAACAGCCAAACTTGGGGCTGTGGAACAGCGCTGGATTTCAGAGCTGGCTGCATTTGACTTTGAAGTCAAATATCGTCCAGGCACTGCAAATAGGAATGCAGATGCACTGTCTCGGCAGCCCACAAATGACTCCATTTCTTCAGTAACCCCTGGCATCCAAGTACCTAGTATGATTAGAGAACAACAGCATGGGCCACGGATTCCACCTCAGGACCTTGCCACTACCTGTCTTGTCACCACAATTCAAGCTCTCCCAATGCGGGAAAAAGCAGACTTACAAGCACTCCAGGAAGCCGATCAAGTGATTGGTGCATTCAAGTTTTACTGGCAGCGTGCAGCACGTCCATCAAAACGAGAATTAATGACAGGGCCCAAGGATGTCCGCAAACTTGTCCAACAATGGGACAAGATTTGTATGAGAGATGGTCTTTTGTACCGCTGTATCAGACCACCAAAAGCAGGTGGAGAAGTTTATCAGCTTCTCCTCCCTGAATGTCTTAGGGGCGAGGTGCTCAAATATCTCCACGACGACCATGGGCATCAAGGGATCGAACGGACCATACATCTTGTAAGAGAGAGGTGCTTTTGGCCAAATATGTGGCAAGATATCGAGAAATACTGCCACAACTGTAATCGCTGCCTAGTAGCTAAAGCCAATCAGCCCAAAATTAGAACTTTTCCTGGTAATATAATGGCGTCACAACCCCTAGAGATCCTGGCCATTGACTTCACTGTCCTGGAAAGAGCGAGCGATGGACGAGAGAATGTCCTCATTATCACGGATGTATTCTCCAAATTTACCCAAGCATATCCAACCTCGGACCAGAAAGCTAGTACCACAGCTCGAATTCTTACAGAAAAGTGGTTTTATATGTATGGCGTCCCTAAACGCATTCACAGTGATCAAGGCAGGAATTTTGAAGGAGACCTGCTAAAACAGTTGTGCAAAATATATGGCATTGGAAAGAGTCGCACCACACCATACCACCCTGAGGGTAACGGCCAGTGTGAGAGATTCAACCGCACCTTGCATGACCTACTCCGTACCCTTCCACCTGAAAAGAAAAGGAAATGGCCACAGTATTTGCCTCAGATCCTTTTTGCATATAATACAACAGAGCATGCATCCACTGGCTACTCCCCATATGAGTTGATGTTTGGGCAAAAAGCCAAGCTACCTGTGGATTTTTTGCTGGGCACCACAGATAACAATCCAGCCCCAGGCTCCACTAATGATTGGGTAGTTGAGCATCAGAAAAGGTTGAAGACTGCGTATCACCATACTGAAGGTCAACTAAAATTGTCGGCTGAACGTAGGAATAGGCAAGTGACCCCAAATGTAACAGAGGTACTGGCACCAGGAACCCTTGTCTTCCGAAGGAACCATCCACTTGGACGTAATAAAATCCAGGATGTCTGGGACCATACAAGTTATGAGATCATGCACTGTCTGGATGACAAAGGAAGGGTTTATAAAATTCGACCAAGGAACGGAGCTGGGCCGGAGAAAACTATTCATCGGACATAGCTTAAAGTTCTTCCTTCTGCTGCCAGTGTTGACACTCCTGACCCTCCTTCACCGGAACTGCGCAGTTTGCCTCAAGAAGAGGAAAATGACTTTGATATGCCAGAAGATGAAAGCGACATCGGCAGTATTATAATGATGAATGTGCAGCCTTTAGATTCGGAAAACCCCCAATTGCCAGTTACATCTCATAACGTGCTGCCAGAAGATCCATCAGCTATGACACCACCAGGACCTCAGTTAAATTGCCTGGTAGACCCATCACATAAAGAGCCTTCTGCCACCTCTCCTGCTCTTGTGAGACGTTCCCATAGGACTACAGCAGGCCACCATGCAAATCCCTTTAATCTGCCACAATCAGCATGGAGGCCAGTTGAAAATAATACAACTAATAGTGAAAACAATAGTTCTCAGGCATCCAGCCAATCGCTGTACGCGGTGTTCAGACCATGGGTTTAAAACAAACAGGAAGCAACCTTGTTTTTTGTCACCGGGACGGTGACCTCTCAAAGTGGGGGTAGATGTGGAAGGGAAGGTAACAGTCAGTCTAGCATTGGCATCAAGGTATGGGGCGGAGTCTATAAAAGGGGCGGAAAGCTCACCTGGGTCTCTCTTCCTGCACTGAGACACACCTGAGGGAGAGCAGCTGAAGGTAGCTTTTGTTTGGTGCTTCATTTGATTTTTCATGTTTTGTGAGGGACTAAAACTGAGTGATTGTTTCTGCACATCAGCCAAGAAACCAGATTCCAGTCACCTGTATGTCTCTGATTGGGGGAAGGGACGGTGTTCCAGTCTAGCAAGGTATATTTACTTGTATGTAAATTGCACATGTTTTGTAGAAATGTTTCTCAAGTTTGTTTTTGTACATTGTATATTAATGTGCTTTTGTTTCTTTTAGTTTTCAAACAAGGACATTACTGGAGGAGCCAACCACTGTTTTTCCCAGACTTAACATATTTTATTGTGCTTTTAACTAGTTAATCAACGGGGCCATCTTTTGTTTATTTATTTTTCATGTTGGGCTTTTTTGGCTGCTTTTAGGAGGGACTGAGTGGTCGAGTAGCCATTTGGCAAATGCACTTTATTGTGTGGTTTGAGTCACCTTAGCTTGCTGTGAGTAGGTTTACTTGAGTGTGGCTTGTGTAGTGGTGTTTGCCTACGTATTTTGGGACAGTTCTCCTTATGTATAACTCGGCACCAGTTCCCTGATGATGCAGCCTTGACCCCATATATTTATTGTAAATAAAATCTATATTTTTTGGTATAGCAGTCTCTGGCTCCAGTTTATTCTGGGTCTTGTGTATTAACACCTGGTCACATAAATATCAGGAAACTGGATTTGTGGACAAATATTAATGTCCACGGACCACAGGTTTTTCGGGTAACTGTACGGGTCACTGTCAAGTCCAACTGCCTTTAATTTTAAGCCAATAATCGGCTGTTATCTCGTCTTTTCCACAGTTTCCCCTACTAATTTTGCACGCCCAATTTTTCAGTTTTTTATTTGTTAAAAAAGTTTGAAATATCCAATACATTTCGTTTCACTTCATGATTGTGTCCCACTTGTTGTTGATTCTTCACAAAAAATTACAGTTTTATATCTTTATGTTTGAAGCCTGAAATGTGGCAACAGGTCACAAAGTTCAAGGGGGCCAAATACTTTCGCAAGGCACTGTATGAGTGTTCATCAGTGTTAGCAGTCCTCAACACCAAGTCCTTGGTACCGCTCTCTGGTCCTCTGCTTCTTGGCTGACTTGCTGTTGTTCCAAAACTTTCTAATAACATCACTTCCAGTTTAATATCCAACAGAGAGAAAATTTCACAAACCATCTGATTATAAAGGTATCATCCCGTCACAAACCCACTCTGGAAGTCACAGAGCTCTTCAGAACGACACATTTAGAATCAAAGATGTTTGAAAATGCTAATTTCAGGACTTTGTGCTGGATTTAATTCACCTGTGACAACAATTGTGACCGGAACACCTGGATTTAATAAATAATAGGTTTGGACAAATACTTTTGTCTCTACAGGACTGTCTCAGAAAATTAGAATATTGTGAAAAAGTTCTTTATTTTCTGTAATGCTCACTCACTCATCATCTCACTCATCTTCTTCCGCTTTATCCATTCCCGGGTCGCGGGGGCAGCAGCCTCAGCAGGGATGCCCAGACTTCCATCACCCCCGACACTTCCTCCAGCTCTTCCGAGGGTAGTCCGAGGCGTTCCCAGGCCAGCCGAGAGACATAGGCTGCGTCCCAATACTCCCCCTCGCCCTCGTTTTCTTCACTAACCCTAACTTTTGCGCGTTCCCGTGAAGGTAGTGGTGTCCCAATTCCTCTTTTCACCTAGGGGGAGGGGGCATAACGAGGGCTAGGGGCTGAGAATAGCACCTTCAAATCGAGGGATTTCAGATGCTGACTTGGCGAGCGAGGGGGTATGAAAATGTCCCAGAATGCTTTTGCCGTCGGCTCTGCGTCGATTTGACTCGCCGACCGAAGGCAAACAGGCAGACTCGTCTCAGAGAAATAGAGAGAAATAATCCTGTGATTCGTCAGATTTGTTTTGGATGTTTCTGATATAATAGTCTTCAGAAACCACAAAGTAATCCAGCTGTTATCTGGGTCATTTACACACTTTCAGATAAAGTTGCCGAAGATCACGGCAGAATAAAGGGATTTATGGTTCCGCGTTCCTACGTACCCTACGCCATAAGGTCTGCGTCGATGTACGCGGCGACGCACGCCGTACCCTACGCCGTACCCTACGCCGTACCCTACGCCGTACCCTACGCCGTAGGCTCTGCGTCGATTTAACGCGGACCCAAACTCCGGAGCCGGCAGACAGAAATCTCTAAATTTCGGAGCAAATTTCTTAACAGGCGTAGCTACAACTGTTAGATTTCATCTATTAAACCAACATCTTCCTAAATGATTTATTTCAGCCAGCATAATTCTCAACAGAGCTGCGTCCCAGAGAGAGTTTCTCTCCCGGGACGACGCAGCAGCTTGACCCGGCGGATACGTCTGATCTCGGGCTGTGAGCTGCTGCTGCTCCCCGGGGGCGGCGGCTCTTCTCATCTCCGAAAACATCGGGTCAAATTTCTTAACAGCCGTTATTTGGATAAACTGAGCCCCGGTTGCGGATCTTAAGGTTACCTTTATACCTGAAAAAATATTAAAACTTAATAAAGTGCCATATTAACAGCTCTACAGCTGAAATTAAAACAGCTTTTGGCTCTCTGCTTCCTGATCAGGTTAGGGATGAAAACGAGGGGGAGTAGGAGAAATGGGACAGGCACCTGGGCCAAGTGCCCTAGATCTCAAGTGCCCTAAAATATCCCCCTTCTTTTTTAGGGGTTAGGGAAGAAAAGAAGGGCGAGTGAAGAAAAGTAGGGGGAGTGTTGAGATTGGGCCATAGTCTCTCCAGCGTGTCCTGGTCTTCCCCGGGGTCTCCTCCCGGAGGGACATGCCTGGAACACCTCCCTAGGGAGGCGTCCAGGAGGATCCGGTACAGATGCCCAAGCCACCTCAGCTGACTCCTCTCAATGTGAAGGAGCAGCGTCTTGACTCCGAGCTCCTCCCGGGTGACCGAACTCCTCACCCTATCTCTAAGGGAGCGTCCAGCCACCCTGTGGAGGAAACTCATCTCGGCCGCTTGTATCCGCGACCTTGTCCTTTCGGTCACTACCCAAAGTTCATTCAGTACAGTTTAAGATTAAGATTCCCAGAATATTCTAATTTTTTGAGATAGGATATTTGAGTTTTCTTAAGCTGTAAGCCATGATCAGCAATATTAAAATAATAAAAGGCTTGCAATATTTCAGTTGATTTGTAATGAATCCAGAATGTATGACATTTTTGTTTTTGTGAATTGCATTACAGAAAATCACAATATTCTAATTTTCTGAGACAGTCCTGTATATCTTGGCCCTCGCACTCATGGCCACCGCCCCCCATGAGCATATCAGAAATGACATCACCCACGACTTCCTATGTCAAACCATTCACAAGTTATAGCAGAAAATAGGGACAACCAATCAGAAGAAGGGTGGCTAATTTTCACCAATTATGGTCAAGGACTCAATACCGAGTCCGATGACACCACCCACGACTCTTTATGTCAAAGCATTCACAAGTTATGGCAGAGTTGCAAAGTTTTCTAGGGGGCGCTGTTGAGCCATTAGGCCACGCCCATTAATGCAAACCATTAAATATAACATTTTTCGCCAGGCCTGGCTCGCGTGCAAAATTTGGTGACTTTTGGGGCACGTTTAGGGGGAAAAAAAGGCCCTCCTTTCGTCAGAAGAAAGAAAGAATAAAGAAAAAAAAAATCCTACAAATACAATAGGGCCTTCGCACTGTAAGTGCTCGGGCCCTAATTAACAGTAAGAGCAACAAGCAATATTTAAAGAAAGCAGACCAAAACTCCCCCACAACCATGTGAGAGACTGATTAAAAGTCGGGTAAGGGATTTCTATCCGTTAATATTTGAACAAAACATCAAAACCTAGAGAACTAGCTGCCCCCTCCAGGGCTGCAATGATGCAGCTTGTTTCCCGTTCACAGAGACAGTGCTGTGTTTGTTTTGTTTGTTTGTTTTGCGTTTGTCGGTTTTTTCAGGGTATTCCTGTGATCAACCAGCGGGTGGTGTAAGGTCATTCACTGAATGTGACAAAAAGTGTTCTAGGTTAGAAATCCTGAAAAATACCTTACCTTACCTTGAAGTCACAAAGAAAACAACCAATTCAAGTTATTACTGCTGCAGGTGGATCAACAAGCTGTTGAATTGTGGTGTCTACATAGTTTTTCTAACACAGTTTCTGCAGTTTTTCTTAGCTTTCGCCCTATAAATAATGACACAGGATGAGATGTCATTTGTTGTTCATTTGAGGTTGTATCAACTTCGTTTCAAGACCTGGCGAGGTCTTTTAGCTGACCTTGTAATGTAATAATTTAAGACTAGCCAACTGTCTAAAAAGACCAAAATACTTTCACGATGAAGCAAAATAAAAGCCATTTTTACAGTAGAATATACATGAATAAAAGATGCAGATGAATTCAGTCTAAAGTGTTATGTTATTGAAATGTGAACCAAAATCTTCAAGGATCAACATGTTTAACTCTTGTGGTTGTTGTGGAATAAAGAGAACAAAAAAAGGAGTATCTAAGCCAGACCTATAGAGGTTGATAGGACATGTCTTTGCAGACACGATTAAAACGAAGATAACTCAGCTGCATGTAAAACCACAGGTCAACTTTCTTACATCACATGGCTGTTTAACACGAGTTGTTTCTCAATTCCCAGTTTGCCAGGTGTGGATTTGTGTACTTGGTAAGTCACTCTTGGCAAGTACGACCATAACATTCCCTGCACAGCTCCACAGCCCCTCGGGTAAGGGTCAGCTGGAAGAACAGGGAGCCACAGCTAACTTTGACTGACGTCACGTGGGCGTGTTCCAGCCACCTGGGACTATTTGTTCTATTGTTTGGAATATAATGCCATGCTGTTCAAAGAAAAGGCTTCAGAACTGCTCCTCAGGAAACCTGTCAGTGATGTCACAAGGGTGTTTCCAGTAACCGTCTGTGGTCACAGCTCAGCTACCAGACTAACACCTATTCACACCAAATTTAATATAATATAAAATATAAAATAAACACTCTCAACATTCATACGACTCAGAAAAGACTGTTGACTTTTCTGGTAAAAGCGTTACTTTATGTGATGTGTTTTTAATGGATTACATGCACAGAATTGTATTCTTGAAGTTTCTTGAGAAGACGGTTGTTGTGATTTGGCGGGTATAATTAAACTTTGACTGAACTGAATATAAAGTTCAGTGGAGAACATTTCCAGATACTGTAGCCTCTATCTTGATAACTTAACCACAGATATGATGTTAGAATGACATTACTCCTGCATGACAACCCCTTTATTTACTCCTTTCTCTTCCACTTTTTCTTCTGCTTGTTGATGCCAAATGCTTACTTTTTAGCATCTCAAGTCTCCATCAATAAGGTGGGCAGAGATAGAACACATCCAGCGATTTTGACAGAGCTGGTCTAGATACAGACTATGAACTGGAGACTGAGGAAGTTTCACAGGAATATAAGAACTGTCAATTACGCTTATTGAGAAACATTTCATGTTAAACTCTAACCTTCAGCTGAACTAAGCTAAGCGGCGGTGTGGCCGTTAGGTTTCACATTGTGGACACACTGAAAAAAGTAAATCTAAGTGCATGTAAATATAACATATTTAAATCTGTGACATTAACAATTAAAAATGAAGTGTGTTGCTTTACATGAATACATCTAGTTTTGAACTTAATCTGCATTTGTTCAAAAAACAAGACATTGTGCATTTTTTCCTTAACAAGCAGTATTTATGTTGTCCCAGGCAATCTTTTCATTTACACACAAACAACAAGCAATGATCTTGTTCTATTTACCTTTCCTTTAACAGTTTTAATCTATTGGGCAGATTGACCAACGTTTAGATGAAACTTGCTTTATTTGTTTAAAGGAGCTTGAGGCTCCTTTTAAGAAATGAGACTCTCTAGCGCCACCCTTCACCACGACGGCCGTCGGGGGTACTGCAGCCAACAGTGAAGCCGGCACGGGAGAAGGGGGAGAATGCGCATGCAGCGTCATGTGACGTCACATCCGCAGCCCAGTGCGGGAAATTCGGGCCCAGAATTGCAGCACATTTTGCAGCACACAGCCTGTTCAAGGCAACGGAGAGATACGGTAGAGGGCTCATTCTTTTGGGTTTGGAACGCTTCATCTGACATTATTACTAGAAAACTTAAAACATATACGAATTTTTTTCATAAATTCTGCCTCAATCCGGCCTCAAGCTCCTCTAAGTAGAACAACCACAGTAAAAAATATATTCCTTGATCTACTTTAAAAGAATTAAGGCGACTTTTTCACATGAGATTTTTATGTAGATCAAGAAAGACTAGTCTTTGTATAAACTACTACATTTTTAGTATGTACAAAATTCATTTGCAAGTAAAGTCAACTTAATTTTGATAAATAAAGTAAACTTAACACAATTAAGTTGACTGTACTTGCAAAATGTATTATTTACATACAAAAAATTAAGGAGTTTATACAAAAACTAGTCTTTCTTGATCTACATAATAATCTCATGCAAAAAGTTGCCTTAATTTTTTTAAGTAGATCAAGCACAATATTTGTATCAGTGCAGTTACTTACTGTTGCATCCGTGCCTCGTCAGAGTTGCGGATGTTGTTCAGGTGGGAGATCACAAAGCTCTTCAGCTGCTCTTCTCTCTCGCTCAACAGACCAGGGATGATGTTTCTCACAAAGTCCCGGTCGGGGTTTTTCATCAGAATCAAATAAGCTGCCACACGTTTCTCAACAGGGCTCACAGTGTCCTGATACACTTCCATGAGAGCGCTCCTGATCTGTGGACAATCGAGGGACAAGTCACTGAGCCGTAACAACACCAGCATCCAGTCAGTAAATTCAACCATATCTATGTGAGACATTTGGAATATGTCAGCTGGTTCTTTGATGTTTAACTGTTAAAAGTGCAGATTATTGAGCAAGAGTGTGATGATTGTCCACCTCATCGTTGATGTCCATCAACCTGAAAGCTTGTATTGCTGCCTTGTGATTTAATAATGGGATGTCAGTTTTCTGGACACATCGCAGGATGGAGGAGATGAGGCTGGGGCTGACGTCCTGCATGGCCTGACCCATGACACCAATGACCTGGAGATTCAAAACACATTCATTTAGGTGGAAAAAGTGGAAACATCCGTGACGCCAAAGCTCATTGACCAGTTTGTATGACTTTCAGTACCTTCAGTACGAGGAAGGAGACCTCCTTAGGATCTGGAGGAGAGTCAGAGTCGGTTTCTTGGACTTCGTTTGAGCAGTCATTCAAGAGCGTCTTCATGAACTCTGACACCTCCGTGACCACCGGAGTCACCGTTCCCTTGTGAAACCTGTTCCAAAGAGCCGGATGATACAATTTGAGGTTAGAGTTTCAGTTTAAAATCTACTGTAGAAGGTATTCATTGTCTCGTGGTCACCTGAGCGCTTTACGACCAACCGCTCCCTCTTCTTTACTCACTTTTTGACTGTGTTTGCGAGAGCGTACATGATGGCCTTGCTCTGTTTATACTGAGCCATGCTGAGCATGTCCTGCACCCGTGCAGCGTCAGGATCAGCCTGCAGACTCAGCCCGTAGACCAGAGCGTCCACCTCCAGCCCCAGCCCGTCGATGGTCCAGATCATCTGCATGATGGCGCTGGTGCACTCTGGAGTTCCACACTGGACCAGGGCCTGGAAGGTGAGCCACTTGGACACGTCCGCCATCTCAGCCACCGTCTGGCTGAGCGTCTCGTTCCTCAGGACTCGCATGCCGGACACCAGCTGATGGAAGAGACTGGTCCTCTTCTGGCCCTGGTCTGTGCCCCCCAAAGCCACCAGCTCCTGGAGGGTGTTCAGAACAGCATCCTTCGTCTGCACCGGAGCTTTGTCGTCCGGGTCTTCAAAGTGAAAAGGTTTGGCCTGGCCGGGGTCCACAGCTGTGCTCCAACATGTTTCATTGATCATAGATGTTAGGACAGATCTCCAGGTGCACACTAAGACCAAACATGGTAGCTTCTAAAATATGAACTCACAAAAAAGGTTTCTGCTGCTCCTTTTCACGCTCTGGAAGCTCAGATCCTGGCGCACCACGGATGACATTCCATTCTCTCTGAGAGGCGGATCAGAATATGAGACTTAATGCTGCCCGAACATGACACACCACCAGAAGATCTGACGCACTCACCCAGAGGTGTCAAGTAACGAAGTACAAATACTCTGTTACCTTACTTAAGTAGAAATTTTGGTTATCTATACTTCACTTGAGTAATTATTTTTCAGACGACTTTTTACTTTTACTCCTTACATTTTCACACAATTATCTGTACTTTTTACCCCTTACATTTTAAAAACAGCCTCGTTACTCTATTTCATTTCGGCCTTTAAACAAAAACTATCCAGTTAATTGCGCCATCTGGATAGAGTGAATTTGGTTGTGGTTGTTTCAGATGTTCTTGTCCAGTTTTGTTCTTACATCCGTTCCCTCAGATTCCTGCAACTAAACTTGGATGTACATTCCAATAAAGGTTAGGATAAATGATAACATGCCTCTGAAGTTTGACTTTTTGCACCATTACAATACTTATAGGCAACTAGTCATCATATCTCCTGCTCTCTGAAACACATGTTAATGCTCAATAGTACACATATATGGTTCTTTAATATATTTGCATTATACTAAGATGCATTAATTTTAAATGGCTTTTGTCCATAATGGCTTTTTTCTCCCTTACATTACTTTTACTTTTATACTTTAAGTAGTTTTGAAACCAGTACTTTTATACTTTTACTTGAGTAAAAAGCTTGAGTTGATACTTCAACTTCTACAGGAGTATTTTTAAACTCTAGTATCTATACTTCTACCTGAGTAATGAATGTGAATACTGAAGACACCTCTGCCGAACATGACACACCAACAGAAGATCTGACGGACTCACCCATGGGAGAAGGGCAGGTAGATGTGTCTTTCCGTGCAGGTTGCTGTGGTGATGTGCCTTTGCTTATTATCAAACTGGTAGTTGCAGCTCTGAGTGCTTTCGATGAGTTTGGACAAGGGATTATTCTGGGAACAAAAAGTTACAGTGTGGATGGATGTTTTTATTTTACAAGAACCTTGAATTTCATTCAGGACTCTTCACAGTTGCCTGATTGAGAGTAGTGAGAGAACATTTTCTATTAATAAATTAACCACTTGCAAGGCACTTTTGATGTATAACTCACTCATAGTTCCATACATGACTTACTGTGTGGAGGTTTGGGGTAACACCTATAAAACAAATACAAACCCTATTTTCCTGTTACAGAAAAGAGTGTTAAGGATAATTAATAGATCTGACTATTATAAACCAACAAATAATCTCTTTATTAAATATAATACTTTAAAATTCCATGATATAGTAGAGCAGAAAACTGTTTTATTTGCCTTTAAAGCCCAGCAGAAACTGCTTCCAAACTACATTCAGGATTTGTTCCAAATAAAAGAAACCCGCTATGACCTGAGGGGGAAACTCATGTTTGAGATGACTACAGCAAGAACTAATATTAAAAAGAGATGTACATCAATTAAGGCTGGAGAAATATGGAATAGTTGTAATAACAACCTAAAAATGTGCAGTTCTATCTTCAAGTTTAAAGAAATGTTTAAAGAAAATACTGTAAATAAATATAAAACACTATAATTATAAAGTATATTATCAAAAACATTCTAGAATGTGAAACGTCAATTTTATATTTTGTCTTACTTATTTTTGTCTTTTTTATGTATTGTTTGTTTCCACGGAGTAAAAGTTAATGTCTCATATTTAAACTGATCATAAGAAAAAAGGGTAGGCACTATAAGCTACGGCTTCAGCCTACACCTTTTCGGCAAAAGAAATGTTTGTTTTTTTTACCTTTTCATCTAGTTTTGTAAAAAAGTGTGTACAAGCCAAAATAAAAATTCATAACATAACATAACATAACTAAGGGATAGGCAAGCCCTAAGGAACAGAGGTCCTTTGCTCTGGGCCAACATCAATGACAGCTTTATTTACATAGCACATATAAAAGCCTATGGCCAACCAAAGTGCTTTACGGCAAGTAAGTTAGTGCCTTGCGAGGGTTAAATACATTGAATCTAAAGATGTCAGAGAGTGCAAGAAGAGTAAGACCCAGATGCGGGTCCAAAAAACGTGATTTATTTTAAACTTAAAGCACTGCTGAGCAGAGTGCCTAAACTTCCCAAAAAATCAAAAAACATGACATGACACGTGACAGAAGAGCACAGTACAGACCAGCAGGGAGCAAGGGAAAGACAAGACAAGATATGCATTGACCTACACAGGTGCAAACGATCAGGCCAGACAGGATTATGGGAAGTCAAGACAAAACTTGACACAACGGTGACAAAAGAACATTTTTCTTTTCCCAAAATCCATTTCATAGCATCCCCCAAGCTTTTGCGACTCCAGCAAAGCAGAGGGAATCTTTTCCTTTGTGGCAGTCGATGCAGTGGATCATCATGTTCCACATATTGATTTATTATTGGTAAATTAGCCATTTATTCAGGCTTGGGACCAGCATTATTCTGGGCAACTTGGGGTTCCGTGTCAGGCCCAGGGACACTTTGGTACATGACAAAGCTAGAGACTGATGCAGCCCAACCACTGCACTATTCCAAAATAACTTGATTTGCCTTTTATGACTGTCTTTACTTTATCTATTCAGCAAACTTTTATCTAAACTTAGAAGAAAGGGAATGCATTCAAGGCAAAAGGTACAGGAAAACTAGCAGAATGCCAAAAGTGTAACTTCTAAAGGAAAAATATGATTTTTAAAAGTGTGAGCACAAACGGCAAACAAAAATACATTTGGGCGGGGGTCGGCAACCCGCAGCTCTAGAGCCGCATGCAGCTCTTTAGCGCCGCCCTAGTGGCTCCTGGAGCTTTTTCAAAAATGTAAAAAACCTTTTTTTTTCCTTTTTTTCTTCTTTTTTTCCCGTTTTTTCTTCTTTTTTTCTTTCCCTTTTTTCTCTTTTTTCCTTCTTTTTCGTCTTTTTTCCTTTTTTTTCTTCTTTTTTTCCTTTTTTTCTGTTTTTTTCTTCCTTTTTCCTTTCCTTTTTAATCTCAACATTTTGACTTTTTTCTCAAAATTTTGACTTTTTTCTCAACATTTCGACTTTTTTCTCAAGATTGTACTTAAACATTAATCTTGACATTTCAACTTTTTTCTCGACATTTCAACTTTTTTTCTCAACATTTCGACTTTTTTCTCGACTTTTCGACTTTTTTCTCTCGACATTTCGACTTTTTTCTCGAAGTGCATAATTAAAAAAAATAATCTTCCCCCAGTTATAACTAATATAGAAACATGCAGCATGTGTTGCCTTCATTCTAAGGCTTATACAAGACTTTTCATTTTTTGAGGCTCCAGACGTATTTGTTTTTTGTGTTTTTGGTCCAATAAGGCTCTTTCAACATTTTGGGTTGCTGACCGCTGATCTAGAGAATCACCTTGAACAGAGACATATGAGGCAGATTGGGGTTAAATTCTATTAGTTCTGTTAGACAAAAGGAAATAAGATCTATCCATCCATCCATGTTCTATACCCGCTTTATCCTTTGCAGGGTCACGGGGGTCTGCTGGAGTCTATCCCAGATAATTTCATGCGAGAGGCAGGGGTTACACCCTGGACAGGTCGCCAGTAGGAAATAAGATGAAAATGGAAAAGATGTGTCTTCAAGAGCTTCTTGGAAACAGAGAGGGACACCACAACTCTGATAGCAATATTCAGGTGGTTCCACCAGTGTGGATTTCATCAAATTGTCAGCTGCTGAAAATGAGAACTAGTGAAACATGGAACCCACCAGTTTTTGGAGGAGAGCCAGTGGGCTGCTGGTCAGATCTCTGCCATAAGAGTGGTCACACTGGGACAGATCTCTGGAAAGCGTCACATCCGTGGCGATGTCTTGCCTTATATTCACCAAATATTCTGTCATGCAGTGGCCATGCACAGAGTTCTGAAAAAAAGACATTCAGCTCTAAAGCAAAGCACATATATTTGTCTGACATATTATTTGCTCTACATCTGTCCTGTTAGGTTACCAACCACAAGGTTCGGTCCCTCCTCCAGATGTGGCACCAGCAGAGCAGAAATGATCCCTCTCTTGATGTTGAGGATGTTCACCGGCTCGTCCGTTTCAGGGAAAAGATGCACATGATTGTCGCTATCCACTAAGAAATTCAAAGGGTTCCTGGGTAAAAAAAAACAACACTTTGTGATATTTTGCAGTCAACACACTCAACTGTGGGCTTTGAATGTGTTAGTGAAAGTTTTTGTGTCACAACTGAATATGATACGTCTTCTTTTGTGCCCCTGGCCTGCGGCAATGCTCAGAAAGGGATCAATTCTGGAACTTCTTTTATTTCATCCATACCTCTTCATTTTCCACGACTCGTGATCCGAAAATGTGAATTAACTTTGAATTGACCAAGCGATACAAACACTTGAAAGTCTGGTTACATTTCAGTATAAAAGAAAACATGGGCTACTTGCAATACCTGCCAAGTGAATATTTCGTCAATGGGAGGAAATACTACCAACATGCAAAAACCTGTTCTTCGATAGAAAGCTTTGGAAGAGTTCATGCAGTGATTTCCATCACAGAATCGTGTCTGTTTTTATTGCAGTGGTGTCTGTTGGCCTGAACATCGCTGACACATAAGTGATTTTCAGCCTTTTTAGTTTAGGCAGAATTTCTGAAAATGTGCTTATTTAAAGTGCTGAAGGCATTTTATGAATATTTATAATATACAACATTTCTTGGTGCTGAATTCAAATCTTCTGTATATGAGGCTCAAAAATGTCCCAAAATGCCTCAAAATTGAGAAATCCAACATGGCCGCCACTGCCAGGCTGAAATCAATTTTTCAGTATATCTTTTTGACTAAACAAGGTACAAACATGAATTAAATGTACTTTTGTAAGTTTTCCTACATGGGCAATTCGATGCAATATTCAGATTTGAGATGTAATGTGAAGAAAACTGCTTAGATATTGCAAAAATAGTTGTTTTTAACTATGAATAATTACTCAGTTATTATTATTATTATTATTATTAGGCTACTTTGACTTACTTTGTATTTTGTTTTGAGGTCAAATGTATCAAATGTGCTGGAATGGAACCTTTGCCATCCCCAATATCACCCCACCCCCCAAGCTTAGCTTTTCTCACACTTCTCAGAACGGCTGATCAGAAACATGAGACAACTAGTATATATTCGCAAAATGCCTTCGGGGTTCTGATTTTGTGAAAATTGACCCTGTCTACTTAACTGGTGCACAGAGAAATCTCCAGATGCTTATAACCTGTTGATACTATTATGATTATACAGATGATGAGATAATAAAACTTTTCTCAATTTTACGCTGAGGAACATTAGTCTGAAACTGTTTCAAAACTCTTTTTACCTTTACTTCTGAGAGACTGTCTGACCTGTGGACGATGAACCTAACTAGTGTTAGATGTTCCTCCAGGTGTCTCTTGTTAGCAACTCTTCCAGTCTTTTGTTGCTCCTGTCTCAATTGTTTTGACAATCATAGGCACATTGTCGTTGCTCTGATACGTATGTTGGCGCCATCAAATTGAAAACAAGCTATATTTTCCTCAGTTTAAATATTTGATGTGCTCTATACTACGGAAAAGGGCCAGGCAGGAGAAAAATAAAAATAATATTTTAGAGGAGGAAGATTTTTTTTTCATTATGCACTTCGGGAAAAAGTCAAAATGTCGAGAAAAAAGTCAAAATTTCGTGAATAAAGTTGAACAACAAGGTTCAGAATACAAGAATTGGCTTTACGATATTGATTTGAAAAACATATCACACATATGCAGTTGCATAACTTCAGAAATGTACCCTTAACTTTCCACTCCAAGTATGTAAGTTAGTATGTAAGTCAGAGGAGACATTTCGAAATTACGACTTTATTCACGAAATGTTGACTTTATTCTTGAAATTGTATTTCAACATTATCTCGACATTTCAACTTTTTTCTCGACATTTCGACTTTTTTCTTGAAGTGCACAATAAAAAAAAATCTTCCCCTCTCAAATATTTTTTCTCCTGCATGGCCTTAATACTCATCCGTACTATACTGTACAGGACTGTCTCAGAAAATTAGAATATTGTGATAAAGTTCTTTATTTTCTGTAATGCAATTAAAAAAAAAATGTCATACATTCTGGATTCATTTTTTTGTTTTTGAAATTGCATTACAGAAAATCACAATATTCTAATTTTCTGAGACAGTCCTGTATGTTCTCCTGTGAATTAAAATATTTGAAACAGTACCCAAACCTTTTTGGAACTGGGGTTGTACATTGTACTCTTACACCCCACACTCTGCTCCCACCCCCATCTGCTACTGGTAGGATCACATGAGGACTTTTTTTGCACTAACTTCTCCATGCTGGCCCTGAAGGGCTCGGAGCCAGCCGCGGGACTGAACACCGGCTGTCCCTGGGGATCCATGACGGACACCTCGCTGAGGGCGCAGTCCCTGGTGTGGACGCTAAAGCTGCACAGGTCGGGGACATCAACCTCTACCTGCACACATGTGAGAGTAGACAGTGGTCAGCGGAGAGACGGAGCTCAGATAACAACGCTCTTATCAGTTCAAACACTTCTCACCTGACAGGAGACTCTGGGGCCGTTTCGGAGGCTGGCGGTGCCGACCACGCCGTTCTGGCTCTCTGCCGTGTACTGGTACACATACTTCTTGAATGCTTTGAGTCTGGAGGCCACTATTGTTTTAAAAAACACAAGGTTTTATAGACAGTTTCTTTATGTACAAAGTTCCAAAAGCTGATCACATGATTCAGCCCAACACTAACTTCATTGGTAAAAATGTGGTTTTTGAACGACGTATCCAGTTTAAATATGTATACCTAAGTAACTACAAAAAGCATTTTAAATTAATTTTCTATCAAAATAATACGCAAAATTACAGCAGAAGCATCCCAAATTGACCATTTTGGTACAAACTGGTTGTATTTGACATAAATACCACTAAACGTATTGGTTCCTTTCAATTATAACTGTTTTGGGTTTGTTGATATCAGCTGACTTCCTCATTGTGTTCACTATGAATCCCCTGCATGAATCTAGTGAACTTTTACCATTTATCATTTACCATGACAGGAAACACCAAAGGTAAAAGCCGATTCAGAGCAGGGCCGTAGAAAGGGAAGTTGTTTTTGTTCTTCCTTCTTCTTGGCTGCTACGATCTGTGGAGTCTTAGTTTTAAACCACAGGCTGTATTCATTTAATTCAATTCAAAAATACTGTATTTGTCCCCGAAGGGAAGTTGAAGAGACCTTGACAAACCCCAGTGGCATCACATATGGGTTTTCTGAGGAGTTGGTTTAACCTTTTTTGGGGGGTTTCTTCACAGACCATATTGGCAGGAACTGACTCCATCCAATGCCTGGTAATTCAAAAACGGGTAAAGGGGCAGAGCAAACAAGCTCAGGAACTGGTTTATACATGCCCACCTTACCTCAGTCACTGTAAGGTAACTATTTTAGCATAGCTTAGCTCATGCTAAACTATTCGAAGCTAACAAGTTTAACTCTACATTCCTTCTTAGGCCCAGTCCCAATCCCCCCCCTAGTCCTACTTTTCAGCCCTTCCCCTAAATTTTGCGCGTTCCCGTGAGGGTAGTGGTGTCCCAATTCCTCTTTGCAACTAGGGGTAGTGGGGATAACGAGGGTAGTGTGTATGAATCTAGCCCTTCAGAGCGAGGGATTTCAGATACTGACTTCGCGACCGAGGGCCAGAAAAATTTCCCAGAATGCTTTACGTCATCATTTGCAGACTAAATCAAACAAAAACCATGGCAAACATTTCAGATTTTTAGTGAATAAAATCAATATTTTGATTTAGTTTCTGCATAAAAATGCGTTTTGATTACATTTCTAGCGAGAAATATATATTTTACTTTCATAATATTCACTCAGTGAATGTACATAATCACTCGCTTGCCCGTTGTTGCGAAGTCTTTTCAAACCTCGCCAGAATAAAGGCTGATTTATGGTTCTGCGTTACACGTTACACGCACCTACGGCGTAGGTTACGCGGCGACGCGCGCCGTACCCTACGCCGTAGGCTCTGCGACGATTTAACGCGGAATCATAAATCAGCTCCCGAGCCGGCAGCTTTTCTCATCCCCCGAATACATCGGAGCAAATTTCTTAACAGGCGTTATTTGGATAAACTGAGCCCAGGTTGGGGATCTTAACGGTTACTTTTACGCCTGAAAAAATATTAAAACTTAATAAAGTGGCATATTAACAGCGCTACAGCGGAAATTAAAACAGCTTTTAGCTCTGGGATTCCTGATATGGTGTGACGTATGTGCAAACGTAACTACGCAGTCGCTTACGTACCCGAACGTAAACCACGCAGTGACGTAGCAAGTGGTGTCCCAATCCCTAGGGAAGATTACAAGGGCCCTACTCATTTTTAGGGCTAGTGGTAGAAAGTAGGGGGTGTATTGGGACTGGCCCTTTCTGTCCTTCCATCACCCTCCCTCAGACCCTCAATTAGCCAACTAGGGGTCACTGGTAGTGAAGGTTCATTGAACAGATAACCGTCCAACCTGGAGGATATTTGGAGGATGTTTGTCCTGCCCACTTTTGGATTAACCAGGATTCGGCGGACCCACGGAAATGTATCCAGTTCTCTCATTAGACCCTACGGTCATGCTTCCCGTTTTCCTGGTCTATCCCAATGTGCTAGTTGTTTGAGTTTTATGGGGTTACTCATTTCCCTGTTAAGCCATTGTCTTTTTCTTCTTCTTTGCTTGAATTTGGTTCATTTAGACACCAAAAACCCTGACACTGACAGACTCTTAACATTATCTTAAAGGGGACCTATTGTGAAAAACACGTTTTTTCTTGCTTTAACATATATAAAGTGGTTTCCCCTCAGCCTGCCAACACAGAGAATAAGGAAATCAACCAAATTCTGCAGTGTCTGTACAGCCGCCCAGATGATCCATCCAGTGTGATGTGGATCTACGAGCCGTTCAGATTCTGCTCCCGTCGTTACGTAACCAAACTGCAATTTGCATCGGTTGGCCTCTGATGTGTGAAACCACGCCCACAACTAACTCTGGCCGGAACAACAACAACAACTCTGCGTGCCAGAGCTTCCGCCATTTTTGCGTAGCGGTGTATCGCGTCATTCAGGCAGCCAATCAGCACAGAGCCTCATTATCATAGCCCCGCCCACTCAGAATCCCTCATAGATAATGATGTTAGAGACTGAGATGATGCAGACATGGCTCAGAGGCGGAATTTCTAAGTTATTTAGCAAAAACAATCAAAAGCTTGTTTTTAAGACATGCAAGGCCTGTTTAAAATAGGTACTAGATGCCATAATAGGTCCCCCTTAAGTAATAAAGGTTTTTTTTTCTACATCAAGTTTAAAACTTGTGTCTAAAATTGGGCACTTTCAGTAATTTACAGAGGTGTGTAAAGAGTATTTAAACCTTCTCATCTCCAGCCCTCGCTCTCAGGCTCCTGTTTAAAATGTAATCATCCTCCACACGTTTCTAAAACAGGCTCTCATTTTGCAAGGGCTAAATTAAATTCAGTATGAATACATTTAACACAATTGTACTTTGGTACAGCATTGATCTGTCAGCAGGTCAGTGTATCTGTTTGCATCAGCTATCACCGCTCATGCAAACTCAGCTCTTCCAAAGTACACAAGACCTACTTTTCAAATGATCTACACTGTTTTCTACAAACAAGTGGTGAAAACAAGTCAAAAGTAGGTGGAACTTACATGGACACACTTGGCTTGGCTGATTATAAATATCTTCTGGAAGACAAAAAAAAGCAGTGTATTTGAAAATGAGGGTCAGAAAATCATAAATAAACACTGAAGAGATAGTAATGAGTAATGATAAAGCATAAAGCTTGAAACTGAAAAACTATTTTGAGCTTATTTGCAATAAGAGGAAAACAGATAATTCTACGTTTTATTTGGAGGCGGAAACAATATGTAAGAAAACTTTACATGAATGTTATATTAATAAATTAAAGTTTTATCCAGTTGCTAGGAATTGAATTCTTTTTTTTTGTTTGCAGCAATAGACCAGCATGAAAAACATCAGCGGCCTCAAACATCACCAAGGACAGATTTCAAATGGAAACAAATCAGCAATAGAGATCACATCCTGTTTTCTCACTGCATATTTTATCATTGATCATTGACACATACCAAAAGATAATCAATTTTATTAGTCAGATTAGATGGAATTTCTTTCGGGTGATTTATCGTCTAAATCACCAGAGAAAAGTGTTTTATAAGAAGGAGTTCTGAATGAAATGGTTTGGACTCACGTGCAGCGGTGCAGCAGCTCAGCAGCAGTAACAGACTCAGCCGGCTGTAACCCATCATGGGTGGAGGAGAAGTGTAAACGCACACCTCAAACACCTCTGGACCACCTCTGGAAAACCTCCGTCAGGTCTTTTATAAAGTCTCTCTCCTGTGATTTGCTGAGCTGCAGTGACATCACACACTTCAAAGTCCAATCTCTGACTTGGACCAAAGGTTTTTGTTGAGCAAGTAGCTGACAGTGATGTGCAGACGACTGTAGATGGACTTTTTTGGCCATGCCATTGTCCCCCTGCTGAAGCCAGTACATCTCCAGGCTCGTCTGAAGTTTGCTAGAGAGCATTTGGATGATGCAGAAGAGGATTGGGAGAATGCTATACAGTCAGATGAAACCAAAATAAACTTTTTGGTAGAAACACAATTTGTCGTGTTTGGAGGAGAAAGAAAGCTGAGTTGCATCCAAAGAACACCATCCCTTCTGTGAAGCACGGGGGTGGAAACATCATGCTTTGGGGATGTTTTTCTGCAAAGGGACCAGGATGACTGATCCGTGTAAGGGAAAGAATGAATGGAGCCATGTATCGTGAGATTTTGAGTGAAAACCTCCTTCCGTCAGCAAAGGCATTGGAGATGAAACGTGGCTGGATCTTTCAGCATGACAATGATCCAAACACATCGCCCAGGCAACGAAGCAGTGGCTTCGTAAGAAACATTTCAAGGTCCTGGAGTGGCCTAGCCAGTCTCCAGATCTCAACCCCATAGAAAACCTTCGGAGGGAGTTGAAAGTCTGTGTTTCCCAGCGACCGCCCCAAAACATCACTGCTCTAGAGGAGATCTGCATGGAGGAACGGACCAAAATACCAGCAACAGTGTGTGAAAACCTTGTGAAGACTTACAGAAATGTTTAACCTCTGTCATTGCCAACAAAGGTATATACCAAAGTATTGAGATTAACTTTTGTTATTGACCAAATGCTTATTTTCCACTTTAATTTGCAAATACATTATTTAAAAATCAGACAATGTGATTTTCTTTTTAATTTTGTCTCTCATAGTTGAGATATACCTGTGATTAAAATTACAGGCCTCTCTTATCTTTGTAAGTGGGACAACTTGCACAACTGGTGTCTGACTAAATACGTTTTTGCCCCAATGCATATACATACACATGCATACACATTTCACAATACACAAACACACACACACACACAGACAGGGCCAGCCATAGGAGAAAGAAAGAAAGAAAGTGGGACATACAGGGTGGATGAACCCTGCGTACGCCAACCTTCGTATAACTAAAATGTGTTTGTTTACTGGTTTTTTTCCCTCCCCCATTTTCCCCTCTCCCCTCTTCATTTTGATAAATAGATAAAGTCACAATAAAAACAGTATTATGTTGTTTTTATTTACCTAATACTAAAACCCAATTGCATCAGCTAATGTTTATCATATTTTTGCGTACATGGTTGTATGTTGTTGTGCATAAATCCTGGAATATTAGAATCAATGTGTGTGAAGATGGACAATGAGTGAGAGTGACCGATTCACTCGATCAAAATAAAATGCATCCTTTCTGTAGTGACTTAATAACCGTTTGATAATAACTAAAGAATTACAGGCAAATGCTGCTTTCTGTCAGCTGAGGGTGTCATCTAATTTGAGTCAGTGATCAAAAGTGTCTTTACCGAAGATACAACCATTAAACAGCGACAGTAGAGGAGGAAAATGTAGGTGAACCCACAGACTAATTCTGTGACAGATAATTATGATAAAGAGTTTGCACACTTGGAGCAGTTAATGAAATGTCTTTTAGGTGATAAAAGACACCCACACATTTGAATTTTCCTGCTTATCAGAAGCTGATGTGAACCATATCTTGCTCAGATCTCTGAGGACATGCAATCTAAGGTAGTTGAACTGAAGATCTCCATAATAAGACAAATTGTTTAGAAATCAAGACCGTTTAGTTCTGGCTCCTCTTCCTATAAGTGGACGACCAAAATCAAACAATGCATGTAACACCTAGTTTGCTATCTGACTTTTATTTTACCTATTAAATGGGTCATATTGTCCGTCTTTGCAACAGTTGCCTCCCATGAGAAATGAGTCAGGAGTCACTGATCAGTACAGCAGCCAGCCTTTGTCCACACAGAGAGGATGCACTGCTCCAGCAGCTCATTTGTGCACTTAAGTTACACATGTAAAATACCATCAAATTATAAGTAACCTGTGTGCTAAATGTGAACGCTTTAATACTTAATTGTATTTTTTAACTCAACAGCATTCTCTAGAGGAGATAGGAAGCTTTGCAGCCTTAATGAAAGTCCTGAATGCCGGTATGAGAGAAACCCTCAACAAGCACAGAGTAATCAGATACCCTGTTGGTGTAACGAACTGGCCACAGGAGGAGATGGAAGCCAAGACAATGAGACTCACCCCCAGACACAGACTTAAAAACTATGCACTAGATGAGGGAGGGAAGCTGGGAATGAGTTTCCAGGAGGAAAATAAGCGCTACATGTAGATCCAGTAGATGCTGAATAATGAAATGCTGGGAGAAAGTGTCAGGCAGCAGAAACCCGCTGAAGAAGAGGAGGACCAACCATCACTGAAAAAGCAACTCCTTCACTGCATGTGCAGCTGCAACCAGCTGTTTACAAAATGTTTGAAAAAAGACATCTAAACTTTTTTTCTTTTGTGTTTCACACAAATCTTTTCTCTGGAATATTTTCATTAATGAAATCTAAGAATAATTGCAGTGTTTGGGGTTTTTGCAATGATTTTTTGGAAGACTTTGTTCCTTGTCAGAAGCTGACTTTGTTTTTTTTGTTGATGCACATATGACATGAACTAATACTGAACTTAATGTAGAAATTATTTACATTATGGCATGTTACACAAAAACAAAGTAAAAATTGGAAGACTCATCTTTTATGTACAAGTCCAAATCCAGAACAAACTTTCTAACTTCCCAGATGAAACTAATTTGGAACTAAGAAAAATTGCAGTTCCTTTAGTGACCACTAAGGTCTTGATCCAACAGCGAGTTCCACCCATTTGCCCTTTCCAGGGTCACGGGGGTCTGCTGGAGCCTGTCCCAGATCATTAGAGAGCAGGACTACACCCTGGACAGGTCTCCAGTCCATCGCAGGGCCACATATACAAACAACCAGACACATTCACACTCACACCTACAGTATGTGCAATTTACAATCAACAATTAACCTAGCATGCATGTTTTTGGACTGTGGGATGAAGCCGGAGGGAACCCACGCAAGCACGGGGAGAACATGCAAACTCCATACTGAATGACTCCCGACGGGCCAGGGAGTGGAACCGGGAACCTTCTTGCTGTGAGGCAACAGTGCTAACCACTAAGCCACCGTGCTGCCCGAAACAGCGAGTTAATCTCCATCAACCTCTGTGTTAAAATGTGAAACTTTACAGCAGAAATAAACATGTTTTTCCAAGTTCTGTGTAAAATTCTAGTTGCAGCTGTGCCACCAGCAGACTGGCAAAGTGGCTGATATCAAGAAGTCCTACCAGTGGATAGAAAAGGATGGTCTGAAATACCACTGAGGAATGAATCTGCCCGGCTGGCAGAGGTGTCTTCAGTATTCACATTCATTACTCAGGTAGAAGTATAGATACTAGAGTTTAAAAATACTCCTGTAGAAGTTGAAGTATCAACTCAGGTTTTTTACTCAAGTAAAAGTATAAAAGTACTGGTATCAAAACTACTTAATAATAAAAGTAAAAGTAATCTGAGGGGGGAAAAAGCCATTAAGACATAATTAAAATGAATGCATCTTAGTATAATGCAAATATATTAAAGAAGCATATATGTGTACTATTGAGCATTAACATGTGTTTCAGAGAGCAGGAGATATGATGACTAGTTGCCTATAAGTATTGTAATGGTGCAAAAAGTCAAACTTCAGAGGCATGTTATCATTTATCCTAACCTTTATTGGAATGTACATCCAAGTTTAGTTGCAGGAATCTGAGGGAACGGATGTAAGAACAAAACTGGACAAGAACATCTGAAACAACCACAACCAAATTCACTCTATCCGGATGGAGCAATTTAACTGGATAGTTGTTTTTAAAGGCCGAAATGAAATAGAGTAACGAGGCTGTTTCTAAAATGTAAGGAGTAAAAAGTACAGATAATTGTGTGAAAATGTAAGGAGTAAAAGTAAAAAAGTCATCTGAAAAATAATTACTCCAGAGAAGTATAGATAACCAAAATATCTACTTAAGTAAGGTAACGAAGTATTTGTACTTGACACCTCTGCTGGCTGGTCTTCAGCAGGAGGTTCCCCCCTTATGATCCAGGTCCTGGTCCAGGTTTCTTCCCTCCTAAAGGGGAGTTTTTGTTGCCACTGTTTGGTTTAAGGTTTTTCTCCCACTAGGGGAGTTTTTACCTGCCATTGCTTACGTAATACTTGCTCAGGGGTCATGTTCTGGTCTCTGGAAAGATCCTAGAGACAACTTCTTTTGTAATAAAATGTAATTAATCCCAGCAGCGCAAGAACAGGCTCTGAGATATGAGCAACAGAAGCTGAGACTCCTGACCTGCATGACCCCAGCTGTGAGCTGTGCATGCATCACACGGTATGACCGAGCTGAACTAGTGGACAGGAACATCTGAGTCTAGTAGGGGTTGGAGACTCAATAATGGAGATGCCTACAAGTACTGTATGGTAGAAACTGAAGGACCAAATATCCTGGAGGCTTTCCAGACCCAGGCTGACAGGGTGGCAGCCAGTCAGACACTGTGGTGATCGATAACTCCCCTGATAAACTCTGACTACTCTTTGAGAGAGTTCATTGATTACATAAAAGGAAAACAGGTCAACATGAGTAAAGTCCCTGACACCAGCTTCAATGTAAGGTACATGAAGTACAACGTATACTGAGGCGATATGAGTCGGTCTAAAGGTGAAAAATAGTCCTGCTAACATCCCTGCAGCAGCATAAATGTACATTTATGTAACACCAGACACTTAAACCGTTCAATACTTCCAAAATCAGCTGAGTCAGCCGTCTGCACATGCAGACAGCTGATGTCCTGTCAGCATCATCTATACAACTGTTACATTCCAGATAAATAGATGTGGTGTCAATATGTTATCAATAAGGGTTCAAATCCACCTGAAATCTTTATTGATCCTTGAATAAAAAGTGGGTCTTTCTAGGAATGCTTACTTTCAAAAAGAAAAACATCGGCCAAAAAGCAGTCATCCATTCTAATATATTGTTTTTTGTCCACATCTACTGTAGTTGTGATTACATTCACCATTATATGATTTAGATAAGTGTATAATGTCACAACATGTATTTCTGTTTTTCTACAAGATCTTATATTGCTATGTTGCTTGTTATAGAATTGGCCTGCTCTGTGAAGTCTTTCCCACCTCTAGATACAAGGCAAACGGTGGTCAGATGTTCAGAGAATAATTATGTTCCTTATATCATCATTAAAGAACAGAGGCTATAAAGTGAGTGTAAAGGACCATATTGAGCCAATTTGTTTAGTTGATACATTTTTCTTTATGATAAACATGGGATTTGTTATGAGTATAATTTCAGTTGATTATTCTTTGGATGTGTCTTAAAATTGTAATTTATTTTGTGTATATATTGTATTTAATATGATTTGTATGTAAATTGACCGGAAATCCGCCCACATTATTTAAAAGGTCCGGCGGGCGGCTCCAGCTGTTGATGATCAGCTGGCTTCTGACAGCCGGGTAAACCTTAAAACTTCCCTGGGCTTTCATACAGGATTGGGTCCCTTTTTTGTCATCTGTGGCTCTGTGCCGGTCAGTCCATACATTTTTTTGTGTTGATGGTGATGAACAGACAATCACCTTTTCAGGGTCTGCTCTGTTTGTGCGAGAGGAAACCAGTTTGTTTCGCATTCCTTGGAGAGCGCAGCGAGGTACGATGTTTGTATTTGTTTTCTGGTTGTTTCCTTTGACAATTTGATATAGTTGTATGTTTTTAACATTGTATTATTAAATTAAGAACAGTTTCATTCATGAGTTTTCTATACGCGCTGTGGAAACTAGTTTTATAAATTGTTTGTATCCTTTTCCTATATAGTTTTCACGGTGTCGTAAGGACTCTGTCGGCATGATTCTGGATGCGACTTCAATAAAACAAACCTTACGCATCAGTCGAGACTCTCTACCTTTCTTCAAATCCAAGGTCTGCTACAGTGAAAACTCGGCGTGGTGAGTGAAACGTCAACGGCGTGAGCAGCGAACCCATGGTGAGAGACGGTGCTTAATAAACGCACCCGACGAACTGAACCGAAAAGGATTATTCCCAAACGGACTGAAAAGGGTGGAATGGACTTTCAGAAAACAAATGTAACAATTGCTTAATGATATTTTGAATGTGTTTGCCACGTGAAAATATTCAAATGTTTGTGATTGAAACTTGATTTTATATGGACGGTCTATGTAAATGATGAGCAGTTAACTGATATGTTGACCTTGTGAAATCCGATGTTAATAATTTTTGGATTAAATCTATGGTAAAGATTTAGCCTATTGAATGTTAAATAGTGAGCTTAATTCTCCTCAGACTACATGATTCGGGTTTGTTTTTGGTAATACATTTCTGTAGGGGGTTTTAATGCTTAAATCGTAACCTGAGCTACATTCATATTATAGTTCATTATTTTGCATTTAGTCAAGTCAAGTGATCAATCATATTAAATAATGTCATCAAAGGAGGGAAATCAAAATGAAAAGCCTAATGACGCACAAGAACCGACCCCTAGTGGCCGTGAGCGGCAGCTCACAGAAAAGGGTAAACAAATGCGTGAAGCAGGAGCTAAATGGCAGATAACGGCATTCATAAAGGCTTATGAATCCTGGAAGCAGATGGCTAAAGAAGCCAGGACAAAGCTAAAGAAATTCTGTGTCAGGGAGGATTTGGAAGATATAAACAAACAAGTTCAAGGTGGATATGATCGAGTAAGCCAAAATTACGGACCACTCCTGCGAAACTCTCTTAATACTCCTGACATTATACAGAAAATGGATTCTTGTAATACGCTGACTACAGAGATCGCTGACCTCGTGAGTAGACGACTGGACAGAGGCCTTGATCAAAACACCTTTAACCCTGAAACTGAGAAACAAAGAGTGAGAATGATTTTAAATCGAGATGATCATGGGTCGATCTTTGGCGGAACTAACACCGAGACTGTTTTTGATGAAAGGGAAGATAACTTGTCAGTCATTTCTAGAGCCTCAAAACGAGCAGATGCAGAAGCAGATCTTGCAGCTAAATGCGAGCAAGCAAAAGCAATGCTGGAGATACAAGTCCAGCAAGCCAAACTTAGTAAACTGGAGAGTGATTGGAAACTCCATGAGTCACAACTGTTGGTACAATTAAAACAAAAGCAGGCGGAAGTTGACTGGAAATTGCAAGAGGAGAAAACAAGGTTGAAACTGATGGAAGTCGAAATGGATGTTAAAGTGGCTGCAGCTCGTGTTCAAACATACAATCAAATTGAAGGGGATGCTGCTGATGAGCCTTACAATCCAGACCCTGTTAGAGTGACTCCGCCTATGAATTTGAATAGTCATCTAGACACAGTAGCCATCTTTGCTGAAACAATCGCAAATTCACTCTCCTTAAATCGCCTCCCTGTTCCTGAGCCTACCACATTCGCTGGCGATCCTTTGAAATTTGTGGACTTTAAGGTGTCATTTACAACTTTGATTGACTCTAAACCTATTCCTGCAAGCGAAAAAATGCTGTACCTGAAAAGCTACCTTGCTGGTGAGGCACGTAAGGCTGTAGAGGGATTCTTCTATCGGAGCTCTGAAGATGCTTATAAAGGTGCCTGGTCTGTTTTAAAGGACAGGTACGGCAATCCATTCGTTGTTCAGAAAGCTTTTCGAGATAAGCTGATGAAATGGCCTAAAATAGGTCCAAACGACCCCCTTGCTCTCAGAGATTTTTCTGACTTTCTAAAAGGCTGTGTAGAGGCCATGCCTCATGTTAAAGGGCTGTCTATCTTAAATGACAGCGAAGAAAATCATAAGCTTTTGAAGAAGTTACCAGACTGGGTTGTGCGCAAATGGAGCAGAATTGCTGTGGAAGAGCTTGATAAATCTGAAGAGTATCCAAACTTTGAACACTTTGCTGAGTTTGTGCAGAAGGAGGCTCGCATAGCCTGTAATCCTATTGCCTCACCCTTCTTGTTTAGCGCTAGATCATCAGATGATACCTTTCCCAAAGGAGTAAAGTCCCTTAGCACTAATGCCCAAGCTAAAAATCAGACATTCAAGATGTCAGAACATTTTTCTGACTCTGTTTCTAAGTCAAGGCTACCATGCATTGTCTGTAAGGAAGAGCTGCATGGCATTGCTAAGTGCCCTCTCTTTGCATCTCAGTCAATGGGAGAAAAAAGATCATTTATACATCAAAATCGTCTTTGCTTTGGATGTTTACGCAAAGGACACTTTGCAAAGGAGTGTAGAACTAGACATATCTGTGGAGTGTGTGGTCGACGACATCCCACTTGCCTGCACATGGTGGGAGAAAGGCAGAGTGGAGATACAGCAGAAGATGCTCCCACAGAAGAAGAACCAAGTACGGAAGTTCATGAAGCTCTGTCACATAGACTCATCCGTAAGGCGTCTGCCACTTCTAGTATCGTCCCAGTCTTCTTGTCATTCAATGGAGACCCTCAGAAGGAAATTCTCACATACGCTCTTCTTGATACGCAGAGTGATTCATCCTTTGTCTTGGAAAGTCTTATCAAAGAGCTAAATGTTATGACTCGACCACTCCAGTTAAAACTCAGTACAATGACTGCCATAGATACAGTAATACCAAGTCAAAGCGTCTGTGGTTTGCAAGTTCGAAGCTTTAATCGTGGAAACCATTTGCAACTACGACAAGCATACACACGTGACTTTATCCCTGTTGATACGTCCTCTATTCCAACAAAGACCACAGCATTGCAATGGCCACATCTCAAACATCTTGCCAACGAGTTGCCAGCGCTTCAAGATTGTGAGGTAGGGCTGTTGATCGGATACGACTGTCCTTCAGCCTTAGCACCCCTTGAAGTTGTTAGAGGCAGTGAGAATGAACCATTTGCACAGAAAACTGAGCTGGGTTGGAGTATAATAGGAGCCGCAAATCCTCACCTCGACAGGCAAAAGAAGATCAAAGTCCTAGAAACCACCATTGAGGAATCCCAATGCAGACACCAGGAGCTGGCTCAGAAGAGTCTGCAGCACGAGGAGGAAATGAGAGCCCCGGAGGACTGTGAGATCGAGAGGGAACGTCTCCTGATGCTCCAAGAGGAGCTGACTGAGCAGCCTGCCCTCAAAGAAAGCTTCCTGCAGGATGTTCAAGAGGAAGATGAGGAACCTGCCCGTGGTTCTGAGATTGCCAAAATGCTGGAGCTGTCTAGAGCCAGTCAAGATGACTCCAGTAATGGCGAAGGAGCAGAAAGAGAGATCAGCGAAGTAACAGCAACACTTGATGATCTTCAAACCCAGAACACCATGTCGCAGGATGAGCTCACTCTGATCAGTAATGTGAAGGGTGAGCTTGAGGCAGAGCTGGAGAGAGCCAAAGAAGACTTTCAAATGGGAAAAGAGGAGCTGGAGTTCAAAACCCATGAGATGCAAATGGCCATGGCTGGTGCTTCTACTGAAGGTGTAATGGTCATTATGACATCATGCCATCATGACCGGCAAGATCAAGATGTAGAGCCACTTACCAGTTCAACTCAAGACCAAAACTCCCAGCACAGCGAGGAGCATCAAAACCTGAACCAGGAGTTGAGAAACCAGTGTGAGGAACTGATCAGAGAGCAAAACACTGTCATAGCTGAGTGTCACCACATGGGGGACATGCTTTGCACCGTAGAGACGGAACTGGGTGAGAAAACAAAGGACTTTGTTGTACAATATCAAGCCCTGAAGAAACATGGAGCTAATAAGGTACGACATCTTGAGGATGAGATTGAACAGCTCACTCAAGAGAGGGATGAGCTGCTGGCGAGGATGAGTGAGGTTGTTGAGGAGAAAAGCTCACCATCATGGAGAGAGCAGTTCAAAAATTGGTGCTGCTCCTGGAAAGTGAACAATGACATGGGAAACATGCGTACGCAGGCATGTACATTTGTCCCTTAGCATAGTAAACCATGTTAATTTGCACGTTTTAAGGATTAAATGGTCCTGAAGACTTAAATCATTCATAAATATGGAAAGGTTTCGGATTGAATGATTGGTGGGAGTGTAAAGGACCATATTGAGCCAATTTGTTTAGTTGATACATTTTTCTTTATGATAAACATGGGATTTGTTATGAGTATAATTTCAGTTGATTATTCTTTGGATGTGTCTTAAAATTGTAATTTATTTTGTGTATATATTGTATTTAATATGATTTGTATGTAAATTGACCGGAAATCCGCCCACATTATTTAAAAGGTCCGGCGGGCGGCTCCAGCTGTTGATGATCAGCTGGCTTCTGACAGCCGGGTAAACCTTAAAACTTCCCTGGGCTTTCATACAGGATTGGGTCCCTTTTTTGTCATCTGTGGCTCTGTGCCGGTCAGTCCATACATTTTTTTGTGTTGATGGTGATGAACAGACAATCACCTTTTCAGGGTCTGCTCTGTTTGTGCGAGAGGAAACCAGTTTGTTTCGCATTCCTTGGAGAGCGCAGCGAGGTACGATGTTTGTATTTGTTTTCTGGTTGTTTCCTTTGACAATTTGATATAGTTGTATGTTTTTAACATTGTATTATTAAATTAAGAACAGTTTCATTCATGAGTTTTCTATACGCGCTGTGGAAACTAGTTTTATAAATTGTTTGTATCCTTTTCCTATATAGTTTTCACGGTGTCGTAAGGACTCTGTCGGCATGATTCTGGATGCGACTTCAATAAAACAAACCTTACGCATCAGTCGAGACTCTACCTTTCTTCAAATCCAAGGTCTGCTACAGTGAGATTTGTAATTCTGAATCTGAAAGAACCACCTTGACATGCGGAGACAACTGGATGAAGTAAAACCCCCTTCAAATGGAAAAAAAAGAACAAAACAAATATATTTGGCAATAAAGAAATGAGGCTGAGAAGCGATGAAAACCTCAACACTGATAAAAACCAACAAACCTGTGAACTACTATTCATCTGGTTTGAACTGGTTGTGCTGAAATCTGAAAGGGTGTTTTTCACTTTCTTTTTATTATTATTATTTAGTCAAGATTTTTGAGTTTTGTCCTTTGAAATTTGCACATTTACAGTACAGACCAAAAGTTTGGACACACTTCCCCATTTGTTTGAATGAGAAAGTGTGTCCAAACAATGTTGAGAGCAGCAAAGGATTCCCGTTCAAATGGTCCTTTTTTTAAAATGCTGTGCAAATAAAAGGTTGAAAATTTTTTTTTTATGTCACATATTCTATTCCTGCTAAAGCTGTTTCGTTTCACATAAGAAAAGTCCCTAACGAACTAAAGTGTACACTCTTTATTGTTGCACAACAGATTTAAAGGGGTGATTTATTTCCAGAATTGTCCTTTTAGGGCATCATTTGACACAGGCAGTGAGTTTTTAATAGCTTTTATTTTGAAGGCCAAGCGGAAGTGATTTCTCTCACATCATGATGTTGCACCGTTTTTTCATTTCAGCAATAAGAAGATAAGATCAACTTCCCTGAAGTACGATAGATGTTTAAAAGGTATGAATATGATATTAACAAGGAGAAACCTTAACTGGCTTGTGTGCGTCACGGTAGTCGTGGCTTTGACAGTTGTCACGTTATAATAACTCACTAAACTGGTAAAAGTGTAACTTTCCCTCACTGCAAACTATTTCTGAGTCAATGTTGAGGAGTCTGCAAATGCCTCATATAACATTAATTCATGTGACAGGAAATGCATTTTCAGGAGAAATGTAAAGCTAAATCAATAGAGATAATAATGTATTTTAGTTTTACTTTCTATTTATAAAGCGTCTATAACAACAGAAGTGTCTCTAGGATCTTTCCAGAGACCAGAACATGACCCTGAGTTATTATTACATAAACAATGGCAGGTATAAACTCCCCTAGTGGGAGAAAACCCCTTTCAGGGATGAATCCAGGTGGGTCGTACCGAGGTTACGCTCCCACGACCCTCCACCTGGTTCTGTTTACACCTGACCCGCTCAGACGACCTTATTCATTATTATTCACGCAAGGCGGATTTATGGTTTCGCGTTAAATCGACGGCGTGGCCCACGGCGTAGGTTACGCGGCGACGCGCAACGTACGCAACCGTACGGTGTGCGTCGCCGCGTAACCTACGCCGTAGGGTCTGCGTTGGTGTAACGCGGAACCATGAATCAGCCTTTATTCATTGGCAGCTCGACACGCACACACTGAGCAGCGAACTCTGCTGGTCGGAGTTACACACTACATACTGGAAGGTCACTACATTTTTCAAGCCATAAACCACGCAAAGGCAGCTCAAACCACTCTGACCTTAACAGAAAACACCCAGAAAATTGGGAAGTAGGTATATTAACCCACTGATGGCTCTGTATGCCACAGAAGCAAGTAGTGGGTTGAGCAGAGGGGGGACTGCAGGTCAGTACAGCATGCAGCTCCCGATGATCTGGCCTGCAAACATGTACAGAAGAGAAAAGGAGGGGGGGCAGCACAACAAACTACAAGAACAATGGATAACAATGATGGTTATGAGATACTTATAATTAACAACTGCCGAGAACTAACACACTTAGGAGAACAGCTCTTTACAGAGCTGTTGCAGGGTGGAACAGGCTTCCACCCAAGCTCTTATTACTTGAAAGCAGAAGTAGTTTTAAAAACAACCTGAAAAAGATGATTTTAGAAAGGTGTGTGCATAATATCTGACTAATATCTGACTTCTTGGTTTCTTGGTAAGCTTTTGTTTTTGTTGTTTTTTTGTTTCATAAGCCTAGGTATTGAGTTGGTGTGAAAACAGGTTTTAACAATCTTTTCCAATTGTAATTAGTAGTCGACACTGTGGTAAATTATTTTAATATTGTAGTTTTTTCCATATGTTTTTATTATGTATGTAATTGTGTCCTGTGTGAGAACCCCAGGAAGAATAGCCATTACTCCCACAACGGAGTGATGGCTAATGGGGATCCTAATAAATAAATAAACAAATAACTGAGGGTTGATCTGGAGAAAGGAAAGAGAAGAAGGGCTGAAGAGCACCGCTCAGTGCCCCTGCAGCGTAGTTCTATAGGCAGTGTAGGACATCTATGGATGAGGAACTGAACGTTATATTCACGGTTTTTACTGGTCTTTTTTAAATGACATTTTCCAACACAAAAATGTACTTACTTACTGTACTTTGTTCATCTATTAGAAATGATCAGGTGAACAAACCGAAAACTTGTTTTAAACTCAGAGGTTAAGTAGACTAGATGTGGACCAAACATGAGTGAACAAGTTTAATCTGGGGCTGGATGGATCCTCAACAGCCTCATGAGCTCCAAAATCGCTGCAGGACAACAAAGTGAAGGATTTTGAGCGGCCATCACAAAGAACTGACCTCAAACTGGACAAAATGGGCCCCAGTTCCAGTAAGATATCATGAGGAGCTTGTGGTGGGAAAATGAAACTGTTTAAAGCAATTCTATTAAATGCTAATCAGGTGGAGGTAAACTGACTATAAAAATAGAATTTAAAAAAACATTTGCTGTCATATTCTGACATTCCATGAGAAGGCAGGGATCCTGACAGACCTAGAAAAGGAAAAGTTTCTTTACTTTATTGTGTATTGTGTGTAAACTTTTGGTTACAACTCAAAATGCCACTAAGAACCCTTGATGTCATGACCACACACACACACACACACACACACACACACACACACACACACACACACACACACACACACACACACACACACACTGGTTACTGCTGAACATTTCCCTGGTTTAGAGGATGTATAGAGAGACCAATGTTGCAGGTCAGTGAGATTGTTGGTGTCCATCCTCCTTGAATGTGAGTCTTTTATCCACTTGGAAACACGTGTTTGTGTGTGTGTGTCCAGGTGAAGCATGCTGTCTGCGGTGAGAGTCACCAGACGCGTCCTGGGACCTATCAGGAGCATCTCTAACTCTTCCAGAGACAAAGATGAGACACGAACACACACACGTGCACCAGATGAACCAAAAGGTTGGTCCACAAGCTTTTAATCCTGACCAGTGCAATTTGGGTGACTAAAATGTCTTAATACTAAAAATAAAATATGTCCCAAGCTAAAGGCAAATATTTTTCAATTACATTAAACAACCATTTAAAAAAATATTGAGATAAGTTATTTTACATCTTGAAATCTGAAAAACAATCTGCATAGTTAGTAGGTTATCATTTACCAGCTCTGACTACATTAAGCCTAATGTGTACTAATATTTTGCTAGATTTATTACATGAAAAGCACAGGGGGTTGCAGTTACCAGTTCACACCAGCAGGTGGTACACTTGTAACATTTACAGGGTCTTACATTGTCGTTTAACCATCTAATCTTTGACGTTGACTGACATGGGGTAGCATATATGCCCCATGAATAACTGGCTGAGGGTTTAATGAAAATAGAACTAAAGCTGAGTTGGGGTCGTGGGAGGGATTTGTTGATGACATGATGAAGATGTCCGTGAGCTCCTCATCCTCAGAGCCGTGGAGGTCATAAATATTACAGAACTGCAACTTGCAACTGCCTACTAAAATGACAGACAAGAAACTCACATAATTACCAAACTGAAGACCCTCAGAAATAAGTTATTTGTATCAACACCAGCAGGAGTAGCAGAGGAAGACTGCTGGTTATATTTGTGCAGCACCATTTGGGAGAAGTCATTACAGAAATCCTGCTGTTATTCAGCATTGATCCTCCACCAGCTCCATCTCCTGCATCATCCTGCTGATCTGATGTTGGTGGAGCCAGCGAGGGCGAACAAGCAGACAGCAGCCGTCATCAAATATGAGTTTTAATTCTGTGAAGACTTACAAACTTAAAACAGTTCTTTCAACCTCATGACTATCTAGCCGTGAACTTGTTTTGATAAAGAGAGCACTGTTTTCAAAGCAGAGAAGAAGACTGAAACCGTAGAAGAAGAAGCAAATGTAGGAGACAGCGTGAGAAGAGTTTGGTTGTTAAGAGCCACTTGATCTGTAGCTCAGCTGAGTTTAACCCCGTGTTCCAGCCCTGAGGGAAGAAGGGACTCACGTCCTCCAACCTGCTGCAGTTCACCCCAACATGAGGGTTCATTGTGATTAAATCACATCAACCACTGGAGGTGGGGGTTTGTTGTTTTTTATCCCTGTGTTTGCTTAAATCTGAAAGGGGAAGGTTTTATCACCACATGAGTCATTTCTTTAACACAAGGTGGCGTGTATCTACAGACTCATTAATCAGCCGTAATTAGACTCCTGCAGAGAGCTGCCTCTAAAAGAAAGACCAACAGAACAATAATCATCTGTAGGGCCTTATTTATTCCTCAGGATCAGTACGGAGTGTAGAAACCCACAAACTTACGGGCCAGTTATTTAAACGTCATTGTTAGTTTGATAATGACATTTCCTGTGTTTCAGTTTCTAACTCTTGGCCTCTTTGTTGAATTGCAACATCATGAAGCAGATTTTAGTCACTCATCGAGGTTCATGAGTCGATCACAATCCAGACTAAACATGATCAGAATATTCAGATTAAATCATCAAACAAAGGATGAACATTTTCCCAACTGAATAATCATATTGATAAGAATGTCTAAACCTTAAAAAAGGAACACTATGATAGCTATATTCATAAAATTGAAAAATACCTGGTGAGTGGGGTTTTTATTACCTCCCCACTCCTGTTTCTCCTTCTTGGTTTATCTTTTAACACTCCTTTATGTTAATATTTCGCTCTTTTTCTCTTCTTTGTGCAACATTTTCAAAGATTAACCACATTTAACTCCACGGCTCTCAAACATTAACCCTGATGAAACAGATAAATGTATAAATGAGTCTTTCCAAGAGGCGAAGTTTGTCCTCATTAAATGTGAAACCTCCCAGAGTTTACTGGTGTCTGTGCTGCTGGATCGCTGGGATCAGCCGCCTGGGCTGTAAATGTCATTGAGCCGGCCTCGCAGGAGTCTGACTGAAGGGAAGAAAGTGCTGATAATCTGTTACCTGACAGAGGTGTGTGTTGGACGATGCAGCAGTTAGATAAACTGGCGAGTCTGAGCCCCGCTGAACTGAGGCTGTTGATCCGGCAGAAAGATCCCAGGATAGGAACCACAACCGGATTAGCCCATGGTAAGAGCTACGTTAGGACCCGGTACTTCACTATTGACATTTCAGATGATTTAAAGTAAGAACTAAGTGATTGAAGGGCAATATTTCATTGGAAATCAGAAGCTTGCTTTTGTTTACAGATGATGTGCGGTGACCAAAGCTGGAAACAGTGCTGCTGCCGCTTTAGTCCTTAAGTCCTGTGAAAATGAGTAAACTGAATATATTTTCTCTGCCAAATTTATTGTAAGATAATATTACTGTGTTAATATTCTGATATATTTAGTACATAAATTCTTAGATGGTGAATCAGTTTTGATCATTTTCAGTCCATTTGTCTCCAACAAACAAAATAACTCAAAATGACACTCCTGCACAATAAATTAAATATCTACCAGTTCCGGTTTCTTTAATATATGCATGCTTGCCTGTAGTCTGAAACTCAAATGTGTGTGATCAAAAAGGTTCCTTGGACTTGGTAGTTTACACAACTGAATCTACATTTCATTTATATAGCAGCTTTCAAGATAGAAATAACAAATTGCTTCACAATAAAACAGAACAAAAGGTAAATATAAAAACTACACATAAGTCCAGTTGGTGAAATGTGTTTTAGATGTGGTTTTTGAATGCATGGTTTGTCTATGTGTGTGTTTTTGTTTCGTCAGGATACCAGCAAGCCAACGTTGTCATCGTTCCCAGTCAAGTAGCCGACGACTTTGAGGCGTTCTGTCGCAGCAACCCCGCCCCCCTGCCGCTCCTCTACCGCAGCCAATCAGGAGAGACTTCCTGCCCACCTCTGGCTAAACAAGCAGACATCAGGTTGTAAAATAACTGTTTTTACCTACCTCCATGTGACAAAAATCCCACGAAGCAGAAACATGGACCAGTTGATGTTCATTCCTCAAATGATTGTCTGAAGGATTCACCAGAGTTTAAGCAAATGTCAGTTAAATGCATGTCTCAGTTTAAAGTGAGAGAAACAAAGTTCAGGTGAAAAGCTGAGCAAGTCAAGGAGGAAATGAAATGAATATTACACATTTGTTTAACATTTGAATCCAGATTAGTTCATAATAATTTCAATTATGTACAGTTTCATAGTGACAAAGTAAAAAACTGGGATCCTTACATGAGCAGTATTATCTTCTGACGGTATTAACAGATGATGCAGATGTTTTATTGCAGTTGAGAGTTTTTCAGTTCCTGTTTAAGATGTTTTCCTCCATCCTCGTGCAGAAATGAACTCTTCTCGGCCCGTCCATCAATGACGGCTTATTAATTTGGCCAAAATGAACAGAGATGAAAGCCTGGATAGCCATGTCCAATTACACTGGACTTTGTACCCACTCAGGAATTTCTACCGGTACAAAACAAACCAAACCCTTCAGAACGAGGGCTTTGTTTCATGAGTCATACAGGAGCATCTCAGAGCCACAGTTCAAAACAATCAAGAAGGCTGCACGACTGTTAGTAGCAAAGACCTTCTACAACAAAAACCAGCAACAGCTGTTTACAGCTGTTGCTGGTCCCCAGCAGACATTCTAGATACCAGTCTGGTTTTCTCCACCTATAGTACGTGGGTGGTTGGATGTCTGCTCAGCAGTGTCCAGAGGTGTTTGTTGGTACCAGAACAGTGTGTATCAAACAGCAAAGCTATTGAGATGTCTGTCCCGGCTACACGGTTACTTCCACATGTTAAGAAAACATGTTTTTGATCTTCTGAGGACAATGATACCCTTTTTTGTGTTTTTGTTCTGATTTCATTTAATTCTGCCCTGATTGTGTTAACCATCTCAAATGTTACACACGGGATATGCAAGCAAACAATGCAGAGACACAAATTGTTTATTTAAATTGTTTTATTTTATCAGATTATGCACAAGAAAAAATGCCCATATTCAACCGTTTGTGTGTAGGGATGGGAATCCAGGACCGGTTCTGAACAAGAACCGGTTCAAAGGAAAATGTTGGACATTCTGGAATTGCAATAGAATAATCTATGTTGCATTTTGTTAATTTCTACAGAAGAATATTTTATTATTCAAATTTTATATTGATGACGCTAATAGACCTTTAATTGTCCTTTTTTTCCAAATGAAAATCAATAAGGGAATCGATAAAGAACCGAATCGTTAAGCAGAATCGAAAAGTGAATTGGAATCGTAAAAATCTTATCAATTCCTGTCTCTATTTGTATGAAAGGTTGGCTGTTTAGCAGCTGTTCTCTAAATAATCAGCTGTTATCTAAATAATCATTATTATAGCCTTTGAAGTAGTTAATAAATACACCTTGTGGTGCACCTGAACACATCATCAGTGATGTGACCCATGGCCCTCCGGGGTCTTGGATCATTCAGCATCAGAGACCCTCACCAGACGACCCACCAAGGTTGACCGGGCCATGGTGTGTTCAGGTGACATTCTCTTGTTGGTGAGGGTTGTGGGTCGGTGAGGTGTTTGTGTTGTTGGTCTGCTTCTTTTTTTTCCTCAAACTAAAGAGGAAACTAAACAAAAGCACAGTTATGTTTAATCCATAGCTTGATGTATTTGGAGACCAGCTCATCTTCTGCAGGCCTCAGCTGTTCACAGAAACATGGGTTTGGACCAGAGGTGCCCAGATGTTGGCGGGACGAACATGACGTGTGTTTTCTGTGTCTGCAGGACGGATATTCCTCAGTACTGCGTGTACAAGAATGGTCGACTGGTGGAGACGGTTTCCAGCCTGCAGAGTTACAGCGGTCAATCAAGGTACAGAAAGTCACATTGTATCTTATCGTATCCTTGTGTATCTAATTGTACCTTAATATGTCGTACTGTACAGTCTTGTATAGTCTTACGTTGTATCCTATCCTGCTGTATTTTTTTTTGTAACTTACAACACAACACTAACACAATCTGGAGATGAAACTATTCAGTTCACTATTCCATGTAGCATCCGTTCAGTTGGTGTCTTGTCTCATATAAGCGTTCCATTTTTCCCAATTTTTGTCAAATACGTTCTCTTTCATTCTCAGTATGAATGTCATTTTTTCCATGGCATGGATTTCCTTGCTCCTGCCTTGGAGCGTTCACATTCAGCCAGTTCTTTATGGCTTTCTTATTTGCTGCAAGTAGCACTGGTAAGATACATCACTGGACAGGTGTTTGGTATTTCATACCAAACACTAACATTTTTAAGGACTGACATTTTGCCAATAGAAACTAATTTCATACATTTCCAGAAGATGTGTGTATGACTATCCTGCTGTATTTCATTATTTATTCGTATTGCATTACCGTATCCTCCTCGCATCACATCGTATCATATATATCGCTCTGCATCGCATTGAACCATATAGTATCGTATCTCACCGCATTGCATCTGTCATGGGTGGATTTTATGTATGTATTGGATCATGATCATGTTGTATCATGAATATGTTCCCAAAAAAATATTTTTCATGGAAAAAAAAACAACCATTGAAACGTGATAGATATTTTCATTACAAAAATTAAAAACTACCAGTTACTGCTACAGAATGTGCTCTTGTTGAATTGATCAGAGCAAATCAAGGAGAAGATGAACATGACCAGGCCTCAAACTATTCTTTAAAGCTTAACTTTGACCTTTTTCTGTTTTGGGTCCACTTTTGTTTTTATTATACTGTATATGCTACCCTGTTGGGTAAGAAAATCCAGGAGTTTGCTGATGTTTCATACCATTTATTTGCAGACGATATCCAGCTGTACTGTTCTTTAAGGCCTCTGAGATTCAGGAATTGAACTCATTGATGGTTTGCCTTGTGCAGATAAAACAGTGGCTCGGAGCAAATTCTCTGCAGTTGAACTCAGATAAAACTGAAGTGTTGGTGATTGTCCCTGGTGATGTCATTCCAGCTATCAGCCAGTTTTTACCATGTTTATACCATTTAAGGAATATCTACAAACTAAGATTGGTTCAAAAAATGATCTTGAGCTAATTATTCATGCTTTTGTGTCATCTCGTTTAGACTACTGCAACAGTTTGTTTTCTTGCTTAAACAAGAAAGAACTGTCTCGTCTGCAGCAAGTCCTAAACTCTGCAGCACGGCTGCTGACCTCATGCTCACATCACTCCAATTTTAAAGACTCTTCACTGGCTCCCCGTGCCTTTTCGTTTTAACTTTAAAATATTGGTGCTGACATTTAGAGCTCTGCATGGTCAGGCTCCCTCCTACATCAGGACCTACTACGCCCCTACACTCCATCTGGGAGGCTGAGATCATGTGACCAGAGCCTGCTCATGGTCCCTCGTAACCGCTTTAAGACGCTAGGAGATGGCTCCTTCCAGGCCGTCGCACCGAGGCTCTGGACTGATCTCTCGCCATCTCTACGTTCTCTGGACTCTGGACATCGACGCTTTAAGAGCAAACTTAAAACCCACTTGATTCTCCAAGCTTTTAAACATCAGTAGTGAGAGGCTTGTTTTCTGACCATCATGTTGATTTAATGTACTTTTATTCTCAGAGTTTTTATCAGTATTGTTTTGTTTTTATCATATTTCTACTTTTATTGTAGTGTTTTATTAGGGCCCGAGCACTGACAGTGCGAAGGCCCTATTGTATCTGTAGGAATTTTTTATTTCTTTCTTCTTTCTTTCTTCTGACGAAATGAGGGCCTTTTTGCCCCCCTAAACATGCCCCAAAAAGTGACCAAATTTTGCACCAAGCCAGGCCTGGCGAAAATGTGATATTTAATGGTTTGCATTAATGGGTGTGGCAAAATGGCTCAACAGCGCCCCCCGGAAAACTTTGTGCCTCAAGCCCCACAATACGGTTTGACGTACATGCACGAAAATCGGTACACACCTGTATCATGTCACAACTTAAAGAAAAGTCTCTTGGCGCCATGGCCGAAACGGAACAGGAAGTCGGCCATTTTGAATTAATCGTGTAATTTTGGCGCAATTTATGCCATTCCTTCGACAGTTAATTCAGCCCGAACCGTAACGTGCACCCAGGTGTGTTATACATCAAAATGTGTGTCTCCATCCTGCGACTACGTGCATTACTTTTCTCTTTCAAAAGTGTTACCGTGGCAACGCTAGATGCCAAAAAGCGCGCCTCCCCTTCATCTGATTGGTCCATATTTGATAGTTGCCCAAAAGTCACCAAATTTTGCACGCAAGCCAGGCCTGGCGATAAATTTGATATTTCATGGTTTGCATTAATGGGCGTGGCCTAACGGCTCAACAGCGCCCCCTAGAATACTTTTATCTGCCATAACTTTTGAAAGGTTTGACATAAAGAGTCGTGGGTGGTGTCATGGGACTCGGTATTGAGTCCTTGACCATAATTGGTGAAAATGAGCCCCGCCCCTTCTTCTGATTGGTCGTCCCGATTTTCTGCTATAACTTTTGAATGGTTTGACATAGGAAGTCGTGGGTGGTGTCATTTCTGATATGCTTATGGGGGGCGGTGGCCGTGAGTGCGAGGGCCCGTTCATCGCTGCTTTATTATTTATGTTATTATTGATGTTGTTTTATTTTTTGTGAAGCACCTTGTGACATTCCGTTGTCTGTGAAAGATGCTATATAAATAGATTGTACTTACTTACTTACGTTTTAATGCTCTGGGTTGTTGGAATTATAAAGAGTTTATCCTCATTTGTACATTCTCCTTTGACAGACTACTGCTGCAGCATTTATCAACAATAAATCCTTTTTTGGCTGCAGAACAAGCAGCCTGACGGGGTTTAGACTGCATGTAGCCACACAGAAGAGGATGTACAGACATGAGTTTGTTTCTGCTCTCCCAGGACCGACTCAGCGCTGTCAGACATGGTGACCTTCTACCTGGGCTGCAGCTTTGGCTTTGAAGGAAAACTAAAGAAAGCCGGAGTCCCTGTGAGGAACGTGGAGCAAGGCAGGAACGTCAGCATGTACAGGGTAGGAACCAGCCAGGCCGTTCATGTTCACACAACACACACTGACTGAAGGCCTGCACAGGAAGAAAAGCAAAAACTGAGAAATTAAATTGACATTAGTATTAGTGCTGTCAAGCGATTAAAACAATTGAATGATTAATTAATTAATTAAGATCTGTAATTAATTAATCTAATTCATCTCTTTTTAATCTCATCTAAATATTGCTAAAAAAAACCCCGCAACTTGAGGTGTTTTCCTTTAAATTCATTACATTATTGTGGTGGCCACCCTGTTTTACGATTCACAGAAGTGTAAAAAGCTATTCTTTGGAAAAGTTGACTTCTTGGAATATCTGTCTGTTCAGCTTAAGGCTCCTTCTGGAGCCATGATATGAACGTCTACAGGCCTCCAGAACACAATCCAAACTGTTTCAATGATTTCAGTGACCTGCTGTGTGTAATACTGTATGTGTTGATTACGAGTTGATTTCCCCCAAGACAGAGGGGCTACAGAACTCTGTGGTGTGCTAAAAAGTTTTGGTTTGACTCAACATGTGAAACTGGCAAAAGAAAGAAAGACTGGCCTCCAGGTTCACTATGATATCTATAAAGAGCGACTTCACAGATATTCAATTCAATTCAATTTTGCTACAACAGAAGTACACACAAAACTATATACCCACCCTCCTTAACCCTCGTTCCATTCCTACCCTGGCCCCTCCTCACCCCCCGAGTACGTGATCTAGGTTAGATTGCTGCAGCCCTCACTTAGTCCTTCATAATGTGTTTACACATAGTGTGAAAATGTTGTTTTCCCTCCTCTTTCCTCATGTCCTCCTTTTTTCTCACCTAATGAAATGGTGGTGCTACCCATGTCTTATGTTGTTTGTTGGTTTTCTCTTTGTTCCTTTGGAGGGGCTGTACTGGAATTACATTTCGTTGAGTCGGTTCGCTGGCTCAATGACAAATAAAGAATCTTGAATCTTGAACCTTGAAACAAGAGAGAATCTATGCAAACTGCACAGGTTTAACAGGCCAGACTGACTTCATCCAGCAGCTTTATGAGCAAGACTTAACGCACTGTTTTTATGCTTGCAGCACAGCATAGCTGTCATATATGATGTCTCTGCTAGAGCAACCTCTTCCAAAAATTTTTAAAACCTGTTTGGTCCTTAGAACTGGTTCACAAAAATCTGGTTCATCAAAATAAACATGCAGTCGGGAGAATCAGAAAGAAGGTTCAGTAAACTCTGAGCTAAAAGCCTAAGGCCTCAGTTTCAGGAACGGTGTCCAGAGTTGGAGTATGTTGACTCATTTACCGCAACTATGACAAGTCGTCATCGATGGAGCTTTGATGCCATCAGTCACCATGGCAACACAGAGAAGCAGAAGCAATCTTCCTATTTTAGTTTAGTAGAACTGAACATATTAGTGCAATCATACAAACAATATAAGCACAAATTGAGACAAAAATGCAACACGGCTGCTGGAGAGAAAGGAGTTGATGTTGATGACGATTATTCAGAATGTTATTAGGTTGAAAATCATTTCAGAGGAATAGAAAAATCAAAAGATAAAATCAAACAAGGAACCTAGATGGGAAACATGGGTGCTGTCACACTGATAAATTTACCATGTCAAATGTTTGACAAATTCCACATGTTGTCGTCTCTAAATTGCGCATTATATCAATTTTCTGATTTAAATTGAACTGGTTTCAGCTTCATGAAGGGGAGGAGACAGAAAGTAACTCAGGGTATGTTCAGGTTAACCTGCTCTTGACCAGGTTTACTTCACAGTCAGTTACCATGGTAACAGACTCATAGTAGGAGTTACCTCCGTTTCTTAAACCGGCTCAGCTGAATCCTCTTGCTTGGGGTTTAGTAACCTCACTTTGTGAAACAGAAAACTCAGAGTTTCAACTAAACCTGCTTTTAAAACGGACCCCGGTTAATTTTACCACTTTGTTTGTTATCAATAAGTTTAGAGTCAACCCTGTACCTAAAATCAGGAAAAACCTGGAATGGGATGGAAAAGTGAATGAATGAAAAAATAATACTGATTCTTTAAATTATCTTTAGACTTGAAATTAAATTGACTTTAAATGAAATAGACTTGAATTTATTTCCAGACATGAACCCAAGATGAAACTTTATCATGTCTCCCTTCCTCCTGACGCTTCTGGCAGTCAGGAACGTTTCTGGTGTAACTTCACTTCAGCCTTTCTACAAACACAACCATAGTTCTGCTGTCATCACATTCTATTTAAAAATCCCCCGACTTTCTCTGTTAAGGACAGATTTAGTCCATATAGTCACTCAGAGGTGTGTGTGTGTGTGTGTGTGTGTGTGTGTGTGTGTGTGTGTGTGTGTGTGTGTGTGTGTGTGTGTGTGTGTGTGTGTGTGTGTGTGTGTGTGTGTGTGTGTGTGTGTGTGTGTGTGTAGACTGCAGTCCCCTGCTCCCCTGCAGGAGTCTTCAGCTGTCCTCTGGTGGTCACCATGCGTCCGGTTCCAGCCGGTGTGTTGGACGCAGCGGTGGAGGTTACTCATCTCAACCCGCTTGCACATGGAGCTCCTGTTCACATCGGAGACCCAGGTACACACACACACACACACACACACACACGTGCATCAAGACGTCGCTGTGCATCCCATGAATGTGTGTAATTTGTAATTTATTTATTTCAAAACAGGGAAAGGGCACAATAAGACATTATTCTTGTACAAGAGAATATGCATTGTGCGAGGTCGTAGCAGCTTGCTATTTTGGCAGGTTGATGGAATAGTACATAAAAATTAGTATAGAAAAAGATAAAATAGGTAAAAGATCAGAACAAAGCAAAGAGACAATAGATAAATAGAAACATGGAAGCAGATTCACCAGAGCATGGGATCTGTCAGATGTTGGCACCTAAGATTTAAAGCTAGGCTGCCCCCCGACACACACACACACACACACACACACATACATGAATACACACTTGTCTTGACAGTAACCAACGCTTGGCAAGATGTGAGAAGGTTCTTCTACATGAAATAATGTCTGTTGGCAGAGTATTCTATTGAGTCATTGCAATACAGGAGAATGATGAACTTCCCAAATGCAGTTTTGCTTTGGGCTACGCTACACCCCCCCTGGTAACAGATCTGGTTGTTCGTGTCGACTTCTCAGAGCAGAGAGTAACACATTTTTTCAAGGGGGGAGCTGCAGCATTATGGATAATTTTAAAAAGTAAGCAGACATTTTAGTGCTTTATCAGATTCTCAAAGTTTCAAATTTCATATGTGTTGAGTATATGACTGTGATGGTAGCAACGTGGTTTTTATCATGGATTTTTAAGGCACCTTTGTATAATGATTCAAGTGGTTTTAGAACCGTTTTATTTGACTTCCTTCAGCTTTCCTGGGAATAACAGACCTGTCCAAGCCGAGCTTCGGCGACGCCGTGGAGCTGCAGCCCGGTGACGTGACGGTGTTCTGGGCCTGTGGTGTGACGGCCATCGAGGCGATACGCTGCAGCGGTGAGCACCAACACCATCTACAACTGTTTTTGTGTCATGTCAGATTCATATTTCTGTAAGTGTACAAACCGTCTCCAGAAAACAACTCTACTCTGTAATTAATGACTGTAAACTGGGAAACATAAATTAAAGTTGTTGGGATGCAGGAAACTGTAATCAATACAAAGAGCAGGGGAAGGATCTCTCCAACCACCTGGAACCGAAACAACCTGCTCCCAGCAGTGTGGACCAGACTCTCGCTACATTTGTACAGGAACCGGATGGCCCGTAACATCAGACCCAGTATGCCAGACTCTTAGGCCGCGTTCAGACTGCCAGCCAATATCCGATTTTTAGCCCATCCAGATTGAAACTGGATGACTCTTTTGAAGTCTGAACAGTCCCAAACCGCATGAGATCCGATTTTTGCAAACCAGATGGAAACCACCTCCAGGAGGTAGTTTCATATCCGATCCATATCTCATTTGTGCAGATGCGTGTCAGTCTGAACAGCTCCAAACACTCAGATCGGATATGACTGTCCCAGACGCTCCAAACCACCCGCCCATTTCCAGTTGTGGAGCTACTCATCCTTTCACAGAGAGCATGTACAATCTCTGATGTCACGTCAAAAACTATTATTTGTAGTTTTAAGTGTTGCAAATTCACATTACAACATGTTTTAATAGCAGGAAAAAAAAATTTCCACGTACGGTCGCCGCGTACCCTACGCCGTAGGCTCTGCGTTGGTGTAACGCGGAACCATAAATCAGCCTTCAGTCGCGCTGTGAGCCTGAACCTGCAGCCCGTCAGCTCATGAGAGAGCGTGGCTGCCAGTTGTTCATTGCTGGTTCGTTTTGTTAACTCTGAGCTTTGTTGGTTGGTTTGTTAGTGTGCTGGTGGTTTTGTTCTGAACACTTTTCTCTGTTTCTCATTTTGCTGGGACGTCGGGTCCCTCCGCCGAGACACAACTTTTGCGGTATGCGTTCATTGTTGTCTAAAAATGATGCGCAGTGCCGACCCAATCAGAAACGGTACAGATATTTTGGGATTTTTTTATATATATAAAAAAATAAAGGATCCCCATAACCTTTGATCGGGTGGGCAGGACGCACGTTTTGCCCCAAAACCAGCCTCGAGTTCCAGTAACAGAGGTCCAACGGGAGGATTAGAGTGAGATGGGGCAGTCTCAAACGATTTTAAATATTGCACAGTGTATGCCCAGCTTTACAGGTATGGAACAGCATGCGAGCTGGCTCTATTGTTATTGTTTTTGTTGTCGCAATTACATGACTTCACACAATACACGCGCTGGGTGACGCCTCCGCTCCGACGTCGTTGCCGCGGCAACCCGTCAGATCAGTCAATGATGTGGCCCAGTCTGAACAGAGCCAGATCCGATATGGACACTTGCTAAAAACAGTGTGGACAGTCAGCCCTGAAAATCGGATATGAGAAGGAATCAGATATGAATCAGATTTGCCTGCAGTCTGAACGCGGCCTTGGATCACCTCCTCACAGAAAGCTCTGACAGCTTTCTCCAAGATGCGTTGGGAAAGACTGCCCCGGCCCCTCCAGCTCCCTGGTGACGGTAGAGAGCTGGTGCAGATGGATGATCCCTCACTGCTCCTCCTGACTCCTGACCTGACCAGGCCTGTACGAGGCTGAGCCTCTGTGAAAGGACTTGAGGCTGGTTGAGCCGGCAGATTGTGGATTATGACTGCGGTTACAGAATCAAGGCATGTGTGGAGAGTGATCGAATGTATCAATTCAATTCAATTTTATTTATATTGAGTCTATTACAATAGAAGTTGTCCCTAGGATCTTTCCAAAGCCCAGAACATGACCCCGAGCAATTATTACATACAAACTGGCAGGTAAAAACTCCCCTAGTGGGAGAAAAACCTTAAGCCAAACAGTGGCAAGGAAAACTCCCCTTTAGGAGGAAGAAACCTGGACCAGGACCTGGACCTGGATAATTTTTTTTTGCAAATACAGTACAGACCAAAAGTCTGCTCACTACCTGCTCTGCTGCTCGTCAGAGCGACTGGGCGTGTGCTGACTTCTGGACCTTGACCTGCAGGCCTTTCTCACAAGACCCTTCAAACAAACTCTTGTGTAGACATTAGCAGAAGACTGAGAAGTGTAAGTAACCCCCGCTTCTGACCTCCTTCTTAAAAAGCCAAAGCAGCAATGCCTGCTACCAACCCAGAACAGGACCCAGACCCCTGAAAATGACCAGGATATATGTGTTTTTAATAAAGGCTCAAACAGATTACAGATTTAAGTTTTTGTTAAACTTGAAAAGGGGGTTTGTAAGAAATAATAATGATGTGATATTCTACCATGTCAGATACGATGAATGAAAGTGAGCAGAAAGTGTGGATCTTTCAGAGCCCGCTCTGGCCTTCAGTCACTCTCCAGGCCACATGTTCCTGACTGACGTCCCAGACTCCGATTCCTCCATCGAGATTCCTCCCTCCGACACCGGACCCAGTCCTGAGCTGACCCCCCTCTGCATCCCCGTATCCCACAATCCCTTGCTGTACAGCCTGGTGTCCAAGGCGGCAGCGAAGCGGATCAGACAGCTGGAGGTGATAATCGGAGACGACCCAGGTGAGTTTTATTTGACTTGATGCATCACCAAAACTTCCAAACCCAAACATATGAATGAATAAAGCTTTGTTTGTTCACTTTACAAAATCATTTTTCACTGTTGACACAATTTTTGTGTAAACAGCTGCAGGAAACTGTAGCAACATTATCAGATACAAGATACAGATCAGGAAAACTAAAATAGAATTAAATAAAATAATTGACGCAAAAACGCAGTTTCTAGTACAAAGGCTTCGCCTGGAAAACTTTGCACATGCTAACAGATCGGGAAAATACTTAGCCAATCAATTAAAAATAAACAAAGAAAAAACAACCATAACATCCATTAAGGACCAGTCAGGGGGAGTTACACATGACCCCTGTTTAATAAATTCAGTCTTTAGAGACTTTTACTATAAATTATACTCGTCACAAATTGAACCATCTGATCAATCCATTAATGAGTTTCTTGGAGACATTAATCTGCCGAAGTTACATCAGGAACAGGTTATGAATTTAGACTCACCGCTCTCAATAGGAGAACTCCATGAAGCTCTTCAACATATGCCCAATAATAAAGCTCCGGGCCCAGATGGTTTCCCAGCTGAATTTTACAAGGAATTCTGGAGTATATTAGCACCAACATTTTATAAAATGATTCTAAATGCTAGGGAAAATAAAAGCTTACCCTTAAATATGAACTCTGCTAATATTAGTCTTTTATTAAAACCGGACAAGGATCCCTTGCTCCCATCGAGCTACCGCCCAATTTCATTGATAAATGTAGACCTTAAAATAATTAGCAAGGCCATTACTGAACGTCTGAAAAGAGTCACCCCTTCTATTATACATCCGGATCAAACAGGCTTCATTAAAGGTAGACATTCGTCTACTAATATTCGCAGATTATTAAATATTATAGACTATTCGAGTATCAATAAACAGGAGACTACTATTATATCCTTAGACGCGGAAAAAGCATTTGATAAGGTAAATTGGAAGTTTCTATTGGCAACTTTGCATAAATTTGGATTTGGCGAATCTTTCATTGACTGGATAAAAATATTATACAGCTCTCCCAAGGCACGTGTAAGGACAAATGATCAAATCTCTACAAGTTTTACCTTGCAAAGAGGCACTAGACAGGGTTGCCCTCTCTCTCCCTCATTATTTGCAATATTTATTGAACCTTTAGCAGCAGCTATTAGACAAAATCAAAATATTAAAGGTATACAATGTAAAATATTAGAGCACAAAATTAGTCTTTATGCGGATGACGTACTCCTCTTCCTCCAGAACTCACGATCTTCACTATCACAGACAATTGCACTTATAGAGGGATTTTCATCTCTGTCTGATTATTCTATTAATTGGTCTAAATCCACTGTTCTGTGTGTTAACTGCAATTTTAGGAATATAACCAATACTCAATTACAATCAGGGAACATTAGATATTTAGGCATAAACATCTCCCCTAGGCTGTCAGAGTTAATAAAATTAAATCATGTTCAGCTTATAAAGAAAATAGAAGATGATCTTTCCAGATGGAGCTCTCTCCCCATTTCGCTCATGGGTAGAATAGCCACCATTAAAATGATGGTTTTACCAAAAGTAAATTATTTTTTCTCAATGATACCATGCAAACCCCCTCTTTCCTGGTTTAAATCGTTGGACTCATATGTATCAAAATTTCTGTGGAAAAATAAAACTCCACGTATTAGTTTAAAGACATTGCAAAAATCCAAAGAATATGGAGGTTTAGAATTACCTAATTTTCAGTATTACTTCATAGCCAGTAAGTTACAGTATATTGTAAAATGGTCAAAAGATCATCCTTTAGATAGCCAATGGCTGGACTCAGAGCAAGTGTTTTGTAATGAACTAGAAATCTCAGAGTTACCATTTATTAGTCAAAGTATCAAACGTCATCAATGTTTCAAAAGCATTAATATTAGCACAACTTTATCAGCTTGGTGGGAATTTCTTAAAATAGCTAAAATTTCACTTTTTCCATGTGACCGTACACCCATATGGAACAACCCAGACATCGTGAAAAATGATAAAAAGATGGTTAACTTCGTTCAATGGAGAGATCAAGGAATACGGTACTTACAGCACGTAATTGTAGGAGGACAGTTTGTACCTTTCAATACACTTATTGTTCAATACGGAGTTAGCAGGAATAAATTTTTAGAGTATCAACAACTTAAGGCAATAATAAATAAAACATACAAAATTAGCCAATTAGATTTACAACTTCCCGCTAAGATAATAGATTTATTGAATCTAAGCACTTTAAAGTTGTTATCAAAACTCTACAGGTTAGTGTCTAAACTGGACGATTCAGTCTCTCTCCCGATCTCTAAGTGGGAGGCGGATCTCTCTCTTAATACCGACCAGTTTTCTTGGTCACAAATATGCTTAAATACGTTTACTATGACTAAAAACCCAAACCTACAACTTATACAGTACAAAGTTCTTCATAGAATACATTATACTGGACAAAGGATGTTCCAGATGGGCTTTGTCACCTCTAATATCTGTTCACAGTGCACAGAGAACACCCCAGATAATTATATGCATGCTTTATGGTTCTGTACACCGGTACAGAGGTTCTGGAAGGAGATTTGTGAGGATTTATCCACATGGATCAACCACAGAATCCCAGTATGCCCCACGGTATGTATATTAGGTCACCTGGGAGACACTCAAATAGATCCTAATTGGACACACCGGGTTCTCACTGCCTTATGTATCGCAAAGAAAACCATTTTAGTAAATTGGAAACAAAAATCCAGTTTATGTATCAACCATTTTAGGAATCTTTTATCAGATCATATTAGTAGTGAGATAATGTCTGCCTCCACTGAACAACATTCGGCTGAATTGCACTCTCTGTGGTCCCCGTTTATTGGCTTCGTTACCTAGTGGGGGCGGGGGGGTGGTGATCTCGTAGCCCTTGGGGTTGGGGGTCGGCTTGGGGGGTCTGGGGCGCGGGCTTCTGGTGGCCCCTGGGGGGCGGTGGGGGGGGCCGCGGGGCCCTGTCCCTAGCCGGTGGGGGCCTTGGGGGCCTGTGGGGGGGGTTACCTCATGGCGGTGGGGGGGGGTGGCTGGGGAGGGCTCGGGCGGGGGGCTGTGGCTGGGGCGTCTCCGGGCCTCCCGGGGGGGGCGGGGCCGTGGACGTGGGGGTCCCACCCGGAGGGCCCGGCCCTGCCTGGGTGGGGGGTGGCTGTCTGCGCTGGGGGGGCATTGCTGCCTTGGTCCTCCGTCGCTGGGCGGGGGCCAAGTGCCCCTGCGGATGTGGGGACTCCGGGACCCTTGGGGTGTCCGCCGGGGTGGCCTCGGGGGGGGGTGGGGCCGGGTCCGGGGAGCGGGCTTCCCCTGACCGGGGGGTGCACGGGCGGGCGCGACGGCGGGGTGGCACCATTCCCAGGTATCTATGTCTTATGTTGTCAGTATGAATGGGAGGATGTTGGACCGTTTCCTCCTCCGTCTGGGGGCTCCGGCGGCGCCGGGGGCGCCCTTGGAGGTACGGTGGGGCCCTTGCCCGGCTCGGGGGGCCGGCCCCCGTCTACTGGACGGCCGGTGGGAGGACGCGGGTGTCTTATCAGGGCCGGCTTTGCTGGTCCTGCTTCCTGGCTTCGGCCTCCGCTCCCCCTCTTGCCCCCCCTACACGATTCATACGCACATAGGCGAAAGGCGGGGGGTCCGGGTCGTGTGGGGCACTGTCCCGCGGGGCCTGGCACTCCCCGCCTCACGGTTTTAACAGCAAAATAGACACTGCACATTCAACACTTAATAAATACATTTGACAAGGACACGTAGTTCGGGAGGGGGGGGGGTCTGTGTCAATCGATACTTGGCCCTCCCTCCTCCCTGTTTTTATGGCATTAATCACATGCACTCAACACAAGGGGCGGGAGGGGGTCCCACATCGCCCGCGTTCCCTCACCGGCCTGGGCCTGGGACGGGTGGGTCGGGTTACCCGGGCCTGGCGGGGCCCGCCGTGCAGCCTGGGGTGCCTTCTGGCGGTGCTGGATCCCCCCGGGGAGGGGGAAACGGTGCGTGATTGTATGTCTGTGTCGGTGAGAATGCGGTATGGAAGGGTCCTGCCATGGAGGATTTGAGCCTCCATTGGCAGGACATCAAAAACTTAATAATTTATCAATATTATATTATACAAAGATGGTTATTATTATTATTATTATTAGTATTATTATTAGTATTATTATTATTATTATGTATAGTATATTATATTATTATTAGTATAGGTATCGGATAGGTGAATGGATGAATGAATGGGATGCCTGGGTCTGGGGCCCTCCGTTGTCGGGCCTGCGCGGGTGTCGCCTTGTTGGGGGGTTCCCTCTCTCCGGGCCCGTCTCCGGTCCCCCCCGCTGCCTCTACGGCGGGGCGCCCCTCTGGTCTTGGAGGGCCACTTTCGTGGGGGACGGGTGCGCCTGCCCGCGTCGGCGGCCGGGGCGGCTCTGTCTCTCCGGGCGGGCTGGCCCCCTGCCGGGTGGGGGTCGTTGGCCTGAAGGGTGAGGGCCTCCTGGCCGCGTGTCCGGCCCGGACCGGGTGGCCGGGGATTGCCTGGGTCGCGGTCCGCCGCCGCGGGATCCCTGGCTGCTTCTTTCCGCGCCGTGGGGGCCCCGCCCGCGGGCCCCCTCGGCCGCCGCCGGGTGGGGGGGGGGGCCTCGCAGGCGGTGGGTTGCCTCCCTCCTACTTCTCCCCTCTGTGGGGTTGCCGGTGGCCTGGGTTCCGGGCTCTTCCTTGTCGGCCTCTGGTCTCGTGGGTGGCGGGGTTGCTCCCCCCCCTCCCCCACTATAGATACACTTCAGGTGGAGCTTTGTTTGGTTTATTACACACACACACACACACACACACACATACACACACACACACACACACACACACACACACACACACACACACACACACACACACACACACATATAGTAATTTAGTCACACGCATACACACACACACACACACACACACACACACACACACACACACACACACACACACACACACACACACACATGCATGATCATATACATACACACACACACACATAGACATACACACTGGCTTGTTCACCTGCATGCTGGCTCTCTAGTTTTTGGGTTTAGGTAGCGGTAGCGATAGCTTAGCTCAGACTGCGATCAGATCTCAAGATTTAGGTCGATTGCTGTTCGTGTTTTGGATGGCTCCGTGCCGGTTTCGTGCTTTGTTTGTGGTTTTTTTTGTTGCAGATTTCCAGTGCTTGACGTGTGTCTCCGTGTGTTCCTGCTTCCTGGATTGGCAGTGGATGTCGTCACCACCCCCCCCCCACCCCCTCCCCCCCCAAAAAAAAAAAAAAAAAAAAAAAAAAAAAACACTGGGTTTGTATGTGTATATTTATGTATGTGTACGCATATGTGTGCGTATATATATGTATATATTACATATAGTAATAATGCACATATATACACTTTTGGTTTCTACCGTCATGGTATCAATCAATAATATGTGTGCAGACAAGGTAAAAAAAAAAAAAAAAAAAAAAAAAAAAAAAAAAAAAAAAAAAACATTATCAGATACAAGACAATTCCCAGAAGTTTCTCTTTTCTTGTCCAATCCAGGACTATGTGCTCAAACATGTTCATCCAGCTCTGTCCAACCTAAAGGGCTGACTTGTTTCCTGCATATCAAACTTTACTCTTATGTTGCGTTAACTTGGAGCATCTGATATAAATCCAACCAGAACACTGCTAATGCAACGATAGAGAGTCTGGGTTGGTTTCTGTCTCCAGGTCAACGAGGCATCAGAGCTTTATTTGTTCAGGATGAACTTCTGCGCTCCTGCCTGGCGCTCTCCCACTCCTCATCTGTTGCTATAACAACCGGATTTCCGACACACTTTATGCACAAGTAGGTACACTTAAAGACTGCCTCACTCCTTTTGGCATTTTCTTTCTTTCTTGTTGTCTGTGAAAAAAAAGAGAGGACTTGAGGTATTAAAAAATGGGTCAATAATGTATGCTTAAGGTCACGTGAAGAAACAGAAAGTACTTCTTCTGCACTTCATTATTCATTCTCTCACCTGGAAAACAAAGACTCCCACATCATGATACTGTTTGTGGATTACAGCCTAGCATTTAATACAGTCATCCCCTACAAACTAGATTGTCGCTGTCAACATCCATATGAATGTTATAGTCACCCACTGATGACTTTGTCTGTACCGATCAAAAAACAAAGTAGGAAATCTGAAAATTCAGACAGAAACTCTAGATAAGCACCAGCAGGGGGCCGGTACACTACCACTAACAAAACTGGCTTCTCTGATTTACAGATTGGGAGTTTTAGACTAAGCGTGAGGCTTTGGAATGTATTATAATTACATTTGTTCCATAAAGACCCACTCAGTTCTCCATTGGTTTGGGTAAAATATTGTGATAAACTGTATCAAATGCAGCACTGAGATCCAGTAAAACTAAGACATTTTACCACCGTCTGTATTCAGACGTATGTCATTAAACACTTTGGTCAGAGCATGTCAGGGCTGTGGTGCTGTCTAAAACCTGACTGGAAGACATCATACCTGTAGTAATTATTTCGTGTTATAAAGTTATTTAGCTGTCGAAAAAAAACGCTTTGGATTTTTCTCTATTTCCTGTTTAGCCCCCCTGATGAGACGGATGGCCCGCCTGGAGCCATTGCCATGGCAACCATGCTGCTGTCTCTCGGGAAAAAGGTGACAATGTTGACGGACAGGAGAGCCGTGGAGATGAATCAGGCCATCATTGATGAAGCAGTGAAGAACGGTGGGCGAGAGTCGATTGTTGTTGTTGTTTTTATTAATCCCTGGTTTTTCTCTTGATTGGTGATTTTAAAGAGCCAGATACTAAATGATTCAGTCATTCTTTCTCAGGGGTGCTGAAAACTGCATTGCCTTTGGTCACTTATGAAGACAGTGGTCCTGACTCTGCACTGCACTTCCTGTGTCACCATGGAGACCCCAGCAAACCCAGGTCAGCTGACTGAGCCCCAATGTAAATACTCTATGATGTTTGTCACAGGTCAGTGTAAGTGCCATAAAAAGCTTTTATAGAATAAGACTGGGAGGCAGCGGACAGCTCAGTCGTTTGAGCGGTTGCCCCATAGACGGATGCTGATGCCCTCGTGCAGGTTCAAACCCGGCCATTGACTCTTTGCTGCATGTCTTCCCCTTCTCTTTACCCCAGGTTTCCTTCTAGTCCCTTTCAATACAGGCCATGAGAGTCACAAAATCTTTAAAAAAAAAAAGAGAGAGAAAATTTTAATTTATTAACGCTATCAACAAGCTTGTCTGGCGGGTTTGATATTTTCATTTTTCTGTTTGTTAGCAGGATTGTTTAGGAGATTATGATCATATTTGGATGAAACATTTCCAGAATTGACCCCCGGTCAACTAAAGCTTGAGTTATGGTTCTGCGTCAAAACAACGCCGTGCCTACAGCGTGTGGTTTCATCAGTCCACTAAACATCTTCCCAGTAGCGTTGTGGATTCCCATCTTTGGAGACCATCCTCTTCCTCCATGGATGGAAACAGATGTTCCCAATTCCAGTGGAGTCTTTGAGCTTTTAGTGGTTCCTGGTGTGTTCTTCTTGACATCGTTGAGGAGCCTTCGTTGTGTCTTTGGAGTCATCCTGTCTGGACGTCTCCTACTAGGAAGAGCAGCTACAGAACTAAACTGTCTCATTTCTAGACGTGTCTAACTGTGGACTGATGGATGATAAACACTCTGAAATGACTGTGTCTCCCTCTCCAGCCTTAAGCAGATCAGCTACTCTTGATCGTATGTCTTCAGAAATCTGCTTTTAGTGATACAACCTTCACATCAGCTGATAATTATATAAACACCAAACTTCTGGCTCCACTTAGCTTTTGTTGAAGTATTTTGTCTTCAGGGTTCACTTACTTTTTCCTCCATTGCTGTGGCCACAGAAATTCAAGTAGTTTGTGTTTTATCAGAATAAGAACTTTGTGTTGGTCTCTAAATGTCACTCAGATGACAATCAGGTCACATTTCATGGAACAATAATGAAGAAAACCTGCGACTGTAACAACTGCAACATTAACGTTTAAAAAAAATCCTCTGTTTTGACTAATATTTGTTCGGATGTTGAGAATCCTCTGGTCCGAATTCCTCAGGTAATTTCTGTGTTCACAAGTACTGGAGGGAATAAACGTTCCACCAAAGCTGTGAAGGAAATATTTTCATGTGTGAATAAAAATGAAAATAACGGATATTACTGAGTGTAAATGTTGGTCTGTGGTCCTCTTGATGATCACCTCAGGTACGACCACCTGATGGCGATAGAGCGCAGCGGCCGGGCTGAAGATGGGAACTATTACAACATGAGAGGAATGAACATCAAGCATCTGGTGGATCCCATCGACGACCTGTTCACGGCTGCCAGGAGAATCCCAGGAATCACCACCACAGGTGGCTCACGCTCCTCCATCAGTTCAGCCCGTTGGTGTCGCTGCAGCTCAGATAGTTAGCAGTGAAACATCAGAGTGGATGTAACACGTCAGAACAAGGGAGGCTGCTGTGCCTCAAATGTTTCCTCACATTTAAACACATTTAATGTGTGTGTGTTTTTCATTCCGACACATAATATGACAGAGAATGATTAAGTGGCTCTCATAACAGTTTTTAAAACATAAATACTTATGGGGCAGCAACCTTCAGAGATTTACCCACCAATGACGAGGCATTAAAGAGGCAGAAGAAGGACAAATAAACTAAAGGATGTGTTAGTTACATCAGTTAGAGGAGTTCTGCTGCCTTACTCGTGCCCTGGATGATGCATCCCAGATTTCACAATATATTTGATTTTAAAAACTAGAATATTGTTTCCTTAAATATGCAAATTTTAAATAGCATTGCAGGATAAATAAAGCAGCAGCATCTATCTATCTATCTATCTATCTATCTATCTATCTATCTATCTATCTATCTATCTATCTATCTATCTATCTATCTATCTATCTATCTATCTATCTACTCACGTTACCTGGTACACCTGCCTGGTGAGTGTATATTACAATACAAAAAACATATGAGAATTTTCATCCAATAACTTGAACTAGTTTAATTTAAGTGAATCCCTTGTGAATGATCTGGGTGGTGTTAAAGGGCAGGGGGGTCCAACCCTGGTCCTTGAGAGCCGCACTAGTTGTGTCACTAACAGAGGTGTCCAGACCTTGATGACAAGCTAATGAGGACCAATATTTAGAATCAGGTGTGACGATGCAGGGAAACATCTAAAACATGCAGGAGTGCAGCTCCTGCATGGAGGACCAGGACCAGGGCTGGCCACCGCTGCTGCAGGGGAATGCAGCTGCTTTTTAGTTTAGCATTAAAGATAGGGTAAGGGATGTTTTGGACTCATTCAATTCAATTTTATTTGTATAGCGTCTAATACAACCCTCCTGCTGAAGGCAAGACTCTTTGCAGAGCTCCCAGAGAAAACACAAGTCTCCCGAGTCTAAATTAAGTTTAAGGAGCCACAGCTGTGGATGAAGACCAGTGTTTTTACTCACCAGATGAGCATCCAACAGATGTTGAGGAGATATTCACTGAACGTCACAAATGACTTGTGCCACCTTCCATGCTAATATTTGGTCTCAACAGCAGAGAAGTTCTGCCTCTTTGGGAGGTCCGTTACTCTGAAGGACCGCCTACCTCTGAAACACATCACAATTACTTTTAAATCAGCTTCAACTTCAGGAGAAACACAATTCTTCAATGAAAAGTATGGTGTTGTATCACTACTTTTCTCCTCAGGAGTGTTCCGTCTTTATTTACAATAGACTGCAAATATGCTAACTTAATTCAACACTTCTGCTGTAATGTCACGTGTTTCCTTTATTTTGATACCAGATTGATAGACAGCTGGTAATTGCTGGGATATGCTCCTTTTAAACTGGGTTGTTTTTCTAGGCTCTGAAGCCTCATTAGGAATGGTTTGATGAAACTGCACTACTTAAAGTGATGCCATGTTACTATTGCACTCGTGCACAAACTGGGAGGACTTAGATCTTTCTGCTTCTGCAGGAATCGGCGATGGCGGTAACGAGCTGGGGATGGGTAAACTGAAGGAGAAGGTGAAGAGCCTGATGCCCAAAGGAGATCTGGTGGCCTGTGACGTTCCCGCTGACTACGCCATCACAGCTGGTAGGAAAGGAGAAAACATCTGCTCACGTTCTATTCAGCAGCAGAGAGATGCCCGGCTCAGCCGCTCCTGCATGTAAACAGCCCTCCGTTGTCATGGAAACTCATCATGACAAATGTTAAAAAGGGCAGCGTCCAAAGCAGCCAGAGGTAATTTGAGCAGAGCTGTTGCAACAGGCCTCCTCTAGTGGCGCCGGCGTAGACACCACGCAGCAGGGCAAACATGGACGCGCAGTCTGAGAAATTAAGTTGTGCTTTATTTGTAGAACAAAAAGAGGAAGTGGTGATGAAATCCGTCTCAAGGATGTATTTATAGTTAATCAGCAGGAGGAGAAACTTGGTGAGGATGAGCGTTAAAGTCACCTGACTGCATCTCTGACAGGCATCGTTTTAATACCAGTTTTTATGTTTTCATTTTTAATGTCACCCACATTTTAGTTGGGATTAAATAGTTAAAAATGCATTTGACACTGATGTCTTCTCGTAGGGGTTTCTAACTGGGGCGGTTATGCGGTGGCCTGTGGGCTGTACCTGCTGCACACCTGCCCGTCCCACCGGCGGTACCTGCAGAGGGGGCTGGGCCCGGAGCCAGGACCGCCCCGGGAGCAGCTGCTGGACTGGACCAGCAACCTGCCATCTGTGGAGAAGGTACAAGCTCCTCCAAACTCTCATTCCAGCCATCGTCTGGGCTTTTCCAGGCCATCTGTGTGCTTTTCAACATGTGAATTCTCACTCTACACTCTGATGTTAATTTTAGAACCAGTGCCTGGATGCATTTGTGCACATTTTTGTATGTTTTCTGTAACATACTTGGTCCAGGCAGGTTCAGTCTGATTACAAATGTATTTATTTACAGTTAAAACCAAAGGTTTTCACACTATTTGGAAAAAGACACCCTTTTTCTCCATGTCTGTCAGTAAAGTTGAGGAAACCTTTCTTATTTTAGATCAGTTAGGTTTCCTGAATCATGGGTAAAATTACAGCTTGTAAGTTGACGCAGATGTTTTGGGTTGAGTCATACGCCAAAGCTGCACGTTGTTGACGGGAGAAACAAACGGAGCTGGAAGCCACGGCCACGTTATGTCAGGACTAGAGCTCTGGCAGAACTCCCGGTCTTCCAGCTGGATTAGACCGGGCACCGGAATTCCAGCTGCCCAGGATTACCCAGCAGGAGGGAACGCCGCAGTTCCTCCGCTGGCCACTGGAGGCTCCAAGAGGAGCTCAAAGGTCTTAGACCTCCATGATAAACATGTCCAAACAGATTCAACCGGGCAGTTGGAATGCCGGTGTTTACTCCAGCTGCAGTTGCTATTCCTTCTATGTGACTAAGATCAGGTATGATCAGGAATATGCAAAAAAAATGCAGGGATTCAGATATTTTTGATCATTTTCAGCGTTATTCCTACACGGAAATCAATCAGATGTGAATCAGATTTGTGCATTTTCATCTACCATCTAAGGGGAATGATCAGATTTTCCCGTTTATACGACCCGAAGGCGTTTAAAAATGAGACAGTGATGATAGATGTAAACAGTTTCTAAGACTAACAGAACGGACTCTGAACTTCAATTAAAGTTGTTTACTTTTACTGAACCAACTGACAACATATTGATATAAATGTGCACAAACAGCACGGAGGAGGCGTGTCTGTCTGCTGAAAACACTTTCTGTTCTTCCTTTGCCATCTAACGGATCTCATTGTCTATTTATAAGGTCCATCCTCACCCAAGCTTTAACTTCTTGGTTGAAACTTTCTCGGAAGAAAAGAAAAAATCCACCTCATCTTGTTTCCTGATGTCTTTGATTTTGTGGGACTTGGAGAAGTCTCTTTTTCAGCACAGCGGTCCCACATTATGATGATGCCACCTTCTTACTTTACAGTCAGGTTAATGTATCCTCCAAATGTAAAGACAGCAACCGTAATGACCACACGGTTCAGTTTGAGTTTGATCACATCACTGGACACGACTTGAAAAATGCAGATCTTTGTCTTCATGTGCAGCTGTAAACGGTAATCTGGCTTTTTATTCTTTAGTCGGTTTTGGAGCGATACCTTTCCAGACATCTGAAAACTGTAACCAAGTGAGGAACCAGACTTGTCTCTGATTCCTCTCCTAATGTCATGGATGATTTCCTTTTATTTTCCCATGATGCCATGGCAGTGAAGCCCTTGTGTTTGAAAGTGGGCCTTAAAACCTTTCCACAGGTGTATAACCCAGATGACGTCAGTCAGCCAATCAGAAGCTTCAAAGCATCATCATGTGGAATGTTCTGAGCTTTTTAAGGCCAAAAATAAACTCTCAACTAAAGCTGCCTGACATGGAGAAGAAAAAAATGTGTTTTTCAAAACTACCGTACTTATAGTTGCAAATGTAGAAATTAGTCCAAATTTCACTTAATCGATGTTTGTGGTTCATACAGTAAAGTTGTTACCTGAAAATGAAAAAAAAAAAACTCATAATGTTTGTTTATTTAAAACTCAAGTTTTGTTTTATGTTTGTTCCAACAAACACATAATTGGCACCGATCACTTCTCTCACGTCTGAGGAGGAATATTTCATCTTTTTTACAACTGGTATCAACATGCATCTACGCGTGATTGGATCACGTTTCTTTGCTCGATGTGTAGAAATAAAAGCTGTTTGGAGACACCGCTCACAGTCAGACGTGGCAACAAACTGGACATCCTGAACTTTATCGACACGTTTCAGCTTTGTTATCTGCTTTATTCTGACGATCGATTCCAAAAGCTTTGTTGTCGCGCAGGTGTGATACAAGTGAGAAGGTAACACGAGCATGAAATGATGGAGTGGGTTCAATATCAGTGCACCTCCTTTGAGGACTAAAGACAAACATACTGAAGCTTTAAATAACCTGCAGATCTCATTCTGGAGCAGTTTCTGTTCAGGAATATATATATATATATATATATATATATATATAATATAAAACACTGTAAATAGGAGCCGTTGGTACCTGGAATGGAGTCGTGGGCTGTGATTTATGGCCTTTAACACCTATTACCTCCTCACTGCACTGCTGCACATTCAGCTCGCTCTGAGCAGCAGAAATACGCTGTTCGACTCTGAACATTCAGCTCCAGGACGAAAACGAGACTCCAGGGACCGAGCTGAGATATGCTTGCCGTCGCTGCAGAAAATGAACAAAAGCGAGAAACAGAACGTTTCCTACGAGCCATGAATGGTGTGTGTGAGGTCTTTGTGTGGAGGGGTCTGTTCATGTACGGACCGCCTCTCAATGGTCCGGATGAGGCAGGCTGCTGGAAACTTTCACTGCTGGAAACTTTCCATGAGAACTAACAGGAACATATGGGAATTAAAAGGCATAAAAGAACCGCAGTTATTTCTGAAAGTTAATTAATCTGATACGATCTCCCTACACACGAGTCCCCACGGAGACCAGAGGACCAGAAGGAGACTAGCAGGAGAGTTTGAGGGAAGTTTTCAGAAACTTCCTGGATTTTTCTGCTGCTTCAGTTCTCAGTGGATCCAAACTTGTGTATGAGAGTCCCGGTTTATGCATGTTGATACCAGGACCAGGAACAGCAGCTTTTATCAGCCGCACACTCGGATATTTGCCTCAACTGTCACCGTGAATGGGCGAGTGAAGTTTCCAACGATGCTTTCTCTCTTATGTAAACCAGGAGGAGTCCTTTCTATCGACTCTGATGCGTTTCGGAATACGAAGTGGGAAAACCGGGAACCTGGCCATGGAGGTGGACGGCCTGCCGTTTCACCCCACGCACTCGGACATCATCACCAGACTGCTGAAGGCGACGCTGGGCTCTGGTGCTCAGTGAAGCGGTGAAGTTAAAGCTGGGACTGGTTGAGGATGCAGAAGCGGTCGGGGGGACTGAAAGGAGAGCACTGACCGCCCGAGGCTGCCCTGGTTACCTCGCAGACACTTCCTGGACCCGGTTCTAAAGCTGCTCTGTTTGTCTCAGTGATCAACAAATCAGGACTCAAAGAAGAAAAAGATACTTACAAATAAACTCTGTAATTTACGGAAGAGTATTAGGGCCAGGCAGGAGAAAAATAAAAATAATGTTTTAGAGGAGGAAGATTTTTTTTTTCATTGTACACTTCGAGAAAAAAGTTGAAATGTTGAGATTAATGTTGACATACAATTTAGAGAAAAAAGTCGAAGTACAATTTCGACTTTATTCACGAAATTTCGACTTTATTCACGAAATTTCGACTTTATTCTTGAAATTTTACTTCAACATTAATCTTGACATTTCAAGTTTTTTCTCGACATTTCGACTTTTTTCTCGAAGTGCATAATGACAAAAAATTCTTCCTCCTCTAAAATATTATTTTTATTTTTCTCCTGCCTGGCCCTAATACTCTTCTGTAGTAATTAGAGTAATATATCCAGCATTATGTTCTTGTTGACTAACAGATGTTTGAAAGAATTTGCTGACAATAAAGTTTTTGCACAGATTTTACTGTAATAAGTAGATTTTTATGACTTAATGACACCCTCAGACATTTAAACATTGACTAATGCATGTTTAGCACACTAATGAAAAGACGTGGCCGGTCAGGTTCTGAGGTTAGCACTTGTGCATTCTCCAGAAACAATTGATGTGGCACCAGATGGTCACTTAAAAATTACACGCTCCGTCTCCCTTTGCCTCCAGTCTTAGAAGCAAGTTGCATCATCGCTCTTCTGACATGGTCGAATTTCACATGAACGCTCCAGCAGAATCAGGTCAGGATGGGAGGACTCGCCATGAACAGAGGTTCATTTTGAAGAATCATTCTCATTTACAGACTCACTGTTTTATTTTGTGGGGAATTTTAGTTAACCTTGAAAAACCACAGTCTGATTGCAGAGCTGCAGCTCCTCAGACTGTACAAGAAGAACTGGACAATCCTCTGAAAGGTTTCTGAAGAGAGTTTCTGAAGCATTTTTGTCTTTATCAGAGTAATGTAGGAAGCGACTTTATTAAAAAATCCCACCCTAATCAAGACCCAGGGATGGGATTCTGAACAGACTAAAACATCTTATTTACAGGCAGTAGTTTGGTAAAAACACTAATGATTTGGAGTTCCTTTGGGATGTGGAAATAGCTGGAGAGATGAGCTGCAGCTGGTGTAACAGCTTGGATCCTTAAATTCATGTCAACATGTGACCTTTCACAGTTATAAATCACATTTATTAAATGTTTTTATAGTTTTGCTACATTTAGATACAATTCTGCAGTCCTCAGTGTTGAGAAAGAAACTCTGAAATAATTTTCAGCCTTTTGTCTTCAGATTAAAGCTAACTTTTATCCCAGTAGCCAAGCAACTAAAAGATCTCCTTAATTATTAACCCCCACCCCAAACCAGAAGCATTGGGACAGTGAAAACTAATATTTCCTATTTTTTTCTCATCAAACACTCATATGTACATTTCTGAGTTGTAACACATTCCAGCCTTTACTGCTTTGTGGGGTTGTGTTTCCAGCTTACAACATCTAAAAGACCTTTTATTCTGACCCATTTCTCCTGCAAACACGTCGTAAGAGGAGAATACAAGAGTTGAAACCAACCTAAGTCTGTAATTAGATGACAATAGTCTAAACTTTTGTTAACAACCATAGAAACATGAACGGAGGCAGTTTCGATTCAAAATGGAAAATACATCACAAAACGGTCATTAAAGTTAGCTGTAAATCTCCCTACAATAAATACCTATTTATATCCTCTAAAAACACTTAAATGATGGCTTATTTAGGTTTCCCCACTGACAAATAGGTCATTTAAAGTTTTATTTTCTACAAAAAGTGCATATAAAAGACCGTCCACTTGCTGTCGTTTTGTTATATGTACCGGTTGATGACAGATTTCACACAAACTTCAATAGTCAGAATTTACAAGATCAGTAATTGACTTTTACAGACTAATGACAAATAAAAGGAGGGAAGCATTTTACATTAAGTAACTAAGTCAGAGGTTGCTGATCCATTCTACGTCATGAAAACCTCTTCATCAGTGTTTGGGGTGTTGAAGGTAAACACTTTTCTAGATATTTACGATGCAGTTGGACATCATTATAAATCAAAGACACAAATCTTGCAGATTTTTTATTTTTTGCAGCATTAAATGTATTTTTAGTGTTAGGTCTCTTTGGTATTTGTGGCACAATTGGATTTTTAGCAGACAAAGTGAGACTTGTCTCTGCAGTCAGCCAAGAAAAAAGGATTTGTAAAACAATTACTGTTTAAAAAGACTTCTCAGTTGTTTTAACTGCTTATTCCTTTATGGGGGACTGAAATATAACATCACCTTGAGTTTTCCATCATGCATTTTGGTTAATATTATAATATAATATTTGTCTAAACACTAAATGGTCTGAACGTTCACAAGATTGACAGCTGTCTTCCATGTTCTCTCCTCTCTTCTCACTGTAGAGTACTGAACTCCAAAATTGTTTGGAAATGGTTTTATAACCCTTTCCAGATTGACATGCAGCAGTAGTTGCTTCTCTAAGATCTCTGCTGATGTCTTTCCCCATTTCCATTGTTTTAACACACACCTAGAAAGTTCCTGACCAGCAAACTGACAAAACATCTGCTTTTCTAGAGGTCAGCACAGCTGCTGATGATCAGTTTATCAATAATGATGCCTATGAAAGCAGTAAGTCGGTATGTTTATTTTCCCGTTTTTTTCTTTTTTTTTTTCTCTTTGGTTTCGTATTTGTGACATAAATAATGGTTTGGCAAAAAAAAGAAAAAAAAAGAAAAGCTGTATATGTCTAACAGGCTTTAGTTCGTTCAGGTAAATATTGTCTGTCTTGAGGTAATATTTTTTTTATTTTAAGAGATGTACTAATCTTTCCAACTATGAACTGTTCTGCTTCCAGCGCTCTTCTGTGTTTCTTGCTTTTTTCTCCTTCTGCTCACTTTCAGCTGTGACCTTTGACCTTGACCCCGGTTTAATGTGACTTCCTGTTCCAGCAGCAGCTGCATCAGCCAAGATTAATACACACACTGATGACACACACACAGATCTCACAATAGACACACACACATTTACATTTTCAAGCTCACAAACAAACACACTTGACCATTATCACAAGTCTCTCCACAGGAAGGATTCGGTTGCACAAACAAACGCAGTGTCACACACACTCTCATTTTCATCGCCAGCTCTGTATTCACCTGACGACTGGGATTATTAATCTCCTAAAGTCAATAAACATTTGTGACCGCTCCATCCTGCAGTCACATCACCTCTGACATCAGGAGGCTGCTGCTGAAAACAGATGTGCTGCATCTCCACACTTCAGGACACAATACAATAAACTGCTCATTTGTCTTTGACAGTCTTTGTTTTTGAAACAATAATTTTTTTGGACATTTTGTAATTTATTTTTCTTCTGTTTTTTCAGTTTTTTCTTTGTCTTGGGCAGTCTTTTTTATGCACTTTTTGTAGAAAAAAAAACTTAAAATTACCTGTTTGTCAGTGGGGAAACATAAATAAGCCATAATTTAAGTGAAATTAAATTTCTGACTGTTTTTAGAGGATATAAATAGGTATTTATTGTAGGGAGATTTTCAGCTAACTTTAATGACCATTTGGTGATGTATTTTTCCATTTTGAATCGAAACTGCCTCCGTTCATGTTTCCTTGGTTGTTAACAAAAGTTCAGACTTCTTATCATCTAATTACGGACTTAGGTTTGTTTCAACTCTTGTATTCTCCTCTTAAGACGTGTTAGCAGGAAAAATGGGTCGGAATAAAAGGTCTTTTAGATGTTGTAAGGTGGAAACACAACCCCACAAAGCGATAAAAGCTGGAATGTTTTACAACTCGGAAATGTACATATGAGTGTTTGATGAGAAAAAAATGGGAAATATCAATTTTGCGCATCCATTCACATAGGTCACTTTATCAAGGTCCCCCTACATCAGGTGATCAGCTGATTCACTAGTGAATCCCGTTCAGATGGGACATGCTGAGTGCTCTGCTATGAACGCACTCAGGTCTACAGTCCACAGCCCTGACGCTCCTGCACCAAAGGTTAGAAAGGTTCGACTTGTGCGCGGCGGCTGTAACATCTCAACATATCCAGTAGATGAGAATCAATTATACGTCACATCCTCCTCCTCATGAGAGCCACGTCCTCCTTTTGGTGAAGAACTGGACCAACCTCCTGTGGCATCACACTTTGGATGCCCAATTTTTCATCTCTGCTTAACGATACGTTGGTAAGAACTGATCCAACCCAACCAAGTACAAGACAGTTTGTGTGTCAGCCTGTGACATAAGACATCAAAAAACTGCACCTTTAATGGATCACAATCGTATTACGAGATAAACCTTTTCCAAAAGCCAAACCGGCTGCGGATAGAAGTGGCGCTGCTACATTGAATGGCTTTAACCATTGAACTGAGGTGAGAATATAAAAGTTTTAGTTGTTATATGGCACTTTTCCACTAGCACCTACTCGACTCTGCTCATCTCAGCTCGGCTCGACTCGTTCTAGTTTCTTTTCCATAACAATTCAGCACCCAGAGCAGAAGTAGGAGGTTGGAGTGAAGCTGCTGTGACGTATTTGATTGTGTGATCTAAATGAAGAAGACAACAGCACTAAAGATGTAGAACATGGAGTAGATGATAGATGTGCTGCTGGGTCTGTGGCTTGTGTTCGATATAAAATTGAAAAAATGAGAGTGAGAGAAGCTTCAAGCGGCAACGCTTTTTAATTTAGTTTGTCTCGGCGCTGCTGAAAAGTCAGCTGGAGCCGTGAGCTGCTATGAAGAGACAGAGCTCCTGGTGGATCTGGTTGTTCCTTATCGCCCATCTAGATCCCTTTTTAATTCTCTCCTCAGCACCAGGTTTATGAACATCTGCACCTCAGAGTTGGATCATGAAACAGACTTTTGCGCTGGTCGAAAAAAATAAACAAGAAGCCGTCAGAGTCGCTCTTTCGCATCCTGACTCAGATTTCCGACTCCAACCCCCCGACCAATCGGTGGCCTGGAGTGTGATGACGTCAGATTCAGCCGACTCAGCCGCTTAGAACCTCGGCAGAATAGTTACAGAAAAGTATCTACTCGGCACGTTAAACCCCTAGTGGAAAGCCGCCAAACCGAGTCGGGCCGGGCTGAGTAAGTACTAGTAAAAAAGCGCAATAGGCTGAATTTAAGTAACCTATTGACAGCATTTTACTAGGAATACTACAACAAGGCTTGCATTTTCATTTCGCTTCTTTTATGTCAAGGATATTGGATTGCCTTTTGCATAAAAAGTGGTATTTATAATCAACTTTAAATAAACATAATCCCATCGTCCTGTACCCCCCATGCAGAATAACGGACAATGCCTTCTCCAAGTCCACAAAGCAGAGTAGGACCAACTCCTCAGTATCCCAGTCCAGAAGGACAACCCTGATGTCGACATGATCAAATCAAATCAATCTTAATTTGTATAGCGCTTTTCATACATATAAAAAATGCAACACAAAGTGCTTTACATAAAGCATAAAACTTGATAATGAAAGCAGGTCTAGAAAGCAAGACCTGCTAAAACAAGCATAAGAACAACTTAAAACCATAAAACCTGGGTTAAAACAACAAAAACAGCTAGTTAAAACAAGGGTATACAAGAAAGACTAAAATGAATCAGCTAAAAGCCAAATTAAAAAGGTGAGTCTTGAGCCTGGTTTTAAAAGCATCAACAGTCTCTGCAGCCCTGAGGTTCTCCGGCAGGCTATTCCACAGACGTGGGCCGTAGTAGTGAAATGATGCCTCACCGTGGGTTATTGTCATGGTCAGTCCTCCGCTCTGACCTGCCTTCAGTGGTTTTCCACTCCCCTCTCTCCTGCTCACCCCATCTACCAGCCACGCCCACCTCGTTAGCCACGCCCACCTCGTTAGCCACGCCCACCTGTCACTCACTCAACTCACCTGCTCTCCCAGCTGCAGCTCCTCAGCAATCAAGAATGTATATAAGCTCCACTCTCGTCTTTGCCCACTGCCAGATTGTTTCTTTGCCATGCAAAACTCTCCAGAGTTCTCTGTCCTGACCTCCCGTTGCCGACCCTGCCTGTTCCTGGACTCTGTCTTGTCTCCTGCTCTCCGTTGCCTGACCTTCTCTTCCAAACTTGACACTGATTCCTGCCTGATCCTGGTCCTGCATTCCTGCCTGCTCTTCACCCCTGTTGGGAAATAAAGTGAATGACTGCGTTTACATGCAGTCAATAACCCTTTTAAAACCTGAATATTGGCAATAAATAAATATTTGCTCATATATGGATTTTTAAAAACCCGAAAATGACCCCTGGGTTACTCCTTTTAAAACCCGAATATTGGGTCAAGTAAACGCCAAACGGAATATCCCCATCAAACGGAACATGAATTTGTTTTCTGCACATGCTCTGTTCACAAGGAATCCTGGTCTTTTGAGTCCAGGAAGTTCTTATAAACACGGAGAAACACAAGACCAGGAGGAGACTAATCACTTCATAAATGTAATGAAGGATATGAACATTTCTGCATTTGTAGACGGTAGAAAGTACCGGGATAGCCAGATTTACAAGAAGGTGAGTGAAAAGTTGCGCGAAGCAGCATTTGTTTTGAATTTGGATACAGGAAGAAGAAGCGGAAATGACGGTAATTGCATCATGATGTTCTCCGTGCGTCGCTGGTTTGATCCAGATATCCCGAATGATTAATTACCATGTAAACAGAATATTCCGAATGTTTCAGGAACCGGAATATTAGCAATAACCCGAATTTTGACTGCATGTAAACGTAGTCAATCAGACTACTACCACTTTGTGCTCTGTGTGCTGCTTTTGGGTTCTCTGCCGGCCGTAACAGTTATGGTTCTAACTTTGGGAATTATTAAAAGGCCGATGTCGGAGGACATCAGGGTCTGCCAGGGTTTATATGAGTAAAAGCAGATCTGACAGATAAGAAGGCCCGAGACCGTTAAGAGATTTAAAAACTAATAAGAGAACCTTAAAATCGAATGATGTTGCAGAGGTGTGTTAACCAAGACAGCCCGGCAACATCCAGAGGAACTCGGGGTGGATCTCCTACACTCCCGGAGCCTTTCAGCCATGGAGCTTTTTAACTACTCCAGTAATGGAGCCTACAGACTCCCCTTCCTTTGTGGAATACAGTTCTTTTCCCAATAAAAGGGCCACTTAATATAATCTGAGTTATGTTTGTGTAATGTGCATGCTCCTGGTGGGTGTACGCAGGCCTTAAGTTTGACATCTAGTGGATGCACCTTCTGGTTTGATCTTTAGATTATGTGCAGGTAGCTCTGGTTTGGTTACTGCTTTGGACTCAGCATTCATATTGTTTCCACAGACCCAGCAGAGGTGGGAACGCACTACGTGGCCACAGTTTTGCCTCTTATGCACTTTCATATCTCTGTAATTTCCTGTGATGCTGGCTCAGATACACCAACATCAACTTGCATTGACCTTTTACACTATCGGAGGCAGTAATGTGATGTTGGGAAAGATTTGTGGATGCTCGGTTCTGATACTGGTGATTTGAGGTCACCATCGTGGTTCTTTCTACCATGTGTTGCTTTGAGGCTGCTGCTTCTGTCAGGTGTCTCGTCTAAAACCACCACGTGTCTTGTTTACACTTTTTGTATATTTGAACCAAGATATAACGATAACAATTGAGGTTTTTGTGATGCTGGGAACAGAGCTGAGCTCACTGTTTCCCAGCATCTTCATTCGGTTTTCTTTTTTCTTTTCATTCTGTGTGTTAAACTGACCGGCTGCTGACTGACCCTCAAAAAACTGGTCCGCTGCATCAGAGTTCAGGTTGGAGCCACAAATACCATTGGAAAATGGGCTCCCCCAGAGCCCCGGGTCAAACCAACTATGGTGTATCAGGGACTGTGTGCACCCTGAGTCCACCTTAGCCTGGTGCCTTACCGGTATACAGAACGAACCAGCTGGTCCAGGGGAGAAGGCTGACGCGCCAGCAACCCGGACCACCTGACCGACCTCCATAAGAGCACAGTCACTGCGCACATGGCCGCCCGCAGCGCCAGCACTCCTGCCACGGTGCAGGAGGGGCCATCTGTGGGTCGGGAGCAGCACCCGTCGCAGCTGTTCCAGGTATTACCAGTGGCAAGAACTGCGATACCATGGCAGAGGGATTTGCAGGGCGGTGGACGTCCCCGCGGGGACGGTTGGCGGCACTGGGTTTGCCCAGCCCTGGATTCCCTCGGAGATGGACGGCGATGTAGTCTTCTGCCAAGATGGCCGACTACACAATGGTCGGCTGCCGGCAGCGCACTCACTCCGACCTCCTCGCCGGGAGCCCAGCCAGAAACTGCTCCAATACGATGACCTCCAGCATTCGGGCCTCTCCGTTGATGTCTCCAGGAATCAGCCACCTGGCCCCAGCTTCCTTCAGGCATTGCGCATAGACGAAGGGATCCGCCGGACAGAGCTCGTCTTCACGAAACTGGCAGCAATAGTGCTCTGGGGAGAAACCCATCCAATCTAATATGCCCCGTGCAGGTCCATGAAGATCCCCCATGCTACTGAAAACTAGCAGAGCAGACTGGCAGAGCTAGGGCCACTGCCTGTGCTCCCCCAGTCAGGAGTGGCAACAACCCGAATGGCCACTCCGTCTCCCGCCACTGGCAGACACTGTCCATAGCCTCGAAGACATCCAGGAAGCTGGGCGGATCATCCTTCGCATTCATCTGCAAGAGCGTTACGGTGGGTGGCGCTGGGGAAGAGGTGGACTGCCGAGCCCGGGTCTCCGGCCCAACCTGGAACACCTGGAACACTTGGAGCACCGCCGTGTATTTCTCCGCCTGGGCCAGCAGCAGCTCCATATGATGGATGGTCCGACTGCTCATAGTGTACAGCCGCCATCTCTGTCAGGAACAAGGCCGCCAGCGGTTGCTGTTGCTGTTGCAACATTTTTTGTCAACGGTCCCTGTTCAGGTTCAACTGTGAGAGTTTCGAGTACCATCCAGAGATGATCATAGGTAGTCAGCGGCTGAATCACAGTACTTTTATTTGGCAGCACTTTCCAGTGCAGAAAGAGAGAGTGATCGTTATTACGTTATTGGTGCTACTCCCAGAGCCACTGACTCACCTCTCCTCTGCAGGTGAGCTGAACCACAACCCACCGCCAAAATGATTTTCCATGCTTTTTTCTAGACTGGACTATTGTAACTCTCTTTTTACTTGATTAATAAGTGGTCTTTAAAAAGACTGCAGGCAGCCCAGAACGCAGCATCCAGGCGTTTTGCAGGCACCTGTAGAGGACATAATATCCCTCCAATTTTATCTTCTTCACACTGGCTGCCAGTAAACATTTTTACCTTTTTTACTGGCTATCGTAGATGATGTTAAACTTTATACTGCTTACCACCAAGAGTTATAAATTAATTAGAAATATAAATGACTGTGAAAATGTATCATGAACTTTTGAATTCCAATCCAAACAGGCCCAATTGTTTTTGTCATGTGTAAGCTCTTCCCTACAGCTGCGTTGTCTTTGGTGATGTCTTTTGCATCGTCCTCTTTTGAACCAAAAACATAGCTAATGGGTATCCAAGCACTTCCCCTGTGTTGATATGATGGCGACCATCGTGAAGTGTCCGGAGTTTCAGACTCACCTGTCACACTCTCTCACTCAAACTAGTAAGTGCACAACTACGCAATTTGTGCGTACTGTACTGTACTTTGGTTGATTAGATGCTTGAAATAAAATCTTCACGTCAGCTTTCTTTCAAACACTTTAATGGTAACAGAATTCAATAAATGTTTTTTTGTTTATTACAGTTAATAAATATTATTTTCTTGGTGAATATGAAACCAGTTTGATGTGAAAAAACATCCCCATGTAGGCTGTAGGCTTCTTCACTTGAAGGGTTAACATCAACATTAAAGTCTATTTTCTTTTTCCAGACAGTTTAACTGCAGATCAGCTGAAACCCGTTCAACCTGGAACTTTGCCGCAGATGTGACTAAAGACATTGCAGGGGTCGGATTGATCACTTGGTTGAGCAGGTGAACGACATAAGCAACCTACAGTCATCGTCCAGCCGGTCCAGGTTCAACACCTGAGACCTTTTTGTGCGTGTTGTCTCTCTCTCTACTCCTCTCTCTTCTGTCCCTTTTTCTTGTCAAGCTATTTTCAATAAAGACCACTGGAGCCACCAAAAAAGAAAAAATACAGTATTAATTGACATGCTAACTAACAGCGGCTCACTGTTTGACAGAATGTTTGACTTTAATTTGTTAAATTTTTCAGTTTTGTTGTGCATTCTGTTAGATTATTTTATGTTGTTTGACATAATTAGAAGTGCACATTTGAGGAAGAAATACAGTTCTCAATTACAGTCATACCAGGAGCTTGCAGAAATGTTTTTCTTTTTTCATGAAGACGAGTATTAACTTTGTTTGCAGATTGCCCCTCTAAACGCTAATCACAGAGCAATCCCACCCATGCATCTATCATCGGGTAAACCCCACCCTCTTGGTTCAAAAAGAAACATAAGGTGGTTTAGAAAGGTTACCAGAGTGAGCGGGGAGCAGAGGGGGGTGGGGAACAAAAGGTGCTCACTGTAGCACACAGAAATAGAGGATTTAGCCTGCATGATTATACCGACCCAGAGCTTTCAAGCTGTGATCAAAATAAAACAACTCTATTGTGAACTGTTCGTTAATCCAGAACATGAATTATTAAGCATTACGGAGGACATTAATATCTCAAATGTTTTTTAACATTTGTTTTAAGCTATGACTTCCTGATCCGTCATAATCTTTCAGTGTTTACATCCACAAGAAACCACAGAAATGTAAACAGGATATTCATCACAGATTCAAGTTGTCTCTTATAGTAAGATGAATGAAAATGTAAACACAGCCGCGTTATAGAAACAGTGCAGAGTTAAATCAACCCTACACCTGTTATTAGAGGGTAATAACAGGGCCAAAACAATGTGAAATAAAACAGTTTCAAGTTACAACTGAATATGTGTTTGCAGAAGAATAGCAATTAATGCTAGCACCGTGAGCAGTCAACCAATGTCAAAATGAATAACTATTTTTCAACTGACGATACTTAAATTAAAAAAGCCATTCCACTTAAGCGGCAGAACAAACACACCAGGGTAATTTTACCTTTCTATGTGTACAGAAAGTGTATAAAAAGGGCGCATTTGTTCAGGAATCTGTGTAGTCGCAGCTGTTTGGTCCTACGTCCAAACAAGTCAACGATCAGTGTTGTGCAAACTGCTGTCAACAGACGAAAACCGAATAGTACAGTTTATATTTATATCAAAATAACCTTGCGCTTAGTCTTAGACAAGGCTTAGAGGCTTAAAATAACCATTTATCCTAACACAGGTCTTTAGTCTTGTGTGCTAACATTGATTGTCATTTTGCTGCAAACATATTCTGTTCTCAACCAAAACTGCTTTTATTCATGTTGTTTTGGTCTTTAACAAGAGTTTATATTTCTAGTCATTTCTTAACTCTCGAGTGCTCCTTGAAGCGACGCCGAGGATTAATGTATGCTGTCCTTCATTTACACTCAAAACTTGTTTTCCAAGTTCCTTTTTGAAGTCCAAAGCCAAAAGTGGCGAATGCAACATTCCCTGATATACGACTTCCCACTTATCAACTCAGACAAACTCAGGACTCAATTAAATAACCAAGATGGCTGCCCTAAGCCAGTTGAGATGGTGAGGCTGCCTCCTAGATGCCTCCCTGAGGAGGGGGAGGAGTTTCTGACTACAAGATAGACCCAGGACACACTGGAGAGATTTTATCTCCCCCGGAGTAGCCGGAGAGGTGGCTGAAAGGAAAGGAGGTCTGACTTTTAACACTGCTGCCCCACGACCCCAACCAGGATGAGTGTCCATGGATGGATGGTGCTCACAGCTTTGACTTTACGTAAAAGCAAGTGTTTTTCAACACTTTTGTCTTTTTTGTATCAAATTTAGAAGGCCATATACACAACAACATTTCATGACTGCTTATAGGCTATTTCTACTGTGTTTTTATGGGTGAAAGTAAACAATACAGAAGAGCAGCTCTCGTGGAAGCTTTCATTTTGTTTTTCCAACTTTTATATGTTGTGGCAAATCTAATGCATCCAACTGGGTTTTCACTAAGTTGAAGTTGACCCAGGTCCAGAGTTCTGACTTTTGAGTGCAAACAGACTGCATCATTAGGCAGGTTTCCATTAGCAGGGGTTTGGGGTAAAACCTACGAGGCTGGAAGTATAACGGGGTCAAACTCCTCGTTGGTCCTTTCAGCTGTTGAGTCTCCACTACAGTGGTAGACCAGATAGGATCCACTGACGTAGGAAACTACGACTCAGTACCACATGATGCCTGCAATGCACCATTTTTACTGCCTGTCAACTGTCAATAAATAAAAAAAGAAGCACGTAAAGGGGATAGGAAAAAAGATGAAAGGTGCGGATACAGTTTCTGCATTCTCTGTTGTTTAAATTTTCTGTGAGACTGGTGATGAACGAGAAGAGGCAACTTGTAATTAAAGCAGACATGGAAGAGGGTTGGGCATCACCGCCTGCCTACAGGTTACCCAATCACCATCACACCCTGCCCAGCAGCTTTTTCAGGGTTGCGTTGAATTACCAAACCCAGGGACTTGTTTCAGCCCTGTAGAAGATCCTAAAAGGTTCTGCTAATGAATACCCGCATCAACAGTTGAGACCTCAGCAAAACTACCTTATACCCCCACTAATGGAAACCTGCCCATAATGTCCGATGTGTAGTCGTCGTTTTCCTCTGCAGGTCCCTGATTGGTCCTTTCAGCAGGCATTCTTGTCAGTTTCCTCGATCCTTTCTGTCGTTTGTTCCTTCTCCTTCACAGCCACCACACAGCTGGATTTTCCATCTCCGAGCTTCTCAATTGAGAGTTTGTTACTTGTTATCAACAATGGTATGACAGTTCTGTTATCAGTCTGTGCATTCAAGGTGATGTTTTTGCAGAAGTCAGTTTTGGTGTTGTGCGCGCTGGTGTGCGTGAGCAGCGTCACGGTCGGGTGGCCATTGTTCTCGTCCGTGGCCACCTCATGGGAGTCGTTGGCTGGTTTGGCGGGGCTGGCGTGGCCGCGGCGACAACAGCAGCAGAGTATCCTGGCAGCAGGTCGGACGATAACTCGGTACAGGCCCCGCCGGGCGCTCTCGCTGACGAAGCAGTAAAGCGCTGGGTCGGCCACACAGTTCAGGGTGGTCAGCAGCAATGACAGGTGGTAGTAGTTGAATATCCCTGGAACATGAGAACATGGGCCATGCTGTTAAGATGGAAACTCCTGATTCTTAAATAGTGCAGTCTGTGAACAGAGGAGTACCTGCTATGAAGTTGCAGTCTCGCTCCAGCAGCGTCCGCACCAGAAGAAAGATGTGGTACGGGGAGAAGCAGACGAGGAAGATGAGTATGGTGCTGCTCACCAGCTGTCGGATCCTCGTCTTCTGGTCTGGTTGAGTTCCCGCGCTGCGGCCCACCGCTCGCAGGACGCACAGGTAGCTGACCTGCATCAGCAGATAATATCCACAAACATCCAGGTCACATCACTCGTCCAGATCCAGACAGCTATTTTACCCTCATTTCAGTATTTCTGTACCTACAGTTGTGCTCATCAAAAATGATCATCTGACTGTGGTGGGTTTTAGTATCAGACAAATTCAACCTCAGACAATCAGAAATAAAAAACCTTTTTCACCATGCCATACCTATTTATTTAACACAAATGAAGCCTAAATGAAAAATAACATGTGGACAAAACTAAATACCCCCATGATTCAAAATGTTGTAGATCCACCTTCAGCAGCAGTAACCCCTCGTTCACACTGAAAGCGTCACGGGAGTCCCGACGCCAGCATCTCGCCGCTTGGTGCATTCACACTGAAAACATCAGTGCCTGCAGCGGGGCGGGGGTGGGCGGGGTTTCAAGCTGCGCTGCAGAACTGAAGGGAACAATGGGAACAGCCTACACATCTTCAGTTTCCTATTTCACCATAGATCACACTTTGGGACGCCTTCTTTATATCTTAGCGTTATTTCCGCGTAGATAAGAGTGAGTTTGATGCTCCTTAACAAGTTTGGTCCGCGGAACAACATCAACCGCCAGAGCCCTTGCTCCCGGTCACACCAACGCAGACCCTACGGCGTAGGGTACGCGGCGACGCACACCGCACCGCACCATAATTCAGGCGAAGCTGCAGTCTGTGCGGTGATCACTGACACACCGGGTCGGAGCGGATTTAGTCATGATGTTTAATCTGTGTTTTGTGATTAATAAGCACGGGTTTTAATTATTTTTCGTTGGATCAATGTAGCAAATAAAATAGTTCGGACCATCCAGCTCCTCACCCATCAGATACATGTTTCACTTGATCAGTTCAGGTAAAAACAGCAGTCAAACCAGCAAAATGTCATTTTGCTGGATGAAATATATTAATTCCTGATAAAATACGTTTGTAAGTGCACAGCTCTGCTCCTGTACGCATGTGAATCAGTGTACGTTTGTGTCTACATGAGAGTACAATCTGCATTGAGGGTTCTCGCTTCGGGAATCCCGGTCTGTGATTGGACGACGCCTCGGCGTCGCCGCTGCTCGTTTGCATAAAGTTCAGATTTTTCAACTTTCAAATTGACGCGCCGCGCCCGCCGCCCCGCCGCCTCTCGACGCCCGTTTTTCATAGACAATGAATGGCAGCCAGACGCCTATGACGCCCGTGATGCTTTCAGTGTGAACGCAGGGTAACTCTCAGTAGATGTTTCCTGTCTGATGTGTCTCTCATGGTTGTTGAGGAATTCTGGTACATTATTCTTTCCAAAATTGCTTTTGTTCATTGAGATTTTTGGTCTACACAGCTGTCTGAAGGTCCCCCCAAACATCTCAGCCAGGTTCAGGTCTGGACTTAGACGGGGTCGTTCTAAAACCCTTGATTCTTTACTTTTTAATCATTCTGATGTAGATCTGCTACGCTGGGATCATTTCTTGTGACCCAGTTTCAGTCAAGCTTCATCTGTCAGACAAATGTCCTCACATTTGTGTCTAGAAGACAGAGGAGCTCACGGTCCACCCAATGACTGACAGGTGTCCAGGTCCAGACCATCATCCCTCCACCCCCGTGCTTGACAGTGGGTATGAGGTGTTTTACCCTGTTTGGTTTTCTCCAGACATGGTTCTGGACATTCAGAACAAACATCTCCACTTTGGTCTCATCTGTCTGTCGGACATTGTTCCAGAAGTCTTGTGCTTAGATCAAATGCAGTGTTGTGGACCTCAGTCTTGCTTCCATCTTCCTATTCAAGATTTTTTCCATGGAAACCCTTCCAGACAATCTATACTGCATTAAGAGTTAATTCTCTAAGACCATTGTTATGTCTTTCCCTCTTGGCTTTGTGTAACTACAGACCTGAGTGCTCCAGACCAGCAAACTAGTAAAACATCTGCTTTTATTGGGGTTTAGGTCTTATAACGGTCTGCACATCTGCTGATGATCAAGTAATCAAAGACTGATGATTAGCAGAACCTGCTTACAACAATTTGCCCACATGATGTAATTTTTCTTTTTGTCTCCATTTTGATTAAATAAATAATGACACTGTAAAAGTGAATTGCTGTTGTTCATTGGAGCATGCATTTGCCTGCTATTAAGACTATTTGCATTTGTGTTACAAAAATAAAATTATGCTTTTCTCTGAATCCATGTTTTTGTACAGCACTTTGGTCAACTGTGTTGTTTTTAAAGTGCTTTATAAATAAAGTTGAGTTGAGATGAGTTGAGTAAGACTATCTATGCTGTAGTAGCAGTATGAAAAGAGGTGGGCCAAACTTTGCACATAGTGTACTGAACACTGCAGCAGTTGTGTGCTAGTTGTAGCTTCGTGTGTTTTTTACTCCGTGACATAGTTTGACAGAAGTGTTTCAAGAAATGCAGTCAGTGCTTATTTTTTCTACATACGAGCTAAAGAAAGCAGCTATCGTACTGTCAGGATGGCCAGCGGGAACATGAAGCCGATGAAGAAGCGGTAGTAGTTGATTGGATATTCCCACGGTTGCATTGGGTAGTGCTCAAAGCACACCGACTGGTTGGTTCGGTCTCTGCTCAGCTCTTTGTGACGGAAGAAAACCACACCGACTGCGATCTCCTTCAGCCAGATGATGGCGCTCACGATCCAAGCTGCACGCATTGAGCGGAGAGGGGTAAACCTGGAGACAGGCACAGACAGGAGAAAAACATGCTAGAAAAACAAAAAACGCAGGAAATGAACAGTGCTTTAAAATGATAAGGACAGATAAACAGCCACGTGGAGCTGTTTATACTAAGTATTCAACAACTAACTTCAAAAACAAACTAAAAACTGGAAGGTTTGAATATTTTTTTTCTTCTGAGAGAGCAAAACACCCGTGATCTCTGGTCCTTCAGACAACACTGTATCAGCCATCACAGAGTAATAGCATGTACTAGCATCTGCTTCTTTTATTCGCTGTTATCTCATGTTAATTAATACAAATATGTGTTTATATACAGATGACACTCTGATTTATATTCTCAATCTGAATCTGAATCCAGATCTTTATAGTTTTTTGGAAGAAATGGATGCTGTGAAAAGGAGCATTGCTGTGACATACTGTATGTGGATGCATTTACTCGTAACTCTCAATGAGACTTCTGCAACTGTACACAGGTATTTTGGTTTACTCCTCATAAACAAACCGCTGTCTAAGATTTGAAAGGTTTCTTCTGCATCTACATGTTTCAGCTCTTTCAACATATGTTTGACAACATTCGTTCCTCCCTCTCCGCCCCCACTACTTCTTCTGTCCCAACAGTCAGCCCACAGCCTGGGCCTTCCCTGCCTCTCTGCTGCTTTTCTCCCACCACGCGGCAAGAGGTTGAGGACACTATCGGCCGAATGAAGCCCTCCACCTGCTCCCACAACCCTGGTCAAACTGCACATCAAAGCCATAAGCCCCCTGATCACAGAAGTAATTAACCTCTCCCTACAGCCCATCCACGTTCCCCCAGCTCTGAAAACGGCCATCATCACTCCCCTTCTCAAAAAACCCACCCTAGACCCGGCACTGCATGCAAACTATAGACCAGGGGCCTCATCTATAAAGCTTGCTTGCGCAGAAAAAGCGCCTGAAAGTTGCGGAAGCCGCCATCTACGCAAAGCCTCGGATCTAAAAAGAAAAAACTAACCGAAAAATCTGCTTATCTTTACGGCAACTCGGACCCTCCCGTAAGAATGTACTTAAGACACGGGGAGCTGGCGACGCAGGCTGTGAGGTGGTGAAATGAAGCCAGATTCATGTCATACTCTTAATAATGTCATCACATATCACAACATATATCAGACTTAAAATAATAAAATAATAAAATAAAATAAAATAGCGCTGATCGTGTTCCTCTGTGTGAAGCTCAGTCAGTCAGGACTGTGGTGCTGCTGGAGCTGCTGCAACCTCCTCTTCACACACCGCTTTAGGACAGAACAAATGAGGGGCTTCCTAGAGCGTTTCATTTCTTCCCTAAAGGGACACAGATATTTTTATATATATAATGAGTTTTACGCGCGCGTGAAACCTTTAGGTGCGGGTGTAAGCCTAAATTATGGTCCCGCGTTAAAACGACGCAGAGCCTACGGCGTAGGGTACGCGGCGACACGCACCTATGCCGTAGGCTCTGCGTTGGTGTGACGCGGAACCATAAATCAGCCCTGAGCAGCTCTGAGGGGAGATGGGAGAGGAGGAGGGGGGGCGGGGGGTGAAGCAGGGCTGCCGGGCCCTTCGCACAGGGTGTGATTTGCAGTTAATGGCTGATCCTACCGTTAGTTTTTAAACTGTAAAAAGTGGGGGGGACAAAAACATGATTTTGAAAAGACGGGGGGACATGCCCCCCCCTGTTGCGCCGGGGCACTCACGGTGTTCCGCGCAGCAACGGCCTGCTGCCACTCACTCGCTGTATTTTATACTATTTATTTTTCTACTTTTACTGTGACCACAAAATAATGTTGTTTTCCTGTCCTCCACCTCATCAACAACATCTAGATCTCAGATCTCAGTGAAATTCAGTGGCACGGTGGCTCGACACGTTCATTCATTCTGAAGCCAAACAGGTTGCAGGAAGCCACTGCGCATGCTCAGCAGGCTCATTCATATGCAAAATGATTCCATTTTCGGTAGAAAGTGGGCGTGTAGAGGGCGGGATATGAGGCGGATTCACGTGCGCAACCTTCCAGCTGGACTGTGATTTATAAAGAGAACCTTACGTGGAAGTCTGCGTGCACGCGGTTTTATAAATCCGGATTTTTTTTTGCGCCCGCCATTTTCGGCTTTTGGGTGTACGTGCACTTTTAGTATGAATCCTACGCACTACGCACTCATGAAGCATGAAGAGGGCCGCACTGCGTGCGCGCACAAAGCGCGCAGGCGGAAAATTTGGGAGTTTTCAAAATGTGTTTGGCACTCAAAGACGAAGATTTATGTATATATAATACATTTGTGCACAGGAATGAGCGGGAGAATATATCTGTCTAGTTTACATATGGATTATGTATTAATTGTCTCCAGATTTAGTCATTGTGAAAGTTGAATGTAATATAACAGATAAAGAAATATTATTTTGAATGCAAGTTCATTTTGAAACCATGCATTGTGCAAATTTAATGAAGTTAATATTGACCTACTTTTAATAAAACACGCCATAATGACAAAGCACCACTTTCCACCAAGATTTCCTTATTTGAATATTATATTAAGCATTGAGCACAAGCATTTTAGTCCATAGTAGCCAGTTTGATGTAATAAATAAGCAACCAAAATATTAACCAGAAGCTCCTTTATTTATGACACACCTGTGCATTATATCAGCAAAACAAAACAATCGCATGAAATTATAGGAGGCTTAGAAGTTCCATCTGAAATGCAAAGTCCTCATTTAAAGATTCAAATGAAAAAATTTCAGGCCAATCCTAGAAGCCTAATGATGTAAACAAGTCCTCTATAAATGGAGGTTAATAACAAATAATGTGACAAACATTATCACTGTGCAAAACTGGCAAAAAATCTGAAGTAGTAAAAAACATCTCTAGCAGAGATTAACATGTACAAACACTGTCCAATGAATCATTAACCAACTGAAAAGGCTACCAAGCATCTTAAACTTTTATTAATTAACAAAATGCGATACGTAAACTGTGTTAGTTTCGCTTACTTCGTCACTGCCGGAAGTGGCATTAAATGCAACGATATATAAAACGATTTAATATATATTAAAAACATTAATAACTAGGTATGTCCTGATACTTTTTTGGTCGATACCGATGTTTTGAAAATGCCAGAATCGAGCAACACTACTTTCCCCCCCTTTTTTGAAATATGACCAGGGGCCACATAAAAGCTCCTGGCGGGCCGCCAGTTGAATATCCCTGCTATAGACCCATCTCCATGGCACTCATGGCAACGCACCCCTTACCTCAAGGAGCTGATCCATACTCAGCTCCCCACCCGCACCCGTTCAACAAACAAGAACAACCTCCTCAAACCCACCAAGACTAAACTGGTCACTATGGGAGACCAGGCCTTCTGCTCCGTTGCCCCTAAATTGTGGAACGCCCTCCCCGCCCACCTGAGAGAACCACAGTCAATTGACTCATTTAAGAGTGGACTTAAGACCCACCTTTTCAGGAAAGCATATGCCAGCTATGATTTGCCATTGATTTCGATTACTTTTTTACATTTTAGTGATGATACTGCTGCTTTTTTTTTAATTTGCTTGCCTTGAATGCTGTAGCACTTTGAGATTCATGTCAAATGTAAAGTGCATTATAAATTAAATTCACAACAAAACTTAAAGGAGCCGTCTGTAAGAAATGTCCAAAACTGGTACTGCAGTCACTTTCAAAATATTGTTGATCGGCGTGTACCCTCCCCCTCCTCCCCCCGACCAGAGGTTGCCAGGTAGGCTGCAGAATGCAGCAGGAACGTAGGCTGCCATGGCTGCGATAATTAGAGCCGAGCTGGCAACCCGGATGCCGAAACAATACTGACTTGGTGATTGGGAGATAGGTGGAGGGTGGAGCTTCAGAAACAATACTGACTTGGTGATTGGGAGATAGGTGGAGGGTGGAGCTTCAGAAACAATACTGACTTGGTGATTGGGAGATAGGTGGAGGGTGGAGCTTCAGAAACAATACTGACTTGGTGATTGGGAGATAGGTGGAGGGTGGAGCTTCAGAAACAATACTGACTTGGTGATTGGGAGATAGGTGGAGGGTGGAGCTTCAGAAACAATACTGACTTGGTGATTGGGAGATAGGTGGAGGGTGGAGCTTCAGAAACAATACTGACTTGGTGATTGGGAGATAGGTGGAGGGTGGAGCTTCAGGCCAAAACAAAAAATGACAACATAAACATCAGTTGAGGGCTGCAACTCCTCTTTTTAAACTGGAATATTCCGGCTTGAGTGCTGTTGTCAGTGACATAAGTATTTGAAATGAACATGATTTTTAAATGTCTGTTGACATATCGGGGTCATTTTATGATTCGTTTTATTATTGCTCTTACATACAGCTCCTTTAATAATTTATCAATATTATATTATACAAAGATGGTTATTATTATTATTATTATTATTATTATTATTATTATTATTATTATTATTATTATTATTATTATTATTATGTTCAACAGGGATTTTGACTACGACTCATAGAAGGACACTTCTGTGTGTTTGGCTCATTATCCTGTTGGAGGACTCTTGGCCAAATCAAACCACAAGACGTGCACAGATTCAAGACACCTTGTACCAGACACAGGAAAGCAGCTCCATAACATAACCGTGTTTCACAGCAGCTACAACTGGCATTTCCATATCCCTAGATTTGTGCAAAACATAAATATTGCCAAAAAAAACAACCTGTAATGGAAATGCCTCTAATTCGAAAAAAACATCAAATATTACAAAATCCTTTTTATATTTTCATAAGGTGGTTTTTCAGGCATTTTCATTATCCAGGTTAGTGCAAAAGTGTAATGGAAACACTTTTGCACATTGGGACGTCATTGGCATCACCGAGTGTGACATTTTCAGGAAATCTAAAGTCATCAAAATCTAGTTTCAACTGTTCTTGGCCTCATTTATATGATGTAGTTGTGCTATAACACTACTTATACATTATGCATTACTGCTTTACATAAGGCCTGTGCCTTACAATAATCATTTGAATGATCATCCGCTGCCTTCATGGGTATTAATGGCTTTTAATACCCAGTAGTGTGGTGACACTTTTTACACTTTTTCTTTTATTCTATTTATTTTTTGCTCTGTCTTATGATTGTATGTTGTATTTCTGTATGTTTTATTCTGTAAAGCACTTTGGCTCACCTAGAGGTGGCTGCAAAGGGCTATATAAATAAAGTACATTTACATTACACTGACATTTTCATCCTATATATATATATATATATATATATATATATATATATATATATATATACATATATATACACATACAAACATACATACACATATATATACATACACACACATTTGATAAATACAATGTATTCTTCCTTTGTAATCAAAGGTTGTGCCCCAACGAGTTTAATAAATTAAGTAGGATTGGTTTCCCTCACAAACCGACCTTAAAGGATGGACCACAGCCAGGTACCGGTCCAGACTGATGCAGCACAGGAAGCCTATGCTGATGTAGATGTTCTCGTACAGCAGGAACCCACACAGCTGACACAACCATTCCCTGTGACTCCAGTCGTCATCCTGAAATAACAACATACACAAGGGTCAATAAAGTAAGATGTTTATTTTATTACTCCTTTTATCCAAAAAAACTACTCACATTTTAACTGAGGACCAAAGTGAAATGAAGTAATGCTTGCTGTCCAGCAACTTTTTCTATAAGAGCCTTGAAGTTGAGACAGGTAATTGGGGTGGGTCTCATACAGTTTCAGTATTTTTGGTCCTTAAGAGCCAGCTATTGTAGGCCAAATATAACTTCCAGGTTGAAATCAAACTATCTTAGTCGGGAAAATACAGTTCTTTTATGGACCACAAGGGGCTGCTTCCAACAGGGAGTTGCTCTCCAATGACCTTCATGTTAAAATGTCCAACTTTACATCAGAAATAAACATATTTACAGCCTGGTATTTACACCCCACACTTAGCACACACTGGAAAATTGACCAGTTGGGCTACAAGTCTGGTATACAGTATATATCCCATTTAGAGCCTATACACTGCAAAAACTCAAAATCTTACCAGGAATATTTGTCTTATTTCTAGTTAAAAAAAGTCAAAAAATCTCATTACACTTAAAACAAGAGTCATTACCAGAAAAATAAATTATTTGACAATTTTCACCTATTTCAAGTACATTTTCTCTTGAAATAAGTCGAAAAATCTGCCAGTGCGACAAGATTTATATTCTCATTACAAGCAAAAAAATATTGTCCCACTGGCAGATTTTTCTATTTATTTCAAGTGAAAATTTACTTGAAACAGGTGAAAATTGTCAAATAAAAAGTTATTTTTCCAGTGATGAGTCTTGTTTTAAGTGTAATGAGATTTTTTGGACCAAAAAAGAGACATTTTAACTAGAAATAAGAGTTAGAAATGAGTTTTTGCAGTGTATAGACGTATACAAGCAGGTCCACCATGGAATCTGAGGACAAACACACATAGGACCAAAGTTTAAGCAATTTGGGCCCACAAATAAACTGTGGCTCAAGATGCACTGAGCCTGTCAGGAGTTTGGCATGGTAGTGCGTTACCTGGAAGATGTACTGCAGCCACAGCGGTAAAGATGCCAAGTATAACAGATCAGACACCGTGAGGTTCAATAAATAAATCCCCAGCTCGTTCTTCTGCTTCAGCTGCTGAGCAGCGTGGTACAGAGAGTACAGGTTAGCGGGAACACCCACCTGGAATCACACAGGTTCACTTATCAGCATTGTTTCATGGGCAGTAATTGTCTCGGAATGTCATTTTCATTTCCAGCAACATGCAGCATATTAGTAAAAGGTTAATGCAGAAAGCCTTGTTCAGAAGTGTTCACCACCTCAAAGCCTACAGGTTTGGCACCAGCCCCTGGGATTTCCACCTATTTCACAAGTGGCTCCAGGTCCTTGATGTCGGATGTGTTCTGCTGGTGTTCCGTAATCGTCATGTCCAACCACAGATTCTCAGGGAGAACTATGCCAGAGCTTTAACCATGTCAGTTGCTCCTCGCAGGATCTTTGGGATCCTGAAAGGTGAGTGAGCCTCCGTCTCAATTCTCTGGAAGACTCACAGCAAAAACTCAAAATCTTACCAGGAATATTCGTCTTATTTCTAGTTAAAATGTTTCATTTTTAGTCAAAAAATCTCATTACACTTGTTCCACTGGCAGATTTTTCTACTTATTTTAAGTGAAAATCTGCTTGAAACAGGTGAAAATTGTTGTTTTTTTTTCCAGTGATGAGTCTTGTTTTAAGTGTAATGAGATTTTTCTGACAAAAAATGAAACATTTTAACTAGAAATAAGACAAATATTCTTGTTAAGATTTTGAGTTTTTGCAGTGCTGAGTCAGATCTTCTCCAAACATTTCTCTGTGTTTAACACCATCTGTGCTCCTTTCAATCCCGACCGATTTCCCAGGTCCTGCTGAAGAAACACATCCCCTCAGCATGATGGGATGTGCCACGCCATGATTTCACTGTGGATGGGATGTTTTTGAGGTTATGTGTACAACATTTACTTTCTTTGTGCTGTTGGAGACTCTGGGACCTTATATTTATTAAATAATTCACAATACGATACCAGACTTGGAAAAGTCAATTCTGCAGAAAACAAGGTCAGGATCGGGAAGTATTTACAACTATACACAACAAAATATTTTTAAACAGAATCCCCCAAAAGGTTATTCAACCCCATTCCAGATTCCTGCCTTAGCTGGTGGAGAAATGGTGGCATAACTGTCTAGTACTGGCATTATGTAGTTATTTTACACCAGAAAACTGCTTCATGATGACTACGCCACGATGCGATTTCCAGAGGTACCACAGATGTTGCAAATATAAGACGAGTGACCTTGTAAAGTTATCAAGCCATCACTTGAAAAGCATGAAGAGTTTATAAAGTCAAAGAGGGAAAAAAACAGACAACAGGCACCAGAAAATTCTGGAGTTAGCTTTTCAGAAAAGACGGACATTTCACAAACAGTTCCAGAGAGAAACAGCTACGCTACAAGGCACAAAACTGTAGAATTCTTAAAATGAAACAGATTTTCATTGCTTAACTGAACTTTTGGAGTCGTGGTTCAGTTCGCAGGGTCCACAAATACATCTCTGAAACTGTGAATGAACATATCCATGTTTGGTATAAAATGAATCAGCTTTATGACGGACGTTTGGACCTCTTACGTGTGTTTCATGTTTTTGTTATGGTTGAACGACGTCAGGTCAAACTTGTCATTTCAAAGGGTCCTGGAGCAAATGAGTTCCCTGAATCACGTACAAACAAGTCAAGTGCCAACGTTCCAACGTCCGGGTTGGAGCCAACATGGGAATGACAAAAAGTTCCACTAACCACCCAGGTCTGGATCCAGACCTGCAGTTCCTCCACTGACCACCAGGGTCTGGTTCTGACAGTGAGTTCATCTCCATTGACCTACATGCTAAATTGTCCAATTTTACAGCAGAAATAGTCGGGTTACAGTTTTTGTCATCATAGTAAGATTTCACATCCACAACTGTATCGGTGAGAATTTTTATGTTCCTCATCAGGTAAAATCATATCAAATCTATGTAAAATTAGGAGGGTGTCTCTAGATTTCTGGCTGGCACAGCCAATGGCTCACTGTCATCCCTTTGGCTATTTAGTGAGTTATTTGACTTCTGTCATTGTTTAATATTAATTTGTTATAACTGCTTTAGAAAGAGTTAAAACTGAGCGAGGCTGTAAAACAGTGATGGGATTAATCAAAACAATCATACAAGGTTAGAAAGAGCTTGTTTAAAAAGAATGTTAAAATATGAGTGTACCCAAAGCCCAGGAATCAGTATTGTTAGCAGACAAGAAAAAAAGAGTTTTAGAGTGGCTGCGCCTGCTGTGGTGCTTCAGACATCTGATCAGGATACTTGAAGCAACCGTCTTCTAGCAGTCCAGACTTCTTCAGCACAAAGTCGTAAAATGACTTCAGATGCGGCAGCAAGAGTTTGGCTGAGGACTAGCAGGAGATCAGAATTCTCCAACCCTCACTTCTCTTCATTGACCTTCTGTTAAACGTTACAGCACTCAGACGTCAGTGTTCAGAGGCTACACACTCACCAACAACACGAGTATGTAGACGGAGGAGAAGAGGTACTGGTGGATCTCATGGCTGATGGTGCAGTTGATCACACCGTCTTCAGTCATGGTGGACACCATCGTGCTGCCGTTACTCCATCCTAAACATGTAGACAGGAAGCAGGACCAGAGCATGATCACGCACTCCAATCTTCATGTTGGATGGAGCTCCACGTGGCAGCATGTCTCATCTGGTCCAGGATGTGTCCTCTCTCATGGGCTGGTCCAGCTGCTGGGAAACAGAGGAGGGGGCTTCATTTAAATCAAATAAAATCAAACTTTATTTATATAGCACTTTTCATACATTTATAAAATGCAACACAAAGTGCTTTACAAAAAGTGTTAAACATAAAACTTATTAATGCTCAATTGGTTTTGTGTCTTCAGGAGACACGGCGATATACAGCTGTGTATCGTCAGCATAACTATGAAAATTGAAGCTGTGCCCAAGCGGAAGCATATATAAATTCAAAAGTATTGGGCCTAAAGTCGAACCTTGGGGTACCTCGCACTTGATTTTCTAGGTTCTTGAGGAACATGTATCCATACAAAAAATTTGGTCGGTCTTTGAGGTAAGAGCTGAACCAGTTTAGGACAGTACCAGAGAGGCCCGCCAGGTTTCTGAGTCTATTTAACAAACATTAACAGGATAACTGGATTTGGTTCTTTCATGGTCAAGAGGAGACATGAAGCTTGTTAGAAGCACGCCTCATTTTCACATACGCCTTTGCACGTGAGTCTGCCGTAAAGCCATTCAGGCCGGTGGGAACTCCTGTAATCTGCCCTTAATTTGCCTCTAACACCTCAACATTTAACTATTGCATCAGATTTGGGAGAAACAGAAGAAGTTATGTGAGATGTAAGTGCAGTTTTGAGCTGATCTGTGCATATAGGCGATAATCAAGATAAACACAGAAGTGAGATATTTGGTTCAACAATTAAATACACAAGAGCCTCAAATTGTGACCAACACTATAAAAACAATGACAAAAGAAGAAACCTTGGTCATTTCTCTCTACCATCAACAACGTTTCAGCTGCAACTGGCTAACTCGTGTCAAACTTTAGCAACACGGATGAAATATCCAAAAATCCCCAATTTCTTAAATAATTTATTTCCTTTACACGCAGAGTCAGCCGAAGTTAAGAGATGGGCTAAACTGATGCTGACCACAAGCAGCTGGTTCCAGAAATTAGTCGATCTCCGCCGACCTTCATGTTATAATGTCCAACTTTACAGCAGAAACATACATATTGAAAGCCTGGTACAAAAAAAAACCCAAAACTGTTTTGATCTCCACAGCGAGAGTTCACATCCACATCCATGAGGTTAAATAAACACTAAAACAAATGTATGCAGAATTCAGGGCTTGTCGTTTTGAGTGGCAGCTGCGTTGCAGTGTGTGGTGTCACCACTCCAGCATCTTAGCACCTCAGATGAAGCAGCTGCGTATCTTCCAGTTGAGATCCTGTGTAGCCCAGTTAACCCTGGAGCTGGTCAGCCTGCTGTTGACCGGCAGGTCAATCAAGGGGCTTGTGCAGCTTCCAGGCTTCCCAGACTCCTCCAGGTTGACTAACCAGGAACACTAGGGAGTTCCACCAGCAAATTAGATCAGAATGAATGTAAGGTAACATTGATAAGCATCACAGCTTACTGTGAGCTAAGCTAAGCCCAAATACTTATTTTCTGGTGACTAATGGCACTTTTCCACTAGTACCTACTGGACTCTACTCATCTCAGCTCAGCCTGGTTTCTTTTCCACAACAATTCAGCTGAAACAGAGGTAGGAGGTTGGAGTGAAGCTGCTGTGACGTATTTGATTGTGTGATCTAAACAAAGAAGACAACAACACTAAAGATGTAGACCCTGGAGGAGATGATAGATGTGCTGCTGGTCTGTGGCTTGTGTTTGATATCAAGTTAAAAAATGAGAGTGAGAGAAGCTTCAAGCGGCGACGCTTTTTAATTTTTTTTAGTTTGTCTCGGTGCTGCTGAAAAGTCAGCTGGAGCAGTGAGCAGCTATGAAGTGACAGAGATCCTGGTAGATCTGGTTGTTCCTTATCGCCCGTCTAGATCCCTTTTTAATTCTCTCCTCAGCACCAGGTTTATGAACATCTGCACCTCAGAGTTGGATCATGAAACAGACTTTTGCTGTCATTGCCTGTTGAATAAAATGTACAAGAAGCCGTCAGAGTCTCTTTCACTGATTTCCTCCTCCTGACTCAGACGTCTGACTCCAACCCCCCGACCAATCGGGGGCCTGTAGTGTGATGACGTCAGATGCAGCCGACTCAGCCGCTTAGAACCTCGGCAGAATAGTTACAGGAAAGTATTGGCACGTTAGACCCCTAGTGGAAAAGAACCAAACCGAGGCGAGTGGAGTCGGGCTGAGTAGGTACTAGTGGAAAAGTGCCATAAGGTTGCATCAGGGTGCCTATCAAGTTCACTTTGCACTTTTATCCCATGTTTAAATTAACCAGGGTTGGGCGGAGTGAGCTCATGCTAATATAGTGTCACTCAGATATTAAAAAAAAAAAAGAAGAAAAAAAAAGGTAATTTTCTTCAGAAGCTCCTCATAAAGCATCTGTCTTGGCATCAGCAAAGGCGCATTCTGCTGCCAAACTCTGAATGATCTGTTTAAAATGTCACACAATTGGTGGAGATCAACAAAAACAACATCTAAAATCAGAAATTGGCATGAAGGATGGATTCAGTTACTTTGAAGTTCCTGGCTGGTTTGTGGATTTCTGTTTTGAAGCCTCGGGTTTGTCATTTGGATTCTTCATTTCTGGTTTTTAGAGTCAGTGATGGCGGCAGGGAAGGATCTGACTTGGCTGCAGCCACAGCACGCACTTGTCATCAGATTAGCTCCGTCCACCTTATACAGGACTGAGGCGGAGCTTTCTCAAGACTCAAACTAAGACTAAAACTCAAACCTCCATTTCACAGACTCAGCAGCAAATAGAAGAAATACTTTGCTTCTGATCTTCATGGGTTAAATCATATTTTTTCATTTTTCTTTTAATTAAGCTGAGCTGCCAACACCACTCTGTTTTGTGTATAGTGTAAGATTAATTGTCACAAAAAAAGTAGGCTGTTGCATCACAGTGTAATGACTTTCTGTCCAAATGACAAATGGTTACAGGCTGGGGACACTTTTATAAAAGAAAATACAGTTCCATGTTTTACCTTTTCTTAATATTTTTTCTTCCATATTTAGTTGAAATATTTAGTGAATATATATATATATATATATATATATATATATATATATATATATATATATATATATATATATATATATATACATATAAAATACTTGCAAAATCCAATGCAGGTAAAAAAAAGACCACAGGTGCATGAACCAAACCTTTGCTGCACCAGTCGATCAGTTTATGACGTTATATTCTTTCCCATTTATCCAGTCTTAGGTGCAGTTTAGAAAATGTGGAAATGGGTGTCCTGCATAGAAACACTTTGGCACATTGGTTCGGGAATTGATCCAGTTGGAGGGAAACTGTAACCACTACTCAGGCTGTTCCAGTGTGGGAGACAGTAATATGGTCCCCCTTGTTACAGGGACGTAGAGGGACGGCCCGGCAGGGGCCCGGCAGGGGCCCGGCAGGGGCCCGCTGTCAGAGCTCCACGGCTACTAGAATCCTAAACACAGTGTGGAAAAAAACTACCACCGGGTTTTTGACCATCTGGACTTTTTGTCATTCAACTAACGGCACTAGCTGATCTGTGAACCATGCAGCTGTTGCCTGGAAACCTGGAGGAGCATCAACCTGCCGAGGCCGGCTGTGTGTGCCCACAATGACAACCGGATACAACGGTGTTGTTGCTTATTTCAGCATCGTTTTTCTTCAACTCTGAATAAAGCGGTCAGAGACCAGAGACATTAGGGACTGCTGCTGATGGTGATGCTGAAATAGAGGCAGGGGACTTTTGATTGTGGAGGGTTGTCCTGCTTTGTGAAAGCACACTGGGGAGGGAACATTGGCCTTCGTGGCCTTTTTACTTTTTTATATATATACGAATTTGCCAAATACAGAGAAGAGGAGACATGAGGTAGTGATTGTGTGGGGATTCAGCATAATGTACGTATATAAAATGTTATATAGAATAATTATTATATTGTTTATGATAAGATGCGTATATATATATATATATATATATATATATATATATATATATATATATATATATATATATATATATATATATATATATAATTGCTCTATCAATAACAGGTATAAATCTTTTTCTTTTTTAGATAAAGTAAAGCTTGCTGTTTTATTTCTTCTTATTTTTATTTTCAAGCAAAAATTTAAATAGAAATAAGGGGTAGGACTCAATACGTTTTTTACTTCTTCCTACTCCTATTCAAGCATTAATGTTTATTTCCCTTTGATTTTGTTTTAGGACTGATTTTTTATATTCTTTTTTGTTTTGTGAAATTGTTTTTTTTTGTTTTCTGTTTTTGTATGCTCGAAATAAAGATCAATTCAAATCAATATCTTCTGTTTTTTATAATTTTTCTACTGCTGTTCATCGATTTTGTCTGCTGCTCTGATTGGCCGCCATCTTTTATCTTGCTGAAAAATGTCTTTGACAATTTGTCTTTGTTTCCTCCATCCAGTATTTAAATTATGGTTTAAATACATTTCACATGTATATCTCCAGTCTTTCTTTCACACAGATTTTATTGGATCTTCTAATGATAAAAGTCCAGTGCAGGATTTGCTTGCAACACTTTTTTTTTACTTCCCCAAGCTCCGACACGCCTGCCTGCAACCCTGAACCCACATAAATCAGCTTACGTGCAAACTTTTGCCTTTTCTTTCCCAATTCTAAAATAAACTTGAAGAGAAGTGATAAACCTGTCAAGTCTACAGCTCTCAGATTTGTGTTTTGACCAACCATGAAGCTTAAATGTGAAGTTCGGCTCAACTCTATTGGGTTCAGCAAATCTAATTTGAGGAATGGAAGTAATAAAACACTTCAGGAATTATCAGTTTCTGTTCCAACTCGTCATTGAAGCTTCTTCTTCTTCCTCCTTGTCAGCTCAAGTGTAGCAAAGCATCTTATTATAATCTTTATTTTACTTCTTTACTGTGGAATAACAGCCTTGTTAGAAAGACTCATAAATAACATCCTATAAAAGCTTTTACAGCTTTTTTTATATTTAAACTACAAGTATCATCCCTCTTCATTCCTCTGTGTCCGTACAAACCTCTGTTTCCTAAATAAATCCATCAGATGAGAGCAACGCGGGAGGGACTGAGCAGAGTCGCTGTTTTTAACCCTTATTCACCCAGGTGAACAGAGTTCTTCCTGTTTTTATCTGAAGAATAACTAAATCTTCTCTGCAGGTACTACTACCAGCACCTCTGTGATTATTATTACATTTCTGCATCAGTGTAACCAGGCAATAAAAACCTTCTGATCTTAGAAGTCCTTACTGTGACGCAAATACAACCTTGGATGAACATGTACAATATTTCACTGTGACACCTTTTTTTTTGTTTTTTTAACAAAAACAAGAAAATAAAAAAATAAAAATCAGCAGCAGGTGATAGTAGATAACATTAAAGATACAATCTTCTCAGAAGTTGATGTCTGTTATTCTATTTATTAAATAAATAAATGTTGATATGGTGAACAAAGTTGCACGTTGTTCATCTAAAGGTTGTATTAAGCTAATGCTAAAACCATCTGATGATTTTTCTCATAATTTTACACAAAAACGTGGGACTAAAAGAGCAGGTAAAAACATTTACATGTTGAGGTGAGGTTCGTTCAGACACGTGCATCTCCACGAACACGGTCCTGGAACTGTAATCTCTGCACAGCTGCCTCTGAGAAGAAAACAGCCTCTGTTCTGGAAAGCCCTGCTACTGCTGAAGTACAACGCTGCAGTTAAATGCAAAAGATGTAGGTGTTTAAAAAAAAACCTACTGAATAGCACAGATGAGGTGCATGACAGAGTAAATAGTACTCCATACTTTGGTCTCATAAAGTATTACAACAATAAGAACAATTTAATACTGTTAGAGCTTCAAGTTTGGAAGTTGTGACATAATCACAGTCGGTTTTTGGTTTTCCATGGCTACATTTCATGTCCATGACAACTGCATGGGGTGAATTTCTATGTACCATAAGTTTAACATGAATCAAACCTTATATCAACCTAACAGGAGCTAACAGGGGCTAACTAACTAAACTAATCTGAAACAGACAGATTTAAAACTAAACTAAGACGGGTTCCAACTTGCCAGTTTTTAAGTTGAACAGAGACTGAGGGGAGTCAGCTGTGTTACTGTTGTCATACGTTGTACTGTTTATAAGCAATGAATTACAGCGACTGTAATTATGGCTGGGTGCTAACGGCTGGAGGCTCGTTTTTACACCCCAGCCACTAACTATTCACCCTGTAATCAATATATCATTTCCCAGGAGCATTAGAAATGCCATTACTTCATCTCCATCACTGACCTGGTGGCAGTAACCATGGCAACAGCAGCTAGTTGTAAATTAGGCAGTTAGTCATCAGTCCATCTTATACAATAACAATCATCAGATACATTTCCACCATCATCCCTGACCTTCGTCACTCACTCTGTAAATAAACACTTTTAATAACTGAAATATTGATGTTACATAACAAATATAGCCTAATCTGTGAAATAAATAATCACACAAACGGGCTTTACAAAAAACAAAAAAAACAGGATGTTTGTTCGAGTTTCCCATCGCTGCGTTCCTGCAATCTATGCTGCTGTTGTGAAACGTTTCCTGGCAGTGATCTTACACTGAGACAAGCACCAAAAAAGGTAAATCCAACAAGTTTTCTTGAATTATTCCAACGCAGTCGTTCCTCTGCTAGACCTATGGAAATGTCCCTCCCTGCTGCAGACGCTTGGGTTCATCTCTGTTACTAAAGCAGGTCTCTTACCTCGAGACACGTCTGATATACAACACAGCTGAAGAGAGAAAGACAGGAACAAGAAGTAATCTAGAAACAACTCATCAGGGTGTGACGGTTTGAAATAACGCAATAACTGTTAAGATCAAATCAGAGCCTTTTCCTGACAGAGGAGGACCTGACATCAGAGGATAATACAAACCTGGATCTTGAACTTCAGCATCTGTTTCGTTCAGCTTTTCTTCTTAAATTGCTCACCAGTCAAAGCTGAACGACTAAGACGAGCCCAATCTTTTCAGGTGACAGAGACAATCCCACGTAGACATAACCTGCCCTCTTATCAAAAGTTGGCACAAAATGTATGGTATTAATTAAATGTCTGACCAAATTTGGTCAAAACCTCACAGAGTGCAATACAAAAGCACCTCAACAGATCTGTTTATAGCAGCCGGTTTCAGAGGGTGGAGTCACCGTCACCTGCCTGTCTAGCAGGCTTTGTTGATTTTCAGACCGGCTTTCAGAGTTAGTTAAAACGGAAGAAATCTTGAGGAAAATCAAACAAACTAGCTGATTTTAAACTTGGGTAGCATGGTAGTTTGGTTCTCACGGTTGAGGGTTCCGGATTTAGATACTAGGGGCCTCTCTGTGTTTGTGTAGGTTTTCTCTAAAGACTGTGTAAGAAGAAATGCCTCCTGTGACGTCATCCATAAGCTTGTGAAGAGTCATTTTATCATCATCCTCCTCAGACTATGCAGGGTTATGTTGTGAATGCTGATGAAGCATTGTGACAGCTTGGCCCCCCTGCAGGGGCAGGTTGCCCCAGTCCTACCTCCTGCAGGGCTTTGAACTGGACTCAACACCTTTTAAGTAGCTTCAACTTCCTATCACACCTTGGAAGTTGCCTCAAACAGACTTGGAACACTAGAGCACCCCATGGGGTGATTTTCGTCTGTGGCCTATGTCTCACACAAGTTCCTGCGTCTTGCCTCCCTGCTGAGACAGGCACCAGGGGAGTGGATCAGACTT